>NC_041382.1:415697289-415703169 GCF_002162155.2 Triticum dicoccoides
GCCGCCTGCCGCACCGCACCGCCGCCATGCCGTGCCGCCGCCACCGCCTCGCCCGCTGTCGCCGCCTCGCCTCGTCGTCGCCGCCGTGTTTCGCCGGACCGACGAGGTAGCCGCCGGTTTTTCTTAAAGAAAACCGATCCTGTTTTTTAAGAAAACCCTAACCCTAGTTTTTTTTCGGTTTGTCGGTTTTTCACGGTTTTACTTTTTAGCGGACGTTCGTCCGTACGTTCATTTTAACGAATGGTTTTCGGTCGTTAGTTACAGATAACGAACGCTCGTTCGTTAGCCTGTTCATCAGTTTTCTTTTATCGGATTTTCCGCGGTTATTTCTGATCATGATTTCTGATCCGATTTTCGTTCTAGTTTATCTTTTTGCTCGTTAGTCGGAATAAAGTGATTCAAGCGCCTAGATCTTCATCTCGAGCCCCTATTTCCGCTTAACCAACTTGCACAAGTTTTTGCTACTGTAAAATTTGACCTAGGTCCAGATTAGTAAATGGGTCTTGTTTCTTTTGCCGTTTGAGTTTCGTTGCTCCGTTCGATTTGATTCTTTTTGCAAACCAGAGTTATTAAGTTGAACTTTCTGGTTAGATATTCTTATTTGAGTTTTACCCGTGCTTCTTTGCTTGATTGCTTATGTATGCTATTGTTTGTTTGTGATAGAATTCCCAGAGTGCGAAGCGTGTTATTTGGAGTCTCTAGGTTACGCGGATCGTCAGCAAGGCAAGTAACACTTTGATCAGACCCCTTAATCACCCAGTTTTATGCATTAGTTCCAATCCTCAAACATTGCATGGTTAGGATGTCATTAACATGTGGGTTGCGAAGTAGTTGATGAGGTAGAACCTATTACCCAGTTACATTCAACCCCCTGGGAGTTACTTCTACGCGTTGCTTATATTGCTATGCTATGCTCGTAGACGTGGTTTGGGTGAGTGAAATACATGACAGATGTAAGATTGTTAATTAATTGTTCAACTTAAGGTGGCAACTTAAATACACATCTGGGTGGATTGAGGCACCTGGAGTACCCAGTGTTGCCTGTATTTTTGGAAATCCCGGAGTACCCGTGTGATCTTCCTATGGACCGCCACCCAGGCTCAAAGGGAACTGAGATTATTCATGCTAGAAACTTCTGTGTGCAACCACAAGCTATTATGGGCTCTAGCATAGTTGATTAAGTTACATGAAGCTCTTGAAGAGGTGGATCAGCAGGTAGTGGGTTGTAGGTTTGCTATAGTCTGCCCGGAGTAGAGAGTTAATGTTTCTGAAAGACTGTGTCTCGGTCATCCGATTCTCAAACACCATGTAGTGCGAGAAATCCAACGGAGGCGATCGAGTCTTGTGTGCAAAAGTGCGCAAACCTCTGCAGAGTGTATAAACTAATCATGGTTAGCCGTATCCCCGGTTATGGACATCTTGAGTACGTAGTACTTGGAGTATCTTAAGTATCTCATCACTCTAAATTAATGTTGTTGGGTTAATAATTACCTTAATTGGGATTGAGTTGGAGGAACCTTCTCAATGATGTTTCAACTACCATGATAGTTAAATTAAAATCTATTCCTTTGTTGTAGGGAAAAATGGCTTTTCGCAAAAACTAAACCATAGAGCTTTCCACCAGCCAAATATGCATGTAGTGATAGCATTATTCTGTTCTTGCTCTACTGTGTTACTTTGCCAGCATATTCCATGTGCTGACCCGTTCTCGGGCTGCAACGTATTATGTTGCGGACTTTTCAGACGAGGAGTAAGGTTCGTTAGGTCGTTGCCGTGCAGCTCAGCTATGTCGTTGGAGTTGATGGACTCACTTTATCTCCCATGCCTTCCGCTGTTATCATATTAGATGGCCTTAAGCCATATTTATTGTAATAAGTTCTCTTTGGAGACATTCGATGTAATAAGTGTGTGATTGCTACTCTGTTATAAATCCTCGAGTACTGTGTGTGTCAGCATTACCGATCCAGGGATGACACTGAAGCATAGAGACTTAACCGTTTGAGGTCGGGTCGCTACAAGATGGTATCAGAGCACATGTTGACTGTAGGACGTGACCCCTAGAAACTGGCAAGCCCATAGGAAATATTTTCTCTACAACTTTATTTTCAAAAGGATCTTTTACCTCTCTTCTCTTCTGAGCTTATTCAAATATTCCCTTTTAGTGAGACCATACCCCCTTTCCCCTTTTGACCACACGAAGATTCGACTGATGAGACCACTCCAAGAAGTACAACATATCGGACAACCGAGACCACTTCGGAATGAAGAGGATTATACCGTGTATTATAATAATGGAAACTACAACAGTTGAAGACTCCGAAGACTAGGAGAATTTGAAGGACGTGTAGAATTTTCCTGATTTGTATGACCTAGGAAGGCACCCCTTATGGAACTTGGCAGACTAAGGAAGCTGTCAATACCCGAGATCAAGCTGTATCGGAGAAAGACCGGAACATGAAGCATGAGAACTCAAAGTTTTCTCAAGAAAACCCTAAGGCAGGAGATATCAACTATGGAAGATAGCTCATGGCAATGACAAGGGCAGAAACACGGTTATCCGTGATGTCATCGCCACTAATACTATGGTCACCGAGCTGAGCTAAGCATGCATTTCTTCGAAAGGATTGGATGGTAGAAGGCTGATGGATCATCTATCAGTAAAAGATGAAGTTTTAACCTTAGCCGGTGTATCACCAGGATCTGGAGTAGTACATCAAGAATTCTAAGATGGAGCTCCAGGAAGCCGTATTTGACAAGGAAGCATTTCATGAAGAACTTAGGACCCGGAAGCTGAAGTAGCCAAACAGGAGGAGCAAAACCTCAAGATACCAGAGATTCGTCAGGAACTGAAGGATAGTAGGACATGGTTCATACCAAGGATGTTGAAACCCAGAAGGTTGGAATGCAACCCTTATAGGACGTCACGAGAGACTTCCGTCAACAGAGATGATCTGGCAAAAGGACTGGAGGAGGACAAGCATGATCGGAAGATGCCAACGGAGACATGAACAAGGCTTGAAAAGTTTGGCGACTTTGAAGATTTATTGACCTTTAGAAGACCAAGCCCCTGTTATACACTTACGTTAGAAACAACGATTGTGAGCTGTCTTTTTGTTTGATGTTTTTCCGACAGCCACAAGATAAAATCCGTCTTTTCAAAACTATTGTTTGCTTTGTGTGTATCCCTCTCTATCTCTCTTATCCCACCCCAAACCCATGGACCCAATAGAGGACGAATGGAGATGAGCTCGTATTTTCTAGACCGATGAGTCAATTGGAGACAGACTGGTGGATTCAGGACATGGAGGATCACATGAAGAATAACCCTATAGTCGGAAAGGATATGACCCAGCATGCTCTTCAATGCTTTGAAAGAGGTGCTGCTACTTGGTGGAGGATGTACCAAACCATCAATGGATGGCAAGGAGTAACCACTTGGAAAGAATTTAAGTTGACTTTGCCAAAGTCTCGGTTTGTGTCCCAGAAGTTGAGGCCTTATGGAAAGGATATGAAGAAACCTTGTGCCCACAAGCTTTGTGGAGAAATAGGACACAACCATAAAGAAAACAAGGACGATTACCCTCATAAGCGGTGGATTACGAAAGGAGTTAGCCAAGGATCTCAGGGAACTTCGATTGGAGATTGTTCCCAAAGGTTTTATTGCAGCAATGGAAGTTCAGTCTACATTGTTGGGAAAGATCCGTGAAGGCTCAGAAGGATGACAAAGAGATTGCCGAGATAAAGGAGAAAATGAGCGAAGGAAAGGCCAAAGGTTTTCGTGAGGATGAACACGACACCTTATGGTTTGAGGACCATGTTTATGTGCCCAATAACATCGAGATCAGGAAGTTAATACTTCAAGAGGCTCATGACTCACCATACTTGATACACCCCAGAAACACCAAGATGTATTTGGATTTGAAGGAACGTTTCTGGTGGACAAGGATGAAGAAGGATATCGCCGAGTATGTGGCCGTATGTGATGTATGTCAGAGAGTGAAGGCAGAGCATCAAAAGCCACCAGGATTGTTACAACCTATGCCGATACCCGAATGGAAGTGGGATAAACTTGGCATGGATTTTATCACTGGATTGCCCAAGACCAAATCAGGATATGATTCAATATGGGTAGTAGTTGACCGCTTGACCAAAGTAGCACACTTTATCCTAGTGAAAACAACTTATACCAGTGCAAAGTTGGCGAAGATATATATGACCAGGATCGTATGTCTGCTTGGAGTTCCGAGGACCATCATATCAGATAGGGGAACCCAGTTTACCTCAAAGTTTTGGCATCAGCTGCACCAGACTTTGGGAACGAGATTGGAGTTCAGTATAGCATTCCACCCGCAGATGGATGGACAGACTGAGAGAGTTAACCAGATTCTGGAGGATATGTTGAGAGCCTGTGCGCTAGATTAGGGGTCTAGTTGGGATGACAATCTGCCTTACGCAGAGTTCTCATACAACAATAGTTACCAAGCTAGTTTGAAAATGGCACCATTTGAAGCCCTGTACGCCCGAAGGTGTAGAACACCGTTGATGTGGGATGAAGTTGGAGACCGACAGTTGTTTGGACCAGACTTGATCAAGGAGTCTGAGGAGAAGGTTAAACTGATCCGGGATAGACTAAAGATAGCTCAGTCCAGACAGAAGAGTTATGCAGTTTCGAAATGCAAGGAGGTAACCTATGAAATTGGAGATAGAGCATATCTGCGAGTATCACCTTTGCGAGGAGTGAAACGTTTTGGAGTTAAGGGAAAGTTAGCCCCGAGATTTGTAGGACCGTATCGTGTTTTGGAACGGATGGGAGAAGTTGCCTACAAGTTGGAGTTACCTGAAGGACTATCAGGAGTTCACGAAGTGTTTCACGTTTCCCAGTTGAAGAAGTGCCATGCTGAGATGGCCGACCTACCGCTAAGAGATACCATACCCTTGGAGGTGATTCAGTTGGACAATGACTTGACTTATGAGGAGAAGCCAGTCAAGATTTTGGAGTTTGCCAGCCGAGTCACCCACAGCAAGGTTATTAAGTTATGCAAAGTTCAGTGGAGCCACCATACCGAGGATGAAGCTACATGGGAACGAGAGGATGATCTCCGCAAAGACCACCACACCTATTTTCTAGCCAACCCAAATCTCGAGGGCGAGATTCATCTTTAGGGGGGTAGGTTTGTAACATCCCAAATTTTCAATTTGGAATGTTATACATAGATCATTCTTGCATATCATCTTTTATTGCATTTCGTCTCGCGATCCTCGAAATCCTAAGCAACTCAAGGACCCTCGGAGAGAGTTGGGGATTTCCCCGGTTTTCAAATTTGATTTTATCAAATTTTGAAACGAGGATTTTGGTTTAGTTTATTTTTCTCTCCGAAAATATTTCAAATTAAAATATATGAGAGGAGATAATATGAGTTCTCCAAAATAATTGAAATATTGGAGGAAAAATATTAAAATCAATACTTCTTTTTATTTGGATTTTATTTGCAATTTTGTTTGCATTAGAAAAATTGCACGTTTTCAAAATTGCATTTTAGGGCCAAGAAAATGCTCATCTCGTTCTAAATATTTTATTTAGACGACAAAAATTTGTTTTGGCATTTTTAGAATTTCATTTTATTTTCTAGGATTTTTTAGTTTTGGCGGATTTTTTTTAAAAAGTGCACGTGGCTAACTGGGCCGAAGCCCAGCCGCCGGCCCACCTCCCCCGCGACGCCGTCTCCCTCAGGAGACCGCCGCCGCCACGCCCCGACCCGGACCGGAGTCCGGCTAGGACTCCGCCGCCGCCGCCCCTTTGCCCCTCTCCCAAGGCACCCCCTCCCCCTAAATACCGCCCCCGGCCACCACCCACCACCACCGCCCCGCCGCCCAAGCCGC
>NC_041382.1:415703562-415707049 GCF_002162155.2 Triticum dicoccoides
GCCTCGCCTCGCCCGCTGCCGCGCATCGCCTCGCCGTCGCCGCCGTGCCTCGCCTCGCCGTCGCCGCCGTGCCTCGCCGGAACAACGAGGTAGCCGCCGGTTTTTTTAAAAAGAAAACTGATCCATTTTTTTAAGAAAACCCTAACACTAGTTTTTTTCAGTTCGCCGGTTTTTCCCGGTTTTTCTTTTTAGCAGACGTTCGTCCGTACGTTCGTTTTAACGAACGGTTTTCGCTCATTAGTTACAAATAACGAACGCTCGTTCGTTAGCCTGTTTGTCAGTTTTCTTTTATCGGATTTTTCCGCGGTTATTTCTGATCGCGATTTCTGATCCAATTTTGGTTCTAGTTTATCTTTTCGCTTGTTAGTCTTAATCAGGCGATTCAAGCGCCTAGATCTTCGTCTCGAGACCCTCTTTCCGCTTAACCAACTTGCACAAGTTTTTGCTACTGTAAAATTTGACCTAGGTCCAGATTAGTAAACGGATCTTGTTTCTTTCGCCGTTTGAGTTTCGTTGCTCCGTTCGATTTGATTCTTTTTGCAAAGCGGAGTTCTTAAGTTGAACTTTCTGGTTAGATCTTCTTATTTGAGTTTTACCCGTGCTTCTTTGCTTGATTGCTTATGTATGCTATTGTTTGTTTGCGATAGAATTCCCGGAGTGCGAAGCATGTTATTTGGAGTCTCTAGGTTACGCAGATCGTCAGCAAGGCAAGTAACACTTTGATCATACCCCTTTATCACCCAGTTTTTATGCATTAGTTCCAATCCGCAAACATTGCATGGTTAGGATGTCATTAACATGTGGGTTGGGAAGTAGTTGATGAGGTAGAACCTATTACCCTGTTACATTCAAACCCCTGGGAGTTACTTCTACGCGTTGCTTATATTGCTATGCTATGCTCGTAGACGTGGTTTGGGTGAGTGAAATCCATGACAGATGTGAGATTGTTAATTAATCATTAAACTTAAGGTGGCAACTTAAATACATATCTGGGTGGATTGAGGCACCTGGAGTATCTAGTGTTGCTTGTATTTATGGAAATCCCGGAGTACCCGTGTGATCTTCCTATGGACCGCCACCCAGGCTCAAAGGGAACTAAGATGATTCATGCTAGAAACTTCCGTGTGCAGCCACAAGTTGTTATGGGCTCTAGCATAGTTGAGTAAGTTACGTGAAGCTCTTGAAGAGGTGGATCAGCAGGTAGTGGGTTGTAGGTTTGGTATGGTCTGCCCGGAGTAGAGAGTTAATGTTTCTGAAAGACTGTGTCTCGGTCATCCGATTCTCAAACACCATGTAGTGCGAGAAATCCAACGGAGGCGATCGAGTCTTGTGGGGAAAAGTGCGCAAACCTCTGCAGAGTGTATAAACTAATCATGGTTAGCCGTGTCCCCGGTTATGGACATCTTGAGTATCTAGTACTTGGAGTATCTTAAGTATCTCATCACTCTAAATTAATGTTGTTGGGTTAATAATTACCTTAATTGGGATTGAGTTGGAGGAACCTTCTCAATGATGTTTCAACTACCATGATAGTTAAATTAAAATCTATTCCTTTGTTGTAGGGAAAAATTGGCTTTTTGCAAAAACTAAACCATAGAGCTTTCCACCAGCCAAATATGCATGTAGTGATAGCATTATTCTGTTCTTGCTCTACTGTGTTACTTTGCCAGCATATTCCATGTGCTGACCCGTTCTCAGGCTGCAATGTATTATGTTGCAGACTTTTCAGACGAGGAGTAAGATTCATTAGGTCATTGCCGTGCAGCTCAGCTATGCCGTTGGAGTTGATGGACTCACTTTATCTTCCAGGCCTTCCGTTGTTATCGTATTAGATGGCCTTAAGCCATATTTATTGTAATAAGTTCTCTTTGGAGACATTCGATGTAATAAGTTTGTGATTGCTACTCTGTTATAAATCCTCGAGTATTGTGTGTGTCAGCATTACCGATCCAGGGATGACACTGAAGCATAGAGACTTGACTGTTTGAGGTCGGTCGCTACAGGAGGTGCAAAAACTTTGTATGTATCAAGCATATGACCACACACACACACACAGAGAGACACACACACACGAACACAACAACAATCCAATAAGTATAGTGCATCTATTTTTCCAAACCATGCATGTATGACACGAATTCAAAAATACTCCTTCTATTCCTAAATATTAGTCTTTTAGAGAGTTCAACAAGTGACTACATACGGAGCAAAATGAGTGAATCTAGACTCTAAAACATGTCTATATACATCCGTATGTGCCAGTCCATTTGAAGCTTATAAAAGACTAATATTTAGGAATGAAGGGAGTAAAATGTAAGACACCCATGGTCCTCAGTTCAATATTTAAAATGAACATGAAACTGAAACATGAATATTAAGTCTAGTACTACAGTACATATAAATGTTGTGTTTAGGCGGAGCTATGATTGTCGGGGGTCAACCCCTCGACCTTAGTAAAATTGTGGAGCTCTGTTTAGGGTTGTTTAGATTATATTTGTGCCCACCCTCCCAACCACCGATTGATTGTGCACCCCCACCCCTCCTCCCCGGGAGAATATCATGTGCCCACATACCGATGCTATATGCCGATACGAGTTGCTTGGAGCTTATAGATCTGAGATATAGTAGCTCACATGATGTGTCTTAATATTTTTGCAGGAAACCTTGATGAGTTTGAGAATTGCACACAATTTGTACAAAAACTACTTAGATGCCCTTTGATCCCATATCCAACGACCTCGAAGCTCGTATCACCGTAGCATCTAAGATGAAGGAGGACGTCATATTCTCCTGCATGTAAGAATATCATGTGCTACCACACCTTAGATGCTTTGGTGATACAAGCTCTTCGGAGGCGTTGGATTTGTGACCCAACACCTCCTCGGTGGTTTGATACGTCTCCAACGTATCTATAATTTTTTATTGCTCCATGCTATGTTATCTACTGTTTTGGGCAATATTGGGCTTTATTATCCAATTTTATATTATTTTTGGGACTAACCTATTAACCAGAAGCCCAGCCCAGATTTGCTGTTTTTTTGCCTATTTCAGTGTTTCGAAGAAAAGGAATATCAAACGGAGTCGAAACAGAACGAAATCAACTAGAGAAGTTATTTTTGGAAGGAAAGCTATCAGATGGACTTGGACCCCACGTCAGGAGGCAAGGGAGGTGCTCACGAGGGTGGGGGCGCCCCCCTAGGGAATGAAATGATGTACTCGTCGAGACGAACATTTTGTTATACTATATGTCCAAATCGGAGCTACGGATGCAAAGTTACGGGGCCTCGAACAGGAGCATATGAGCTAAAAATCTAGGGACTTAGCAAAAAAAAACAACCCCGCGGATTAGGGTTACTGTAGCAACCGCGGATCTGGATTGGGCGCGCTGGATCCGGCGAGGTCGCTCGCCGGCGACGATGGGCGGTGGCGGCCGGAGGGAGGGGAGGCGAGGCCGGGGCCGGCCGGCCTTGGCGGCGAGTAGGAGCGG
>NC_041382.1:415707607-415726734 GCF_002162155.2 Triticum dicoccoides
CGCGGGAGCGGGCCCGCCTCAGGCCTGGGCGGGCCGGCGGGAGCGGCGGCGGGGAAGTGGTCCGCCCGCCACGTGGCGGCGCTGGATTGGCTGCGGCGATGCGTCCGGTCGGATCGGACGTGTCCGGCCGGCGCGGGGATCTTTTTTTAGCTAGGGTTTCGGGGAGGAAGAAGAGATTCGAAAACGGGGGGCTATTTATAGGCATAAGTGGAGCTAGGAGAGTCCAAATGAGGTGCGGTTTTCAGCCACGCGATCGTGATCGAACGCTCTAGGACATGGAGCAGAGTTTGGTGGGTTTTGGGCCAAATTGGAGGGGTGTTGGGCTGCAACACACACGAGGCCTTTTCGGTCCCTCGGTTAACCGTTGGAGTATCAAACGAAGTCCAAATGGCACGAAACTTGACAGGCGGTCTACCGGTAGTAAACCAAGGCCGCTTGGCAAGTCTCGGTCCAATCCGGAAATGTTTAATCCCCACACACGAAAGAAAGCTAGAAATGGCCACCGGAGGAGAACGAAGCGCCGGAATGCAAAACGGACAACGGGGAAAATGCTCGAATGCATGAGATGCACACGTATGCAAATGCAATGCACATGATGACATGATATCAGATGCATGACAACGACAACAACACACGGAGACAAAAACCCGAACCCGAGAAATAAATATAACTTAATGCCAGAAACGGCAAGAGTTGGAGTACAAATAGGGAAAGTTACATCCGGGGTGTTACACGCGCCCCTTGCCTCGTGGGGCCCTCGAAGCTCCACCGACGTACTTCCTGCACCCATATATACTCACGTACCCTAAAACTTCCAGAACAGAGAATAGATCGGGAGTTCCGCCACCAGAAGCCTCCATAACCACCGAAAACCAATCTAGATCCGTTCCGGCACCCTGCCGGAGGGGGCAATCCTTCTCCGGTGGCCATCTTCATCATCCCGGTGCTCTCCATGACGAGGAGGGAGTAGTTCTCCCTCGGGGCTGAGGGTATGTACTAGTAGCTATGTGTTTGATCTCTCTCTCTCTCGTGTTCTTGATTTTGCACGATCTTGATGTATCGCGAGCTTTGCTATTATAGTTGGATCTTATGTTCCCCCCCCTCTTTTCTCTTGTAATGAATTGAGTTTCCCCTTTTGAAGTAATCTTATCGGATTGAGTCTTTAAAGATTTGAGAACACTTTATGTATGTCTTGCGTGGGATACCCGTGGTGACAATGGGGTATTCTATTGATCCACTTGATGTATGTTTTGGTGATCAACTTGCGGGTTCCGCCCATGAACCTATGCATAGGGGTTGGCACACATTTTCATCATGATTCTTCGGTAGAAACTTTGGGGCACTCTTTGAGGTCCTTTGTGTTGGTTGAATAGATGAATCTGAGATTGTGTGATGCATATCGTATAATCATACCCACGGATACTTGAGGTGACATTGGAGTATCTAGGTGACATTAGGGTTTTGGTTGATTTGTGTCTTAAGGTGTTATTCTAGTACAAACTCTAGGGCTGTTTGTGACACCTATAGGAATAGCCCAACATATTGATTGGAAAGAATAACTTTGAGGTGGTTTCATACCCTACCATAATCTCTTCGTTCGTTCTCCGCTATTAGTGACTTTGGAGTGACTCTTTGTTGCATGTTGAGGGATAGTTATGTGATCCAATTATGTTATTATTGTTGAGAGTACTTGCACTAGTGTAAGTATGAACCCTAGGCCTTGTTTCCTATCATTGCAATACCGTCTACGCTCACTTTTATCATTAGCTACCTTGCTGTTTTTATATTTTCAGATTACAAAAAACTATTATCTACTATTCATATACCACTTGTATCACCATCTCTTCGCCGAACTAGTGCACCTATACAATTTACCATTGTATTGGGTGTGTTGGGGACACAAGAGACTCTTTGTTATTTGGTTGCAGGGTTGCTTGAGAGAGACCATCTTCATCCTACACCTCCTACAGATTGATAAACCTTAGGTCATCCACTTGAGGGAAATTTGCTACTGTCCTACAAACCTCTGCATTTGGAGGCCCAACAATGTCTACAAGAAGAAGGTTGTGTAGTAGACATCAAGCTCTTTTCTGGCGCCGTTGCCGGGGAGGTGAGTGCTTGAAGGTATATCTTTAGTTCTTGCAATCGAGTCTTTTAGTTTCTTGTTTTATCACTAGTTTAGTTTATAAAAGAAAACTATAAAAAAATGGAATTGAGTTTGCCTCATACGCTTCATCTTTTTAATATCTTTCGCGAGTATGATGGAAAGGATAATTGTGCTCAAGTGCTAGAATAAGAAATCTATAAAATGTTTGGCACTAAATATTTGAATGATTAGCATGATTTCAATGTTGTTAGTATGAATTCCTTGAATATCCATGATGCTAATGATATGCAAAGCCACAAGCTTGGGGAAGCTATGTTTGATGAATACGATATTTTTTGTTCCCCTAGTTTTGATGAGCAAATTTATTATGATGAAATCATGCCTCCTATTTATGATGATTATATTGATGAAAGTGGATTTGGAGAGGTCATGACTTTATTTTGTGATGAATCCACTATTCCGGAAGAGGTTCCAATTGATTATGAGAACAAAGTTGCTATCTATGATGATTATTGTGATGACTTGTATGCTATAAAGAATAATGATATCCATGAAACTTGTCATCATGATTTTAGTTTTCAATTGGATTATGCCTCACATGATAGTTATTTTGTTGAGTTCGCTCCCACTACTATTCATGAGAAGAAGTTTGCTTGTGTGGAGAGTAATAAAATTTCTATGCTTGTAGATAATGAGAAGAGTGCTTTAGGTGCTGGTTATATTGTTGAATTCATTCATGATGCTACTGAAAATTATTATGAGGGAGGAACATATGCTTGTAGGAATTGCAATAATATCAAGTTTCCTCTCTATGTGCTTAAAGTTTTGAAGTTATGCTTGTTTTACCTTCCTATGCAAGCTGATTCTTGTTCCCATAAGTTATTTGCTCATAAAATCCCTATTCATAGGAAGTGGGTTGGACTTAAATGTGTTAGTCATATTCTTCATGATGCTCTCTTTATGTTTCAATCCTTATCTTTTATGTGAACATCATTGAAATCATCATGCCTAGCTAGGGGCGTTAAACGATAGCGCTTGTTGGGAGGCAACCCAATTTTATTTTTATTCCTTGATTTTTGCTCCTGTTTAGTAATAAATAATTTATCTAGCCTCTGTTATGATTGAGTTTTTATGTTTTAATTAGTGTTTGTGCCAAGTAGAACCGTTGGGAAGACTTGGGGAAAGTCTTGTTGAACTTGCTGTAAAAAACAGAAACTTTAGCGCTCACGAGAACTGCTGCCATTTTTATTTGGAAAGTGAAATTTAGTTAATTATTTTTGCAGATTATTAATAGATAAATTCCTCACGTCCAGAAATTTAGTTTAGATTTTTTGGGGTTCCAGATCTTGCGCTAGCTACAGATTACTACAGACTGTTCTGTTTTTGACAGATTCTGTTTTTCGTGTGTTGTTTGCTTATTTTGATGAATCTATGGCTAGTAAAATAGTTTATAAACCATAGAGAAGTTGGAATACAGTAGGTATAAAACCCATATAAATAAATAATGAGTTAATTACAGTACCTTGAAGTGGTCTTTTGTTTTCTTTCGCTAACGGAGCTCACGAGTTTTCTACTTTAAGTTTTGTGTTGTGAAGTTTTCAAGTTTTGGGTAAGGATTCGATGGACTATGGAACAAGGAGTGGAAAGAGCCTAAGCTTGGGGATTCCCAAGGCACCCCAAGGTAATATTCAAGGATAGCCAAGATCCTAAGCTTGGGGATGCCCCGGAAGGCATCCCCTCTTTCGTCTCCGTTCATCGGTAACTTTACTTGGAGCTATATTTTTATTCGCCACATGATATGTGTTTTGCTTGGAGCGTCAGTTTATTTTGTTAGGATTTACTTTCTGTTATTTAGAACAATGTTTTGAATCTTTTATTTCAATAAAAGTGGCATTGATAGTCTTTACTATGCCTATTTTAGAAGTCCACATGTTGCTGTTTGAAAACAGAAAGTTTACCGCTGTTGCAATACTTCCCTAGAAAAGTCAGAATGTGATAAAATGTTGAAATATTTTGCATATTAAGATCTGATAAATTTACTACAGTGGGAATTTTCTTTCATATTTTTTGGAGCTAGGGAAGTATCGATGTTGCTGCATTCTTTACAGACTGTCCTGTTTAGGCAGATTGCTGTTATGTTTGCATTGTTTGCATATGTTTGCTTCTTTAATAATTCTATTTGAGGATAGGACTATTAAATATGCAGAGTAATTTAGTATGCAATTTTGAATAATAATTTTAATGTTTTGCTATAGTAGAGTATTATAAGGTTTTTGCAATGGTTTATACTAACTTATCTCATGAGTTCTTGTTGAGTTTTGTGTGGAAGAAGCTTTTGAGATTTAGGGAGACCGTGATATGAGAGGAATTAAGGATACACAAAAGCTCAAGCTTGGGGATGCCCAAGGCATCCCAAGATAATATTTCAAGAAGTCTCAAGCATCTAAGCTTGGGGATGCCCCGGTTGGCATCCCACCTTTCTTCTTCAACAATTATTGGTTAGTTTCGGTTGATCCTAAGTTTTTGCTTCTTCACATGATGTTTGCCATTCTTAGAATGTCATTTTATTTTGCTTTGATTTCTATTTGAATAAAATACCAAGATCTGAAATTCTTAAATGTTAGAGAGTCTTCACATAGTTGCATAATTATTCGATTACTCATTGATCTTCACTTATATCTTTTGGAGTAGTTTGTCGTTTGCTCTAGTGCTTCACTTATGTAGTTTTATTTTGAAGAAATAGATGAACTCTCATGCTTCACTTAGATTATTTTGAGAGTCTTAAATAGCATGGTAATTTGCTTAAAATCCTAATATGCTAGGTATACAAGATTAGTAAAACTTTCATATAAAGTATTGAATACTAAGAGAAGTTTGATGCTTGATGATTGTTTTGAGATATGGAGGTAATAATATCAAAGTCGTGTTAGTTGAGTAGTTGTGAAATTGAGAAATACTTGTGTTGAGGTTTGCAAGTCCCATAGCATGCACGTATGGTAAACGTTATGTAACAAATTTGAAACATGAGGTGTTATTTGATTGTCCTCCTTATGAGAGGCGGTCGGGGACGAGCGATGGTTTTTTCCTACCAATCTATCCCCCTAGGAGCATGTGCATGGTGCCGAGGTTTTTGATGACTTGTAGATTTTTGCAATAAGTATGTGAGTTATTTATCACTAATGTTGAGTCCATGGATTATACACACTCTCACCCTTCCATCCTTGCTAGCCTCTTCGGTACCGTGCATTGCCCTTTCTCACCTTGAGAGTTGGTGCAAACTTCGCCGGTGCATCCAAACCCCGTGATATGATACGTTCTTTCACACATAAACCTCCTTATATCTTCCTCAAAATAGCCACCATACCTGCCTATTATGGCATTTCCATAGCCATTCCGAGATATATTGCCATGCAACTTTCCATCATTCTGTTCATCATGACACATTCACCATTGTCATATTGCTTAGCATGATCATGTAGTTGACATAGTATTTGTGGCAAAGCCACCATTCATAATTCTTTCATACATGTCACTCATGAATCATTGCACATCCCGGTACACCGCCGGAGGCATTCATGTAGAGTCATACTTTGTTCTAGTATCGAGTTGTAATCATTGAGTTGTAAATAAATAGAAGTGTGATGATCATCATTATTAGATCATTGTCCCAATTGAGTCTTTAAAAAAAGGCCATAAAAAAAGGAGAAGCCCCCCCCCCCAAAAGGAGAAAGGCCATAAAAAAAGAGAAGGCCAAATAAAAAATGAGAGAAAAAGAGAGAAGGGACAATGCTACTATCCTTTGCCACACTTGTGCTTCAAAGTAGCACCATGATCTTCATAGTAGAGAGTCTTTCATGTTATCACTTTCATATACTAGTGGGAATTTTTCATTATAGAACTTGGCTTGTATATTCCAACAATGGGCCTCCTCATGTGCCCTAGGTCTTCATGAGCAAGCAAGTTGGATGCACACCCACTAGTTTCTTTTGTTGAGCTTTCATACATTTATAGCTCTAGTGCATCCGTTGCATGGAAATCCCTAGTACTTGCATTAACATCAATCGGTGGGTATCTCCATAGCCCATTGATTAGCTTCGTTGATGTGAGACTTTCTCCTTTTTGTCTTCTCCACATAACCCCCTCATTATTCTATTCCACCCATAGTGCTATATCCATGGCTCGCGCTCATGTATTGCGTGAAAGTTTATAGGTTTGAGATTACTAAAGTATGAAACAATTGCTTGGCTTGTCATCGGGGTTGTGCATGATGAGAGCATTCTTGTGTGACGAAAATGAAACATGAATAAACTATATGATTTTGTAGGGATGAACTTTCTTTGGCCATGTTATTTTGAGAAGACATAATTGCTTAGTTAGTATGCTTGAAGTATTATCATTTTTATGTCAATATTAGACTCTTGTATTGAATCTTTCGGATCTGAATATTCATGCCACAATTAAGAAGAATTACATTAAAATTATGCCAAGTAGCACTCCGCATCAAAAATTCTGTTTTTATCATTTACCTACTCGAGGACGAGCAGTAATTAAGCTTGGGGATGCTTGATACGTCTCCAACGTATCTATAATTTTTGATTGCTCCATGCTATGTTATCTACTGTTTTGGGCAATATTGGGCTTTATTATCCACTTATATATTATTTTTGGGACTAACCTATTAACCAGAAGCCTAGCCCAGATTTGCTGTTTTTTGCCTATTTCAGTGTTTCGAATAAAAGGAATATCAAACGGAGTCGAAACGGAACGAAACTAACTGGAGAAGTTATTTTTGGAAGGAAAGCTACCGGATGGACTTGGACCCCACGTCAGGAGCCAAGGGAGGTGCTCACGAGGGTGGGGGCGCCCCCCCAGGGCGCGCCCCCTGCCTCGTGGGGCCCTCGAAGCTCCACCGACGTACTTCCTGCACCAATATATACTCACGTACCCTAAAACTTC
The DNA here is from genome assembly GCF_002162155.2 of Triticum dicoccoides. Taxonomy (NCBI): domain Eukaryota; kingdom Viridiplantae; phylum Streptophyta; class Magnoliopsida; order Poales; family Poaceae; genus Triticum; species Triticum dicoccoides. The sequence continues at coordinate 415,714,671 of NC_041382.1, forward strand.
CAGAACAGAGAATAGATCGGGAGTTCCGCCGCCAGAAGCCTCCGTAGCCACCAAAAACCAATCTAGACCCATTCCAGCACCCTGCCGGAGGGGGATATCCCTCTCCGGTGGCCATCTTCATCATCCCGGTGCTCTCCATGACGAGGATGGAGTAGTTCTCCCTCGGGGCTGAGGGTATGTACCAGTAGCTATGTGTTTGATCTCTCTCTCTCTCTCGTGTTCTTGATTTGGCACGATCTTGATGCATCGCGAGCTTTGCTATTATAGTTGGATCTTATGTTTCTTCTTCCCCTATTCTCTCTTATAATGAATTGAGTTTCCCCTTTTGAAGTAATCTTATCGGATTGAGTCTTTAAAGATTTGAGAACACTTGATGTATGTCTTGCGTGGGATACCCGTGGTGACAATGGGGTATTCTATTGATCCACTTGATGTATGTTTTGGTGATCAACTTGCGGGTTCCGCCCATGAGCCTATGCATAGGGGTTGGCACACGTTTTCGTCGTGATTCTCTGGTAGAAACTTTGGGGCACTCTTTGAGGTCCTTTGTGTTAGTTGAATAGATGAATCTGAGATTGTGTGATGCATATCGTATAATCATACCCACGGATACTTGAGGTGACATTGGAGTATCTAGGTGACATTAGGGTTTTGGTTGATTTGTGTCTTAAGGTGTTATTCTAGTACGAACTCTAGGGCTGTTTGTGACACCTATAGGAATAGCCCAACGGATTGATTGGAAAGAATAACTTCGAGGTGGTTTCGTACCCTACCATAATCTCTTCGTTCGTTCTCCGCTATTAGTGACTTTGGAGTGACTCTTTGTTGCATGTTGAGGGATAGTTATGTGATCCAATTATGTTATTATTGTTGAGATTACTTGCACTAGTGAAAGTATGAACCCTAGGCCTTGTTTCCTATCATTGCAATACCGCTTACGCTCACTTTTACCTTGCTGTTTTTATATTTTCATATTACAAAAACTATTATCTACTATCCATATACCACTTGTATCACCACCTCTTTGCCGAACTAGTGCACCTATACAATTTACCATTGTATTGGGTGTGTTGGGGACACAAGAGACTCTTTGTTATTTGGTTGCAGGGTTGCTTGAGAGAGACCATCTTCACCCTACGCCTCCTACGGATTGATAAACCTTAGGTCATCCACTTGAGGGAAATTTGCTACTGTCTATAAACCTCTGCACTTGGAGGCCCAACAACGTCTACAAGAAGAAGGTTGTGTAGTAGACATCATGGTTCGAATGGTTTTTTGCAGAAAAGCCCCAAAAGAATTCGGCCACTGCTTACAAGCACAAAGACTGCTCAGATGCCATTGGATCTCAGATCAAACGACCTCCAAGCTCGTATCACCGTAGCACCCAAGCTGCAATAGCACCTTATGTTTTCTCGCACGGGAGAGTATGAGGTGCTCCCGCACCGTAGAATCTATGGTGATACGAGTTCACTGAGATCTAATGGCCCACAGTAGGAGGTTTGAATGTTTTTGCAATATACAGCTGATAGAGTTTGGGAAATGCACATAAAGTACAAGTACTACGCATGTGCCATCTGATCACTGATCATACGACCTAGATGCTCATATCACTGTAGCGGGTAATTAAGCTACGGGGAGCACCTAATATGAGCACCGGGGAGCCATTGGATCAAAGATGCAGCGGCACACACGAGGCCTGAATGTTTTATTTGCAAAAACAAACCTTTGGAGAGTTTGGAAATTGCGCATAATTACAAAGACTACTCCCAAGCCATTGGATCTCACTTCCAACGGTGTAAAAACTCGTATCACCATAGTATCTCAGCTGCGGGGTGGATGTGATATTGTATGCCGCTGTCATTTTTTTCATAAACTTGCAAAAAGCGTGTAACTCATGCCGTTACTTGTCTAACCGCGCAAAGTGTTTGTTCAAAAAAACCATCCTACACTGAAATATTAGAACAACACACGGGGGTCCCACTTGTCATTAATCAAATTTGGACCTAAAACTAACAAATCTAAAAGACGATATTCGAACTGGCAACCTGGACTACAAAGCATAAGTCGATAGCCTGAAAAAATGAACGGTTGTTGGCTTTGTCCCATAACTTGATTTTATACAGTACTTGCATTGAGTAGAGTAGAGGGAGTGCCTCGTCAACACGTGCATGACCGTTGTCTCACTTACTGGTGGGTCCCAGGTCTGCGATCTCAATCTCTCTTCTCTCCATCGTCTAACCGTTGCACGGGCACACACAAAGAGCGGCGCTAGCTTGCCGTGGTGTTATTACAACTAAAAAAAGCTTGGAAAATAGAAGAATCGCCTAGAACAAGAGACGTTGTGGCTGGTCGAGACAGAGCTAACCACATCTATCCTCCGTGCCACGTTTGCATGATGTAGCTGTGTGGCTAGTGGGGTGTTTTCGACCGACTGGCTGGGTCCCGAGGTCGAACCATAGGTACTACGTCTGATACATTATATTTTTACACGCACATTTTTCCTCCGTGCCGAGACGTGGCACACCCTACCGCGCGGTTTCGGGGTCCTCTCGGGTGGTGCACGCATATATTCTTCCTGACGTGGGATGCCCTACCGCGCGTTTTCTGGGTCCTCCTCGGTCGTAACGCCGAAGCAAGTAAATGAGTCGTCAAATCACGAAAGACCACATTTCCCGCCGAGTACATCAGTGAAGCACGGTGGCCAGCTAGTTGGGCTAGTTCGACCGATTAGCTAGGCCGCCGCCACATTTGTTTTTTCACCCCGTTTTTATCTACTTGCCGGCAGGTAAATTTAAATATCCACCGCGGCGTTGATCTCGTGTTTGGGTGCGGCAGGATTTTTAATTTTTTGATTGACGGGAGCAGGTGCGGGAGGATTTCTAATTTTTTTGATTGACGGGAGCAGGCGCGGCAGCAATTAGTCACGATGACTCTGCCTGTAAAAACCCACTGCTCCCTGATGTGAGAAGTCGTCGACTGGTGTTTTACCGTGGTGAAAACCAAAAGATTCCCCTCTCCCTCCGCCTTCCCGTAGATTGCATTGCCTTTCAGCCGTTTCGCCCCCTTTGCTTCCTCTCCCCATTGCTTCCACCTGGTGCCATGGCGGCGCAGCAGATCACAGAGTCCAAGGTGAGGCACCTGACACTGGCTCCCGTCGACCGGGAGCGGGCGGTTGCACCCTGCATGGGACTTCGGTGGTGTTTAGGCGCCCTCTGCATGGGCATGTCCATGTCTCGGCGCAACATGACCGTTGGATCAAACTCAGACGGTGCAGATCAGTCACTATAGCACAAAGCGTGTGGGTGTGTTTGGTTGCATTCTCATCTCAATATAGTTGTTTCCTCTTCGTGTATTTTTGTCAACCTACTAGTGTGGACTCATGCACCCTTCATGCACTCTGCTAAACACCCAAAAGTGGGTCGAGAAGGGAACTTTTGCTCCCATCCCGTGCACCCTTCATACACCCTGCCTAACACTATTCATGCTTTATATGGTTCATGTTTCGTGGAGTACTGTAGCACCGTACTCTCCGTGCGCTGTGGACCTAGTTCTGTTAACATTGATCTCACCGTTCATTCTCGACCGAACAGTCGAAAAAGCGGTACTATGTTACATATAGGAGTAGTTGACATGCGCACAACATCATTTGTTATCGTCATATCTTACTACACTAGCAACAAGATTGTATAGTACTAACGTATGAACCACTGCACATGCCTAGTAGTAGGAGCACTGTGTATGTTCAAGTGGCTACCATGTTTCGCACTCCTCCGTTGTAAGAGTGGAAACGCTTGCTGTAATCATTTTTTTTCTTCAGAAAAACAGTGGACACGCTCTACCATGCGGATCCTCCTCCAGCCATGCACTAAATTACTCACTTTCGCCGATGTGTGGGACAGCCAACACCTGGGTCCACCAGCCATGCACTAAATTACTCCGTAGTAGAGTGACGGTAGACTACCCTGATCGAACCGCCGCAGTAATGCCCAATGAGCCGTCAAATCACAAAACCCCCTCCTTTCTAGCAGTAAGTTGGACGGACGAATCAACCATCATTTCACTCTTCTCTCTCAGCTTCCTCTCTTGAAGAAAACCCTCACTCGCTTCGCTTTTCCCTCATCTTGTTCCTCCTTTCACTCTTCTCTCTCGGCTTCCTCTCTTGGATGGACGCCGAAGCACCGCCCGACGTGATGTCTATGGCTCTGGCCAAAACCGTCGAGGCTCATGGTACGAAGAAGCGCAAGCACCCCGCCGAGACTACCGCAGACAAGCTCAAAACCATCGCCCTGTCCAAGCCCCCCTCTCCGGGATCCCTCATTAAGCAAGTCCAGGTAATGTCTCTTGTTGACGATCTTTTTCTCGATCTTGATCGTGTTTTTTCATCTAACACGCAGTACTAGTACTGGTAGTACAACTTTCTGGGTGATCTTGCATGTGATTTTAGTGTGCCAAATGACGGTTCTAAATTCCTCTTTTGACCAAAACATGCGAGAGGTTGACACTGATTTCTTATAGATTACTTTCAACTACTCCCTATGTCCCAAATTTCTTGTCTTAGAGTTGTCTAGATATGGATGTATCTAATACTAAAATGTGACTTAATACATGTTCTAGTGTCTTTGTTCACTCATTTATGTGCGTATATGTAGTCATATATGGAGTATAATATCGAAAATCATCTTATATTTCTGAAAGGAGGTAGTAATAAAATATGGTTTTTGTTTGAATTAGAACCAGGTCCACGGTGGAGATGAAGTTCTCAAAGTCATGCCATGTGAATTGGAAGACCTGATGATGAGTTCTACTGCTGAACTATCCAACTGCTGTGTCCTTGTCGCTACGTGTCCTGAACTAGTGTTTTCCTGTAGCATTGTTGTCAGGCGTGTTCTCGAGGCTCTACTTGACCACAACAATTTCCTGGCTGTGCCTTCGATTACGACGGGTGTGGTTCTTGTAAAGCTTCCCAACAAATCTGATGCGGCCTGTCTTCATCATCATGTTTATGAGTGGAAAGACCACTCTGTTAGCTTCTCCAAGGTTGACAAGATGGTGATGGTGCATGTAGACATCTCACACGAAGTCCATGGCCTAGTCAGTTATGCGGGGTTCATCCCGTAGGTCGGTGGCAAGAAATAGTCTGCAGAGTTTAGTTAGTGCAACTTTGCTTGTCTGTAGTAAGTACTATTGTTCAGTACTTGATTTGTGTTTATGAACCCTGTATTGTTTATTGTACTGCCGCTTTTGGTGTGTGGTCAGTCCTGAGAACGGTCTATGTTAATGTCTGTCCACTCAATTTAGTCTGTATATTTTGAAGTATCCAGATCATATTTTTTGTGAGGATGGTTTATCAATTATGGTTACACTCCAATATCTGTATGCATTGCAGGGTTTATCGCACCCACCAGGATTTCCAGTCCCATGGATGTTCGGTCCATACGATTTGTCACAACCTTTGGACTGTCCCGCTTGTGGGAGTAGGCAGGGCCCCTGCATGCCACACGTAGTTGGACGATCAATCTTCTGTTTAGTACTTCAACATAGTGATTTCCTGGTAAGGATTCACTCGTGTCACATCAAGTAAATCTTATTGATTTACTGTCTAAATCTTATTGATTTAATGTCATGTTTTCTTTCTTTTCCTGCAATTTTACGATGCAGGTTTTGCCATGTGACATTCATCACAGAATAAACCGTTTGGTTTGCTCTACGATGGCTATTTTTGCAGGTTTCACTTCTTATGTCGTGTCAGTAACGAAGGCACTTCCCATCACTTATATTACTGGAAAAAATTGGATTAGTCTGTTGTCTGAGTACAAGCTAAATCCCTATGATGAACTGCAGTTTGGTTTAACAAAAATGCCACAATTAGTCCTTCTCGCGTTTAAAAGAAATGAAGAAAAAAACTAGATCACGGTCACGGATCCTAGTCAAGTTAGAAAGCTGATCATAGCAGACCAGACACGATCGCCGCTGTCTCGCACAGATCGAGCACCGGCAGTTGCTCTAGCACTGACAGCGGCAACAGCTTAGTCTGATCCAGCTGAGGATTGGGCACCGACTGCGTCAGCGGATCAGTCTGATCTACTGGAGGATCGGGCATCGACACCAGCACCAGCTCTACAAGGAGCACCATCTCCAGTAGCAGCAGTGGCTTCGGCACCTGCACCAACACTTGCACTTGCATCTGCTCCGGCCCGTGCAGTTGCACCGGCAATAGATTGGGCTGTAGTTCGCACTTCATATACCAAAGTCCTTACAAAAACCGACATGTCCACCTTCTTAGTAAGCATTGGCCGCCCAAGTGCTTCATTCTTTTTTCTTTCCATGTTGTTTCACATGATTCACTATGTTGATCTAACTGTTTGGGTATGTCTTCTTGTTTGCAAACAGAGAATTCCTAGAGCAACGAGGGAGTCGTTCAACAATCCAGGCGACCGCGGCCAAGTTTCTCTTACCATGCGCAGCCTTGGTGTGAATGAACCTGCTCAATATACCGTAAGTACAAAGGATGGTCGCATGATGATTGATGCTAAAGGATGGTCAAGGTTCAAATCTAAATCATATCTTGCGGTAGGGGATGATGTCAAAATCGAACTTTCTCGGCAAGGAGAGCTGGTCCAAATCAACTTTGAAATTCTTCAGTAGCAGCACGCAACTGCCGAACTGATCTATCCTCCGAGAGATTTTGATGTAATAATCTGGCATGGTGAAACAAGTGTTCTTTGTATAAGTAGTACAACAGTATTATTTATCACATGGTATATCATTGATAGAATTGCAACTCTGATTGCCGGTTTGGAACTGTCGTTCGATTTCATTCCAACAACTGATGTGCTTTATTCAATTTTCTGTATTCGCCTTGCGACAACATCTAAAACCAGCGCCGTACCAATCGCTTGCAATATGAAAAGTGCTGAGGTAGAACACATGGGCCCCCAAACATGCAGGGTCGGCTTGTGGCCCAAAGTCCAGAACCGTGAGCCTATCTGAGTATTATATTCTCAGCTGAACCCCCATAAAAAAAGCTGAACCCCCATAATGCCCGTGCGTTGCAGAGGGAGTATATTTCTTGGCAAGGTGAGCCTGTGATATAAAATATTTGTATACTTCTTTACAGAGGGAGTATCTCTCTGTCAAAAATATATTTATGTGTAACTAGTTACTCCTGTCTTTCTACTTCCTTTCACTGATATGTGGGGCAACCGGCAACGGGTTCCATGTGCCATATGCACAAATTAGAGTGCATAACTTCACGGTAGACACACCCCGGTCCTAGCGCCGCAGTAATGCCCAATGAGCCGTCAAATCACAACCCACCTTTCCAGCTTTAGCAGTAAGCTGGACGGACGAAGCAGCAATATTTCACTGGGCATGAATCCCCTTCTCCCTCGTCTGCTTGTTCAGAGAAAACCCCCGCTCGGCGATTGCATAGGGTTTTCTCATGGAGAAGCAGGTACAAATTCTTCATCCATCCCTGATAAATCCAAGTCCCTTGGTCACAGGTAATGCTAGGATGGCAGCCGCCGCCGTTGATGCATTTTTCTTCCCACTGAATCTAGTGTGTTTCATTTGCAGTGCCCAAAGTACGAGTACCCTACAGGTTTCCGCGCCCTCGGTGAGACGCCACACTTGTTCCTTCTCATCCTAACACAACATTTTGAAACACGCACAGTATGTTCCTAGAATCCTCTTTTCTATCCGGGAGGGTGGGGTTTTTTTGAACATGCTGTGTTCTCATATTATTTTTCCTGCAGTGTATTATTTGCTCTGCCAGAACACATGTACTCAAGATGCCCGGCCTTGCCATAACTGAATACACTAGTTTAATGGTCACAGTGAAGACAAGCCATGGATATAAGTTCCGAGTTGGGTTCATGAACCAAGAAGACCGCTGCTTTTTTTATGGCCGAACTTGGATAAACTTTCTCAAGTGTTACGGACTGAAAGTTGGCGCACGAATGTTGATGGAAATAGCAGAACCTGGTCTCATCTTCACAGCGATCTTCCACCCCGACGTCGTTCCAATTGTTCATCCATGTTAGTTTTGTATCTGGTTCTTGCTTGTTGCCTCGATTACTTCTTAATCCACCTATTCTGTCTAACTAATCACAATTTAACTTTAGAAGTAGCAACGAATCTCTCGCGAAGATGCTACTTCTAACTAATATTTTCTTATAATTGGTGGCACATGTAGGTTTTTTCAAAGTTAAGCAGTCTGCTCGTTTGTTACTCTGTAATAACTCGGCTGTTACTAATGGCACTGAAGTTGACTGGATCGACATCCACAAGTTCCTACACTTTATTGATCATCTTGAGGTCCTTTTGGGGTGTTTTTAATGGTGGAAGGCCATGTGGGATATGTGGGCCACTGCTGCACTCGTTGAACAGGTCCAACTATGTCGAGAAACTTATGGTACGAGCTGTTTTCTGTTATATATGTTGTTCATAAACTATCGCTTATACACAGTTTTACAGCTCTGATCTTCTTGAAACAGGAACTGCCGAGTTCTATTGTTCCTATACAGATGCCTGACCATGGTCGGGTCAGACTTGCACTTGGTCACAACATGATGTTTATGTCGACCTACTCAATTCCCCTTGGAGGTGGTCTCAAATAATGAAGGCCCGTCCATCTTGGAGAATAGGACAGAAGATTATGTTCATGCTTTTCCATGGCTCTAAAGCGAATATCCTGTTTATTGACCACGTTGCGAGATGAAGCCGCTTTCAGAAGGTTGTGGATGCGCGGGGTGGCGCCTGGGCCTTGTCCTAGGGCTTGGCGGCCTCACCCTTGGTTAACTGTAGGCAAAGTAGCACTGTTCGAGGCATGCTTTATACAGTTGAACCTGTATAAGTACTCATACTGCTTTTAGCTTTGGTTGGTAAGTGCCCCTACTGGTTTCAGTTAAGGTTGTTAAGTACTCCTGCTGCTTTTACAGTCTGTCGTGTTTCTTCAGTCTTGTCTTCCTCCAGCCACCAAAACCAAACCAGCACCGGCGAGGCCGCCTGCTTCCACCTCCTACGGCTGGCTGCGCCTCAGCGCACGCATCGCCGCCCCACCGTCTCCTAAATCGTTAACGCCGATGTCCTCCACGCGCTTTGGTGCGCTCGCTGCGGCGCTGCCCTCTTGCGTTGTCAACATGGTCAACAAACAACAGGAATCGGTAGAAGTACGTGGAGAGGATGACAGTAGGGGCCCACCACGTCAGCGTATGGAAAAATAAAATGCTTCCTCCTAGTCTTTTCCTGACATCTGGGACCCACGACATTGTGAGCGTATATAGTCAATAGGCAAGAGAACAGCACAAGATCGGCTGACACCTGGGACGTAGCTACTCGAGGAGTATTTTTTTGTTTGGTATTGTTGAGACGGAGCAGGGTTTGAAGCTGTGGCCCGTCTAGCCCAGGCTTATATTTTATGTTCACCACGTGACCAACCCAGCTATTTTTTGTTTGTGAAAATGAGCCCAGTTTATTTTTTCTGAAGAATACCCAATCCATGCCTACTTATTTTTCTACGCCCTGATGGGCTGCAACTCTTTCAAGACGCCTGCAAATCTTGAAACTAATATGAAATGGGTTGTAAATATAAAACCAGATGACAAATTGGCAATTACTTTATAATTTCTGAATTTTTTCACATTTTCAGATTCCTATTTCACTGGGCATTAACCTAATTTAAATATATCTTCAAAGTACTTTAAATCTGGCTCGACATTTCAATATTAAAAATAGTTTGGAACCCACAGAAATATGCGAAATTGGCCCTGGCCAACCAAAAAAACGACTGCAATAAATTGCATAAGAAGTTGCCATGAGCTATATATAAATTATTAAAAAAAGAGGGAGTGGTCTGACTTGTGGGCCTATTTAGTTGACGCGTATGTAAGATTTTTTAGTTATTATACACGTCAACAAACGATTCTAGCAGACGTAACCGTTGGATGTCAATCCAACGGCCGTCGTGTTTATTCAATCTCTGATCTTCTTGCTCCAGCCGCCAAAGCAACGCCGGCGGGACCGCCTACTCCCGCCTCCCGTGGCAGGCTGTGTTGCCGCGCAGGCCTCAGCGCCCCTACTACTCCCACTGCTGGCCAGGGCATACCTCTACTCACCCACACCCCCTGTTATTCTGCAACGACGGCAGCCTCACACTGCAGCCGAACCAGTGAACCCTCGTACTCCTGTCCGCGCGGGCTTCCACTACCGCGTCTTCCCCGGCTCCGCATCGTCCCCTTCCTAGGCCTCACCGTCGTCCACCGCCGTGGTGCTCTCGGCGCGGCGTGGTCAATGTGGTCAATGACCGACTTCCATCGGAAGAGTACTGTACGTGGAGAGGCTGACAGCTGGGTCCACAGCAGCCGCAGGGAAGTGCCTCCTTATTACGCGGAAAATAATTATTCCTCCACCTAACAGCAGGGATCCACCGGACGGGCCACCAGTATTTCACGAAAAAAATGTTTCCCCCTGACTGCTGGGACCCACAGGACGGGCCATCGTATTTCATGAAAAAACGTTCCCCCCGCTGTCAGCTCGGACCCACCGGAAGTGCCTCCTTATTACGCACAAAAAATGAATACCCCCTGCTAGCTGGGACCCACCTTGGTGGGAGGCTGACCTGTGGGCCTACTATGTGGACTGGGACGGAGGCCTTTGTCAACTTTAGTCAATATATGAACGATTCTAGCTCCAGTGACCGTATGATGTCCATCCAACGGTCGTAGTGCTTCTTCAACCTCTGGTCTTCTTGCTCCAGCCGCCCAAAGCAGCGCTGGTTGTGCCGCCTGCTCCTGTAGCCCATGGCCGGCTGTGATGCCGCGGAGGCCTCACCGCCCCCTACTACTCCCACCGCTGGCCAGGCCATCCCTCTACGCACCCACACCCCCTGTTATTCTGCAGCGACGGCAGCCTCACACCGCAGCCGCACGAGTGAACCCTCATACTCCTCTACACGTGGGCATCCATTGCCGCGTCTTCCCCGGCTCCGCCTCGTCCCCTTCCTAGGCCTCGCCGTCGTCCACCACCCTGGTGCTCTCGGCGCGGCGTGGTCAACGTGGTCAAGCAATGGCTTCAATCGGATGTGGACTGTATGTGGAGAGGTTGACAGCTGGGTCCACGGCTGCAGTAAGGAAGTGCCTCCTTATTACGTGCAAAATAATTATTCCTCCACCTGACAGTTGGGACCCACCGAATGGGCCACTGTATTTCACGAAAAAAACGTTTCCCCCTGACTGCTGGACCCACCAGCTACATCTTCGCATGCAAGGAAGTGCGTCCAGGCAAAAAAAAACGATTCGCCCTCCTGACTGCTGGGACCCACCAGCTACATCTTCGCAGGCAAGGAAGTGCCTGACAGTCAGGACCCACCTGGTCGAAGCGTACATAGCGTTGTCATTCTGGTCACGAACGTATACGTACATATATACTGGTGGATGTAGAGGCGCGCACGTGTCGTAGTAGAGGCGCGTACGTGTCATAGTAGAGGCGCGCACGTAGCATGTACATGTACGTACAACGGACAGGGTGCAAGAAAGAAAATACGGCCACGTATGTGTACATACGGGCGGGGTCTCGAACACCTACTCGCGCATACGTACGGCCAGGGCTCGTGTACATGGTTGGGTCGGAACGGAGAAACAGCGTCGTCATTGTGTTCATGGGGAGGCAACGGAATGCGTCGTGTTCATGGGGAGGCAACGGAATGCATCATGTTCATCGGGAGGCAACGGAACGCGTGGGAGGCAACCGGCTGGGTCGGAACGGAATGTGTGGTCGTGTTCCTCGGGAGGGCTTGGACGGAACAGGCGATGGAAACGAGGCCTGGCATACCGCAAAACGGAGGAAACGGACCTCCTACGTTCGGAACGGGGTCCTATTGATCGGGAGGGGTGTGGCGTACCGCAAAACGGAGGAAACGGACATCCTACGGTCGAAACGGGGGTCTTGTTGATCGGGACGGGTGTGGCGTACCGCAAAACGGACGAAACGGACCTCCTACGGTCGAAACGGGGGTCCTGTTGATCGGGAGGGGTGTGGCGTATCACAAAACGAACGAAACGGACCT
>NC_041382.1:415727165-415752247 GCF_002162155.2 Triticum dicoccoides
GGGGTCCTGTTCATCCAGAGGCAACGCCACCGCTCACTGTTCATCCAACCCCCCCCCCTCGCGCGCAACACTCACCGTTCATCCCAGAGGCAGCATCGATCGGCTTCAGTTAGCAGCAGTAGCGAAGGAATCGATCGATCGGGTTCAGTTAACAGCCATAGATCGATCGCTCGGGTTCAGTAACGCGTAGCCTGCAGTGCAATTGCTCGGGTTCAGTTAGAGCCCAACGCCTCGCTCGGGTTCAGTTAGAGCCAACACCTCGCACACACGCGCGTACGTGTACGAGAGAAACGCGCATCGCTCGGCCCCCGACCTCCCACCGTAACTGGGAACTCCCCGAAATTTTCCTTGCCCTTGCTTCTACCATGGTTTTTTCCGTCATGGACGGCCCAAAGAATGTCATGCAGCTGCATCTCCGGCCCGCCCAGGACGAAAAGCCCATTTTCTGTCATGATTTTTTGTCATGGAAGTAGGAGCCCACCACATCTATGATGATACCGGGTTTTGTCACAATTATCTTCATAGAAGTGTCATATGTATGACAGAAAAAATTTCGTTCGGCCCAAAATGTCACGATGTGTCTTTTTTTGTAGTAATGTCACATAGCCCGGACGCCCGGGGACCCCCCTAATCCAGGAATCCCTCAACCGTTACCATTGCTACTGTTACCATTGCTATCAAAACTATCATACTACTGTGCTACTAATCACTTTGCTACAGATATTTAATCTCCAGGTGTGGTTGAATTGACAACTCAACTGCTAATACTTACAAATATTCTTTGGCTCCCCTTGTGTCGAATCAATAAATTTGGGTTGAATACTCTACCCTCGAAAACTATTGTGATCCCCTATACTTGTGGGTTATCAAGACCTTTTTCTTGCGTTGTAGCATAGCTATATTTGTTGAGTCACTTCAGATTGTTATCTATTTATCACTAGAAGAATCTGAAAGATACAAGAACCAAGATTTTTTCCTCTAAGACGAGGGTAGGTAAGGAACTGCCATCTAGCTCTATACTTGATTCACCTTTTGTTCTAGATAAACTTGCAACACCATCACATGATATTAATCCTGATATGTCGCAAGTTATTGATGATGCTAATTCTGCTATGAATGATGCTAATAATGATGCTAGTACCTTGCTTGATGATAATGTGCCACTGGGTGAATTTCTTGATGAATAACTTGCTAGAGCTAAAGATATTAAGAATGCTGAAACTGATGAAGTCTTTGAAACTGGAAATTATGAAACACCTATTAGACCTAGCTCTCCTAGATTTGAAATGCTAAGATACCTGAGGGTTATGTCATGGATGAGGAGGTAGCTAGAGACTTTCTTGTTTGCGATGATAGAGATGATCTTAAGAAATTATTACACAAATTAAAAGAAAAATCTTTGAATGCTAGAATGAAATGTGATCCTAAGTTTGCTACTTCACCAATCTTTGTTACTGATAAGGATTATGAATTCTCTGTCGACCCAGAGTTAATTACTTTGGTTCAATCTGATCCTTCCCATGGCTATGAAACTGAAACTGTAGTGGCACATCTTACTAAACTAAATGATAGCCACCCTTTTTGCTCATGATGAGAAAATTCGTTATTACTATATCCTCAAGTTATTTCCGTTCACATTAAATGGTGATGATAAGATATGGTACGATACTCTTGCTCCTGGTTGTGCGCGTAGTCCTAGGATGATTAATTATTTCTCTACTTTCATGCTCATAAGAAACAAGTTGCCTTACAAGAAATATTTAACTTAGTGAAAATTGAAGAAGAGAGTCTCCCACAAGCTTCGGGGAGGCTTCTCCAATTTCTTAATGCTTTGCCTGATCATCCTCTTAAGAAAAATGAAATACTTGGTATCTTCTATAATGGAATAACCGATGCTTGTAGGGACTTCCTAGATAGTTGTGCTGGTTGTGTTTTCAGGGAACAAACTATTGAACAAGCTGAGGAATTATTGAATAATATATTAAAGAATCATGATGATTGGACACTTCCCGAACCACCGCCTAAACCCACTCTGAAGAAGAGGGGTATCTTATTTCTCAGTCCTGAAGATATGCAAGAGGCAAATAAATGTATGAATGAAATATGAATTAAAGCTGAAGATGTAAAATTTTTGCCTCCTATTGAAGAAATACATGGACTTGATACACCACCGCCACCGGTGGTAGAGGTAAATTCTTTTATAAAGTTTGATGAAAGTGACATCCTTACAATAAACACCCTAGTCAATGCTTATATGAATTTGATAGGTACATCATCAAGCAAGATCATCTCAGTGCAAATGTTATGAAACAATTGAAATACAACTCTGATATGATTGCTCGCTTGAGTGACTTGTTATTTAGAATCACTAATGGTGTTAGGGGGTGTTGGAAAACATGCCTCTATGGTTCAAACTCAATTAGAACAAGTTGCTAAATCTCAAAGCGAATTGCTTAGTGAAATGAACAATAATGTGAATGATCATGCTGTTAGAGTAATGACTAGAGGAGGTAGAATGCCTCAGGAACCACTTTGTCCCGAGGGACATCCTAAAAGAATTGAACAAGACTCTCAAAGAATTAACACTGACATGCCTTGTCCTTCTAAAAAGAGAAAGAAAAAGAAAAAGAAAAACGATAGGACTTTGCATACCTCTAGTGAACCTGAAAAAGAAAAACCTCCTGAAGACAATAATGATGTCTCTATCTCCGATGCTGAAACTCAATCTAATAATGAACATGCATCTAGTGATAATGAAAAAGATTATGATGATGTTCATGAAGATACTCAACCAGATAATGATAAAGAACCAGATAATGATGTTGAGATAGAGCCTGCTGTTTATCTTGATAACCCACAACCTAAAAATAAAAGATATGATAAAAGAGACTTTGTTGCTACAAAACATGGTAAAGAAAGAGAACCATGGGTTCAAAAACCCATGCTCTTTCCACCTAAATCAACTAAGAAAAAAGATGATGAAGAATTTGAACGCTTTGCTGAAATGCTTAGGTCAGTCTTTTTGCGCACCCGCTTGACTGATATTTTAAAGATGGCCCCTTATGCAAAATACATGAAAGACATCATCACTAACAAAAGAAATATACCTGAAGCTGAAATCTCCACCATGCTTGCTAATTATTCTTTTAAGGATGGAGTACCTAAAAAACATGGAGATCCGGGAATACCAACTATACCTTGCTCCATCAAAAGAAATTATGTCAAAACTGCTTTGTATGATCTAGGAGCTCGTGTTAGTGTTATGTGCTTCTCTTTATATAAAAGACTTAATAAACTCACACCTACTGAAATATCTTTGCAAATGGCTGATAAATCAGCTACAATACCTATCGGTATTTGTGAGGATGTGCCCGTTGTTGTTGCAAATGTTACTATGTTAACAGACTTCATTATACTTGAGATGCCCGAGGACGACAACATGTCGATTATACTTGGTAGACCCTTTTCGAATACGGCAGGGGCTGTTATTGATTCCAATAAAAGCAAGATCACTTTTCAAATCAATGGTAATGAGCATATGGTGCACTTTCCTAATAAACAATTTCAAGTGAATGGTATTAATGTTATTAAAAAATCTCCGACAATTACTATTGGAAGTTTTCAACTCCCTCTACCTACCGCCAAAAAGAAATATGATATACTTATTGATGGGGATATGCATATCCCCGTTGAGGTAACTTAGTGTTTTACGAAAGTTCTTCAGTTTCATGCTAATTGAAAGTGGTTGTTAATAAGACTTGATCAGCCTTATTATGGATAATTTTTTAGAGGTATGAAGTTGATGAATTTAGTAGGCACAACCTTCTGCTCCCAGCTTTTGTTTTTCTTAGTTAAATAAAATAAAATGTCATGTTTATCCTGTTTTCTGGATTTCCCGTGCAATAAAAAAATGGTTAAAATAAAATTGTTCAGAATGCTCTAAAAATTTGATATAATTTTGTTTCTAAATATTTATGAATTTATAGTACAAATAACATCAGAGAGGGTGCCCCTGGTGACCACAAGACACCAGGGTGCGCCAGCAACCCCAGGCGCGCCCTGGTTGGTGCTACCTCTTGAGCATTGCGTTGGTTTTCCCTTGAAGAGGAAAGGGTGATGCAGCAAAGTAGCATAAGTATTTCCCTCAGTTTTGAGAACCAAGGTATCGATATAGTAGGAGGCTACGCGCGAGTCCCTCGCACATACACAAAACAAATAAATCCTCGCAACCAACGCGATAAGGGGTTGTCAATCCCTACACGGCCACTTACGAGAGTGAGATCTGATAGATATGATAAGATAATATTTTTGGTATTTTTATGATAAAGATGCAAAGTAAAATAAAAGGCAATGAAAATAACTAACTGTTGGAAGATTAATATGATGGAAGATAGACCCCGGGGGCCATAGGTTTCACTAGTTGCTTCTCTCGAGAGCATAAGTATTTTACGGTGGGTGAACAAATTACTGTTGAGCAATTGCAGAATTGAGCATAGTTATGAGAATATCTCGGTATGATCATGTATATAGGCATCACGTCCGAGACAAGTAGACTGACTCCTGCCTGCATCTACTACTATTACTCCACACATCGACCGCTATCCAGCATGCATCTAGAGTATTAAGTTCATAAGAACAGAGTAACACTTTAAGAAAGATGACATGATGTAGAGGGATAAATTCATGCAATATGATAAAAACCCCATCTTGTTATCCTTGATGGCAACAATACAATACGTGCCTTGCTGCCCCTACTGTCACTGGGAAAGGACAACGGGAGATTGAACCCAAATCTAAGCACTTCTCCCATTACAAGAAAGATCAATCTAGTAGGCCAAACCAAACTGATAATTCGAAGAGACTTGCAAAGATAACCAATCATACATAAAAGAATTCAGAGAAGATTCAAATATTGTTCATAGATAAACTTGATCATAAACCAACAATTCATCGGTCTCAACAAACACACCGCAAAAGAAGATTACATTGAATAGTTCTCCACAAGAGAGGGGGAGAACTTTGTATTGAGATCCAAAAAGAGAGAAGAAGCCATCTAGCTAATAACTATGGACCCGAAGGTCTGAGTTAAACTACTCACACATCATCGAAGAGGCTATGGTGTTGATGTAGAAGCCCTCCATGATCGATGCCCCCTCCGCGGAGCTCCGGAACAGGCCCCAAGATGGGATCTCGTGGATACAGAAAGTTACGGCGGTGGAATTAGGGTTTTGGCTCCATATTTGATCGTTTGGGGGTACGTAGGTATATATAGGAGGAAGGAGTATGTCGGTGGAGCAACAGGGGGCCCACGAAGGTGGAGGGCATGCCTGGGGGGGGGGGGGTAGGTGCGCCCCCTACCTCGTGGCTTTCCTGTTGGTTGCTTGACGTAGGGTCCAAGTTTCCTGGATCATGTTCGTTTCGAAAATCACGTTCCCGAAGGTTTTGTTCCGTTTGGACTCTGTTTGATATTCTTTTTCTGCGAAACTCTGAAATAGGCAGAAACAACAATTCTGGGCTGGGCCTCCGGTTAATAGGTTAGTCCCAAAAGTAATATAAAAGTGGATAATAAATCCCAATAATGTCCAAAACAGAAGATAATATAGCATGGAGCAATCAAAAATTATAGATACGTTGGAGACGTATCAAGCATCCCCAAGCTTAATTCCTGCTCGTCCTCGAGTAGGTAAATGATAAAAACAGAATTTTTGATGTGGAATGCTACTAGGCATAACTTTAATGTAATTCTTCTTAATTGTGGCATGAATATTCAGATCCGAAAGATTCAAGATAAAAGTTTAATATTGACATAGAAATAATAATACTTCAAGCATACTAACTAAGCAATTATGTCTCTTCAAAATAACATGGCCAAAGAAAGTTATCCCTACAAAATCATATAGTCTGGCTATGCTCCATCTTCACCACACAAAGTATTCAAATCATGCACAACCCGATGACAAGCCAAGCAATTGTTTCGTACTTTTAATGTTCTCAAACTTCTTCAATCTTCACGCAATACATGAGCGTGAGCCATGGAAATGACACTATAGGTGGAATAGAATGGTGGTTGTGGAGAAGACAAAAAGGTAGAAGATAGTCTCACATCAACTAAGCGTATCAACGGGCTATGGAGATGCCCATCAATAGATATCAATGTGAGTGAGTAGGGATTGCCATGCAACGGATGCACTAGAGCTATAAATGTATGAAAGCTCAACAAAAGAAACTAAGTGGGTGTGCATCCAACTTGCTTGCTCACGACGACCTAGGGCACTTGAGCATGCCCGTTGTTGGAATATACAAGCCAAGTTCTATAATGAAAATTTCCCACTAGCATATGAAAGTGAAAAACAAGAGACTCTCTATTATGAAGATCATGGTGCTACTTTGAAGCACAAGTGTGGAAAAAAGGATAGTAGCATTGTCCCTTTTTTATTTGGCCTTTTTTTCTTTGGCCTTCCCCCTTTTTTAGGACAACGCTCTATTGATGATCATCACACTTCTATTTATTTACAACTCAAAGATTACAACTCGATACTAGAACAAAGTATGACTCTATATGAATGCCTCCGGCGGTGTACCGGGATAGCAATGATGCATGAGTGACTTATATGAAAGAATTATGAATGGTGGCTTTGCCACAACTAAAATTTCAACTACATGATCATGCAAAGCAATATGACAATGATGGAGCATGTCATGATAAACGGAATGGTGGAAAGTTGCATGGAAATATATCTCAGAATGGCTATGGAAATGCCATGATAGGTAGGTATGGTGGCTGTTTTGAGGAAGTTATATGGTGGGTGTATGATACCGGCGAAAGGTGCGCGGTATTAGAGAGGCTAGCAATGATGGAAGGGTGAGAGTGCGTATAATCCATGGCTCAACATTAGTCATAATGAACGCACATACTTATTGCAAAAATCTATTAGTTATCGAAGCAAAGTAGTACGCGCATGCTCCTAGGGGGATAGATTGGTAGGAAAAGACCATCGCTCGTCCCCGACCGCCACTCATAAGGAGGACAATCAATAAATATATCATGCTCCGACTTCTTAACATAACGGTTCACCATACGTGCATGCTACGGGAATCACAAACTTCAACACAAGCATTTCTCAAATTCACAACTACTCAACTAGCACGACTATAATATCACCATCTCCATATCTCAAAACAATTATCAAGCATCAAACTTCTCTTAGTATTCAAAACACTCATAAGAAAGTTTTTACTAATCTTGAATACCTAGCATATTAGGATTATTTAAGAAAATTACCATGCTATTTAAGACTCTCAAAATAATCTAAGTGAAGCATGCGAGATCAATGGTTTATGTCGTGGTTTTGTCACGGCAGATGTCCTAGAGAAAGGACTTAGTCGTGGAGCCATCGCGACGGGTTAGCTTGAAGGGGTTAAAGCGGACACAAGGACGCAAGAGGGTTTATACTAGTTCGGCCCCTTCGATGAAGGTAAAAGCCTACGTCTAGTTGTGATGGAATTGATTTCTGTTTTGATGACTAGGGAGCAAACAAGCTTCGCCTATGTCTCGAGTTGTCTGTCCTCCTTGAACCACCGCCGGGTCGTCCCCTTATATACATGGGTGACGCCCATCGGTTTACAGAGTCCCAACACCGGCTCATAGATGTGCCCGGTCTGGTCTCTACTTATTCCTAACTTACAATACAAGTTACATATTGACGCCGGTTTAAGGCTACAGGCTCTCAACCGATTATGGGTCTTGAGCCCTCATCTATCTTCATGGGCTTTAACCTGCTTAACTACTAATGAAGTTAATCCGGCCCAGATAGGCCGGTTTACGCCCAGTAGTAATATCCCCAACATTAGGCCCCAGATTGATTTGAACAGGTTCATGTCAATCCTTAGCAAAATTTCATCTTCAACATCTTCTTGTAGTTTGGTGAACCGCCATGATGTCATCTTCTCTGATTGCTGTAAACCGGCGTGACGTCATCTGTCATAAAGAAATTATCCATGATACCTTCTTGTTTAATAGATCTGCGATAATCGAGACGACAGCTCTGTTTCCAAACTTGCGGACCCTTGATTTTCGCGCCTGATCCTTATCCCTTGCTTTATAAATAGGACTGAAGGGTCATTTCCTTTTTCCCCTTCGTGCCCTTCTGGTTCTTCTTCCTCGCGTCGCCAAGTCTTCAGAGCTCCGCCACCGCCGTCAACCTCTGCACCAACCTTGGCCGCTGCATCACCCTGAGCGTACCAGAGCACCGTGGCGACCTTCCGCTTCTTCCTCAGCTCCGGTAAGTCTTCTATCCTTTCCATCATAGATCTGTTCTAGGGTTTCCATGTTCTCCCGTGTTCATCGCTTGCTTCTTGTTCATATGATAGATCCTTAGACGAGTCTGTGAATCTTTGCTCCGTGTAGCAGTAGTTTTTATCCCCCGTTTTCACTTTCGCATATTAAGACCATAGATCTTATCCTTACCTTCGCTTGTTGATTCGGCACTGCTCCTTTTGAGCCTTGAATATTTTTCTCCTTTATAAACATGTTCCAGATCCAAAGCTGTAGTATAATCTTGCGAAATCTGTTTTTGTGTACTTACTCAACTGCAGTCTTGACTGTTCAATGCTTAGACCAGGAGGTTTAACTTTGTAGAAAAATTTGACAAACCGGTATATACCATTAGTCCCCTTGTTGAACCGCCGGATGTTGGTTGCTTCATGAAACTCCGGTTCAGATAATTCTGTTTCCGGTTTAACAGTGCCCACACCAATGTACCTTGATTAAATGCATTTTTGAACCG
Source organism: Triticum dicoccoides (assembly GCF_002162155.2). NCBI lineage: Eukaryota > Viridiplantae > Streptophyta > Magnoliopsida > Poales > Poaceae > Triticum > Triticum dicoccoides. The sequence goes on from NC_041382.1 coordinate 415,735,952, forward strand.
GGATCTTCTGCCTTGTAGATTCCATCATGGCCAAGCAAGTATATGAGTGCAATTGGGTTCCTTCTCGCGTCACATAGGATCAACTAGACGATCTAGTCCTGATTGGCGCTTTAGGCAGTAAAGACACCATCCATTGGAGGGCTCCTGGCAAAGAATGCCCTCCCACACCTCGAGAAGGAGAGGTTGTTGTTTTTGTAGATCACTTAGCCCGGGGCTTTAAGCCGCCCGGTTCTAAATTTGAGCGGGATGTTTTAGCCGATTTCCAACTCCATCCGCAAGACACTGGCCCCAACTCTGTTACCAATATGTGCCACTTCCAAGTACTCTGTGAGGTGTTCTTTCAAGAGGAGCCCATAGTGGAATTATTCAGAGATCTTTTCCATCTAAACCGCCGTACCGAGTTTACTAATGGCTCTAATACGGAGTTGGGTGGCATGGCAATTCAGAAAAGGAAAGAGGTCACATACCCTCATGCCAAGCTGCACAGTCACCCCAAGGAGTGGAATCAGACATGGTTCTACTGCAAAGACACCTCCCCTGCTGGTGAGAATCCCTTGCCTGGCTTTTGTCTGGAGCGGCTCAGCAATACACACCCTTTTCCTCAAAGATTGACTGCCCAGGAGAGAAGCAAATATGCTCCCCAACTGTCAAAGCTCAGAGCCTTTATGGCCAACGGTTTAACCGGTGTTGATCTCGCTCGCTGTTGGATATCATGGAGCATACTGCCCCTTAGTCAGCGCTCCGGTTTGATGTGCGAGTATACTGATAGTGTTGATGACCCACTGCGACATTCAAAACTCCAACTTTCTGGTGAAGAAATCACAGAGGCTGTGCGCAAGATACTGAATGAACTGGAACATGTCTGTGCTAGAACCGGCCTGCTTCCCTTCTGTGCCACCAACAAACCGCCAGCTGTAAGACTTTGATTTTTCTCTTTGCTGAATCTGTTATTGATATGTCTGGTCATTGTTTGTAACATCAGTGTCTGCATAATCAGGGCGATGATCCGTTTTGGAGCAAAAAGCTGCCGCAGGAGAAACCAGAGAAACCAGACAAACCGGAAAGAGCAATCCGGCAAAAGACTAAAGCTGTGAAAAAGACTGCCCACAGGAAAAGAACCACTGCATCTTCTAATCCGGCCCCTGATGATGAGGTGGATAATCCGGACTTTGAGGTAGAGCTTGACTCACTTGGTTTATTTTTCATGCGTCTTATTGATGATGATATTTGTCAGGATGATGCCGAAGCCAGCCACGCGGATGTTGCAGAGGTAATTATTCTCTCTTCCGATTCAGAAACTTTGCCTTCACAAAAAATCCGTCAGGCAAACCGAAAAGTTAAATTTTCTCATCCTCTTGCTTATTTGGATCCTAAACTTCTTATGAAGACTCAACAACATGAAGCTCGCCGCACCACCCGGCACAGCGGCCAGGTAGTTACACCGCCGGTTTACCGAACAGTCCGGTTCGGAAACGTCATTCCGAGGTCTCTAATTCGCTTGTCAGTGCTTGTCCTAAAGCAGGCTGCTTTCGTCAACCTCTTAATCCGTCTGACTCCGATTACCAGGTTATTTCCCACTCATCTTCTGGCGAGTCATCGGCTACTCAGCTCCCACCGCTCAAAACGGTGCTTGGGTAAGCTATATTTATTGTGGTGTTTGCAGTATATTGCTTTATAACATATGTTGTATTTAATTTTGTTATTCTTCTCAGGGCCAAACCTAGGCCAAGCAAGAAGGCTCGTCTGGACAAAGCGGCCGAAGAAGATGTCATTCTTTAACCGGGCAAAACACCCAATCTTGAAGCGGCTGTCCCTGAGGATATTCCCAATGATCCACCGCAGCCAGATGATGATCTTATCGTTAAAGAAATACCTATTGATACCTCAGGTCCTACCCATCAGCCCACAGGTTCCATTCGGATTGAACACTCCACCGGTCCAGCAAACCCTACTGACAAGCCAACAGCTCCAGTGCAAACCGGCGGTACCAAGGATGATGAGGTTGTCATTACTGGTACTGGCCATACTGAGCCAAGCAACCCTGTCGCTTTATCCAAACATTCTGCCAAGGAAGAGTTTGCTGCTTTTGGCAAAGGCAAGTGGAACGCCGATCTGACGACTTACGCTGCTCTGAACGCCCAAGATATCCATTCCAGCTATCTGAACTGGCTGTATACCAGCCGTGACTATGAAGCCGGTCTGGTTAACATGATGAAAGATAAATATGAGGTAACTTCCATATGCTCCTTCCTGCTTGTATGCTTTCATTCTTGCTGAATCTCCTAGCCCCTAAGGGCCGGTTTGAAATATTCTTTCAAACCGGGACTTAATAATATAAACCTTGATGCTTTGAAAATTTGCTGATGTAGCCCCCAAGGGCCGGTTCAACTTAGTGTAGTTAAACCGGTACTTTAAGAAATTGAAACTGCCGCATCAGAATACATATGATCAAATAGCCATTAGCCCCCAAGTGCCAAGTTGAATGCTTGTATTGATCTTGGGACTTTGTAAACAATTGAAAGATGAAGATCGAATATGCATTAGCCCCCAAGTGCTAAGCGCATAACTTGTTATGTGGTTGGTACTTGAATCTTTCTACCGATTTGTTGAAACATATATCTATATGCCTGCAGGCGGAGCTGAAGGCAAAACAAAACCAAGTCATCGATCTGCAAGAAAACCTGAAAACCCAACAGGCTGAAACCTCCAAAGAAAAAGAGGAATTGGCCAGTGCCTTAAGCGCCATGGAACAACTTAAGGAGAACTTCAAGAAGAAACGGGCGGATTGGGCCACTGAAAAGTACGCTTTGATCAAACGAGCAGAGGATGCCGAGGCTGCCCTAAAACCAATGACAGATGAACTGACTAGCATAAAGCGGCACATTCATGCCATGACCACTGCTATCTTTGGTAAGCCAGCTTGCCTTTCGAATTGGTTCTGCCTTCTTACAAAGTCGCCGGTTTATTAACCCTTTATGGTATTTCAGGGACACGCATTGGTCACTTGGGGTCAGATGTGCGGAAGAAATTGAAAGGCGCCTATACCTTGGTTGAACAATTGTATACTGGTGCCCAGCGGATCATCTGTACCGCGTCTCATAACAAACCGGCGCCCACTTTGATTCAAGATACTCCGATGAAACTATCAGTGCTTCCTGCCCGGGTTGAAGAGCTGAAGAAATCTGCTACTCGAACCGGTGCAATCAATGCTTTAATCCGAGGAAAAGCCTGGGTGCCGGATTTTGATCCTATTGAAGCGGCTCAGGGCTATCCCAGCTTGAAGGAAGACGGGTCAGAATTTGGTGAAGCGGATTTGCGAGCAATAAACCGGGAGGTACATCCGCTAGCTTGTCAACTGGCTGAGGAAGCAGATTTGTCTCATTATCAAGCCCAATATGACAGCCAGAACAAGCGAATAGCTGCACCAATCCATGAATCGGAAAATCTGATCCCTCCAATCCGTAAGCATACTTACGCTCCTGATATGGACCCGTCTTCTATAATCCATGACGAAGCTGTATTTCAAGCATTAATGGGAATCGACTGGACAACTGTGGATTTCCAGCCACTAGGTAGAGAAACGGAAGCTGAAGCGGCGCAGGATGACCCGCAACCATCAGGCCAGGCTGGTGGCCAAGCTTAAACCGGAAGCCGGTTTTAAACTGCCTCTCCTTTGTGAAAAACAATTATGTTATTATGGGCACCATGTTGTCTTGTAATAGGCTAGCTGATACCTTTGATGTTGATATGCCTTCGTGCATAACTTGTTCTTCCTGTGGTAATGAACTTTCCAAAACACTTTCTGAAATAAGAAATTCGTCAAGTGCCACCGCGGTTGTACCGTCAGGCGGAATATGATGTCTGTATATATAAAGTCAAAACATCCAAAACAAAATTTTAAGTATATGATCAAAATTTTGAGATACATAATACCTGCCATCGTTGAGTGTGAAGTTGGCTTGGCCAACCTTGAAGCGGAGTTTTGCAAACCCACACTGTTGGAGGAAATAACAACTCCTGTATATGTATATGACACTAGTTACCATGTAAACCGTGCCGGGTTATAATAAATACCGTGTTACTCCATAAAGGATGTTAACAACAAGGATCAAACCGTACAAATAGTCTCCGGATTGACGTGAACTGTGTTCCGTCAATTGATTGGTTAAAAAACTTTGTCAGTTTAAAGAACACAACAAAAAGCAAAAAACCCCCTTCAAAGAAAAATATGAAGCAAAAGCAACGACAAAAACGTTGCCAAAAAAGATTTATTTAAGCTGATCAAATGGCGTAACCATGGCCAAACACGACCAAGCTCCCGTTAGGTGTAACTATGGTTCTAGTTAGCCAAGTCCCCAAGTGATTCTTGTGGCATTTATGCCGACCAAATGGTGTGGTCATGGTTCGGGTTCGACCAAGCCCCCAAGTGATTCTGTGGCCTTAGGCCGATCAAGAGGCATGACTGGTTCAGACATGACCAAGTCCCCAAGTGATCTGGTGGCTTTGCCTATCAAGAGGCATGGTATTGGTTCGGACACGACCAATCCTCCAAGTGATATAACACGATGCTTTTTGCAAAGCGAACTCAAGGGGTAAACCGGAGGCCGCTTTAGAGCAACTCCGTGTAACCTCACATGATGTAAAAGAACAGATACCCCGCTTTAGCTGAGGTTCTGATTTATTATCATAATATATACATTGTCGTAATATGTACATAAGTATAGCCAATGGTTCAGGTATAGTAAGGTCGAAGATGAGCTATATTCCATGGCCTGCTAGTCTCCTCCTCTGATGTATGTGAGTCATTATGCTCTCGAATATCGATCAGATAGTACGACCCGTTGTGCAGATTCTTGCTAACCACGAAAGGCCCCTCCCAAGGTGGGGATAGCTTATGCATACCAGTCTGATCTTGGATGAGCCGAAGCACCAAATCTCCTTCCTGAAAGGCTCTGGTTCTGACTTGGCGACTGTGCTAACGATGAAGATCCTGCTGGTAAATCACTGATCGGGCGTCTGCGATGTCACGCTCTTCATCCAACCGGTCCAAAGCATCTTGCCGTGGCGTCTCGTTGTCCGCTTCGATATAAGCCGTGACACGAGGTGAATCATGACGGATATCACTGGGGAGAACCGCCTCCGCTCCATAAACCGTGAAGAACGGTGTGTATCCTGTTGATCTGTTGGGTGTTGTATTGATGCTCCATAACACAGATGGTAATTCTTCTACCCAACAACCCGGCGTTCTCTGCAAAGGAACCATGAGCCGGGGCTTGATGCCTCTTGAGATCTCTTGATTAGCTCTTTCTGCTTGACCATTGGACTGTGGATGTGCCACTGATGAAACGTCGAGCCGAATGTGCTCCCGTTTGCAGAACTCCTTCATAGCACCTTTGGACAAATTGGTACCATTATCTATGATAATACTGTGCGGAAAGCCAAACCGGAAAATCACCTTTTTGATGAACTGAACCACCGTGCCCGCATCACACTTGCTAACAGGTTCTGCCTCCACCCACTTTGTAAACTTGTCAACCGCCACTAGGAGGTGGGTCTTCTTATCTTTGGACCTTTTGAAAGGCCCAACCATATCCAGCCCCCAAGTCGCAAACGGCCAAGTAATTGGAATCATTCTCAATTCTTGAGCCGGTACATGAGCACGTCTTGAAAACCTTTGGCAACCATCACATCGTCTGACCAGATCCTCAACATCAGCATGAGCAGTTAACCAATAGAAACCATGGCGAAACGCTTTAGCCACCAGAGACTTTGAACCGGCGTGGTGACCACAATCTCCTTCGTGGATCTCACGCAAAATTTCACGGCCTTCTTCAGGAGACACGCAATGTTGAAAAGCTCCTGATACACTGCAATGATGCAACTCACCGTTGATGACAGCCATGGACTTGGATCGCCGGATTATCTGCCGGGCCAGAATCTCATCTTCTGGCAACTCGCCCCGGTTCTTGTACGCCAGGTAAGGAAGCGTCCAATCCGGAATAACATGAAGAACTGCTACCAACTGAGCCTCCGGATCAGGAATAGCCAAATCCTCTTCACCAGGGATCTTCACCGATGGGTTGTGCAGCACATCCAGAAAAACATTGGGCGGGACCGGTTTGCGCTGAGAGCCCAGCCGGCTTAAAGCGTCCGCCGCTTCATTTTTCCGCCGGTCCACGTGGTCCACCTGATAGCCTCTGAAATAACCTACAACAATATCCACCTCACGACGATATGCTGCCATGAGTGGGTCCTTGGAGTCCCAAGTGCCAGACACCTGCTGAGCCACAAGGTCCGAGTCACCGAAGCACTTAACTCGACTTAGATTCATCTCCTTAGCCATCCGGAGACCATGGAGCAAGGCTTCATACTCAGCTGCATTGTTAGTACAAGGGAACATTAAACGGAGAACATAACAAAACTTATCACCTCGTGGGGAAGTTAATACGACTCTAGCCCCCGAGCCTTCCAACTGCCTGGATCCGTCAAAATGGATGGTCCAATACATATGATCCGGCTTTTCTTCAGGTGCTTGCATTTCTGTCCAATCATTGATGAAATGAACAAGTGCTTGAGACTTAACCGCTGTACATACTTCAAACCATACGGCCCCAACTCTATGGCCCACTTTGCAATCCGGCCAGTTGCTTCCCGATTCTGGATGATATCTCCCAAAGGAGCAGAACTGACTACCGTAATTGAGTGCCCTTGGAAATATTGTTTAAGCTTCCGGCTTGCCATAAAAACTCCATACACCAGCTTCTGCCAATGCGGATACCTTTGTTTGGACTCAATGAGCACCTCGCTGATATAATAGACCGGACGTTGAACCGGATGCTCCTTGCCTGCCTCTTTTCGCTCCACCAAAATAGCTATGCTGACCGCCCGAACATTAGCAGCAACATATAGCAGTAACGGTTCCCTGTCAACAGGAGCGGCGAGCACATGCGGATTGGCCAATTGCCGCTTTAAGTCCTCAAATGCTTCATTAGCAGCAGGACTCCAGATAAATTGATCCGTCTTTTTCAACATCTGATACAAAGGGATTGCCTTCTCACCCAGGCGACTAATAAACCGGCTTAGTGCAGCAATCCGGCCTGCCAGGCATTGAACATCGTTGATACACTTCGGTTTAGCCAGGGAGGTGATAGCCGTGATCTTCTCCGGATTAGCCTCAATCCCCCTGTTGGACACTAGAAAACCCAATAGCTTGCCCGCCGGTACACCAAAGACACACTTGTCCGGATTAAGCATCATCTTGTATGTTCTGAGGTTATCAAAGGTTTCTCTCAAATCATCGATTAGAGTCTCCTTCTCCCTAGATTTAACCATGATATCATCCACGTAAGCATGTACATTACGGCCAATCTGCTTGTGAAGACAATTTTGCACACACCGTTGGTAAGTTGCCTGGGCACTCTTGAGCCCGAAGGGCATAGACACATAGCAAAAGGCTCCAAAGGGAGTTATAAATGATGTCTTCTCCTGGTCCTTAACTGCCATTTTGATCTGATGATAACCAGAATATGCATCCAAAAAACTTAAACGCTCACAGCCCGCCGTAGCATCAATAATTTGATCAATACGAGGGAGAGCAAAAGGATCTGCTGGACAAGCCTTATTAAGGTCTGTGTAATCCACACACATGCGCCAGGTGCCGTTTTTCTTGAGGACTAGCACCGAATTGGCAAGACACTCAGGGTGAAAAACTTCAACAATAAAGCCAGCTGCTAAGAGCCTGGCTACTTCTTCTCCAATTGCCTTGCGTCTTTCTTTGTTAAACCTGCGGAGGAACTGTTTCACCGGTTTATATTTAGGATCCACATTAAGTGTGTGCTCAGCGAGTTGCCTCGGTACACCTGGCATGTCAGAGGGCTTCCATGCAAAAAAGTCCCGATTCTCACGGATGAACTCGATGAGCGCGCTTTCCTATTTTGGATCCAAGTTGGCACTGATGCTGAACTGCTTGGACGAATCACCAGGTACGAAGTCAACAAGCTTAGTTTCTGCTGCCGATTTGAACTTCAGGGCCGGATCATGCTCCGTAGTTGGCTTCTTCAACGCAGTCATGTCCGCCGGATCAACATTGTCTTTATAGTATTTCAACTCCTCGGTGGCACAAACCGACTCTGCATAAGCCGCATCTCCTTCCTCGCATTCCAAAGCGATTTTGCGGCTTCCATGAACCGTTATTGTCCCCTTGTGACCCGACATCTTGAGCTGCAAATACACATAACAGGGTCGAGCCATAAACTTGGCGTATGCCGGTCGCCCAAACAGGGCATGATATGGACTTTGGATTTTCACCACTTCAAACGTTAATGTCTCCAACCTGGAATCATGATCATCCCCAAAGGCCACTTCAAGAGCTATCTTACCAACGGGATAGGCTGATCTGCCAGGCACTACACCGTGGAATATTGTATTGGACGATTTGAGATTCTTATCTGTTAGTCCCACACGATGGAAGGTTTGATAGTATAGGATGTTAATGCTGCTCCCTCCATCCATGAGCACCTTGGTGAACTTATAACCTCCCACCTGAGGCACCACCACCAGAGCCAACTGACCCGGATTATCGACCTGGGGTGGGTGATCCTCTCTGCTCCATATGATTGGCTGTTCAGACCAACGTAGATAACGGGGTGTGGCCGGTTCAACAGAGTTGACTGCCCGTCTCTGAACCTTTCGGTCTCGCTTGTCCAAGCTAGTGGTAAATACATGGTACTGCCCACTACTCAACTGCTTTGGGTTGCTCTGGTAACCTGACTGTTGCTGCTGTTGGTTGTAACCACCCTGGTTGTTCTGATTATTTTGACCATTATGTCCGCCCGGATTACCATTAAATCCTGAACCGGAACTTCCTCCACCGTAACCCGGCCCGGACCCTGAGCCACCGCCAGATCCGTGATCATACCAGAAATTATTAGAATTCTTGAACTCCTGCATAATAAAGCAATCCTTCCAAAGGTGGTTTGCTGGCTCCTCCTTCATCCCATGTCTTGGACAGGGTTGGCTTAGCAGATAGTTCAGGCGGTTTGGGTTAGGGTTGGGCGCTCCACTATGATTTTTTGGCCTACCCTTGCGCCGCTGGCCATTGTCCTGTGCGTTGGTATTAGCCACAAAATCCATGTTACCATCCGCTTTACGCTTGCCTCCTCCGCCATTGCCTGCCCAGTGATGCTGCTGACCTTTGGAGCTGTTGTTCTTCTTCCCCTTCCCTGTCTTGTCATCATCAGATTCGGGATCCTTGGTACTATCAGAATTAGCATATTTTACCAAAGCGGCCATGAGGGTCCCCATGTCGGTGCAATGACGCTTCATCCGTCCCAATTTCAACTTCAGGGGCCCAAAACGGCAGTTGCCTTCTAGGGTTAATACTGCGGTGTCAGCGTTGATGCGGTCTGAGGAGTGCAACACTTGTGAAACCCGGCGCACCCAATGAGTCATTGATTCTCCTTCCTCCTGGACGCATGCAGCTAAGTCCACTATCGACATAGGCTGTTTACAGGTATCCTTGAAATTGTTGATAAATCGGGCTCGCAATTGGGCCCATGAACTGATAGAATTAGCTGGCAGGCTTTTTAACCAAGTACGGGCCGTTCCTTCAAGCATCATGGTGAAGTATTTCGCACACGCCGTGTCATCCACATCCAGCATCTCCATGGCCATCTCATAGCTCTCCACCCAAGTCTCTGGAGGTTGATCCGCCGTGTAATTTGGTACCTTGCGCGGGCCTTTGAAATCCTTGGGCAGACGCACATTGCGTAAAGCGGGGATAAGGCAAGGCACCCCCAAAGAACTAGAAGCAACACCAGGTTCGATCGAGATGGTTGGACGAACCGGCGTGAGCTGCCGAGCCTGATGCTGTGCGGCTAACTCGGCCTCCCTGCGCGCTCGGGCCCGGTTCACCACTTCCTGAGCGTCATCAGCACCACCCGTCGGGTTGTTGCCACGGGGTGCTCCACGTTGTTCATTACTCGACACTGCTGGTTCCTCCATATGTCTGCTATAACTCCGGCTTGGACGGGGATCGAGTGGATCCGGTCACGGCTGTACGAGTACGCTTCTTGTTGGGCCAAAGCTGTCCTCAGCAGTTCCTTGACCCGTCGCGTCTCTACTGCCTGTGGCGAGTCACCTTCAATTGGAATGGCCTCCAGCCGTGCAGCAGCGCAACAAGATTGTCCATTGGGTTGGAGTAATGACCCGGAGGTGTTAAATCATCCTGAGGTATAATGGTGTCTTGACGAGGCGGGTTCATCTGACGGTGCTGAACCGGTGCACCGATCCCAGGGGCTTCTACCCAGTTCCCCTCCAGCGGATTGCCGGTTCCTGGTCCTGGAGTGTTGAAAAGGTCTCTGGCCTCGAAAACCGGAGGTAAGCGGGATCCGTGCTTCCTCCTCATGACTTCATGCGACGTGCTCTGGTCCAACATAAGCCTGTAGGCCTGTGCGTCTAAAGCGGCTCGCTCTGCGGCCATTCTGGTGTCCTCAGCCGCCAGATCCGTCTTGGCCTGGGTGATTTGTTCCCTTACCTTTGGAATCTCCGTGTTATGAGCATCCTGATCTGGCGGATTAACTTCTGCCATAAGCACAGCCAATGCATCAAATAGTTCTGACAGAACCTGAGCCGGCGGGCGCACAGGGCCTCCTGCCCCGGCAGCCGTTGCCGTTGCTGAACCGGAGATCGTTGCCGCGGCTGTCGAAGAATGAAGCGCTGCTTGTGTTCCGGTCATGAATATCCCCACCCGGTTAGGCAGATCAGAGGGGTCCGGAATACTGTCGCCATCGGAACAGCTCTCAATCCGGCCACCTTGTAGCTGATAAAGAGATTCGGTTTCTCCGGTCAAATATTCGTCACCGGAACAAACGGCAGTCGCCCCGCGAAGCTCCGATCCGTCCTCATAACTCCCTCCATGGATCATTCCCACGAAGGCATGCTTCATGGACGGTTTAACCTGGGCGGATCGCGCACACTAAGCCGTCTCGATGAGGTCGGTGCAGATGTCCGGCTCAGGGCCCGGTTCACCGATCTTGCCAATGAAAACATGAATGCTACCAAAGGGGACCCGGTACCCGTACTCAATTGAGCCGGCCTCGGGGCCCCAGCCCGCGTCATCGATGTAGAGCTTGCCACGACGACTCTTAGTCATCTGGCCTATAGCGTAGCCCTCGAGTCCTTCAAAGCGGCCCTCCAAGAACCAGAAACCATCATGCGATAGCCCCACGGTGGGCGCCAACTGTCGTGGTTTTGTCACGGCAGATGTCCTAGAAAAAGGACTTAGTCGTGGAGCCATCGCGACGGGTTAGCTTGAAGGGGTTAAAGTGGACACAAGGACGCAAGAGGGTTTATACTAGTTTGGCCCCTTCGATGAAGGTAAAAGCCTACGTCTAGTTGTGATGGAATTGATGGGTGTTTCGATGACTAGGGAGCAAACAAGCTTCGCCTATGTCTCGAGTTGTCTGTCCTCCTTGAACCGCCACCGGGTCGTCCCCTTATATACATGGGTGACGCCCATCGGTTTACAGAGTCCCAACACCGGCTCATAGATGTGTCCGGTTTCGTCTCTACTTATTCCTAACTTACAATACAAGTTACATATTGACGCCGGTTTACGGCTACAGGCTCTCAACCGATTATGGGTCTTGAGCCCTCATCTATCTTCATGGGCTTTAACCTGCTTAACTACTGATGAAGTTAATCCGGCCCAGATAGGCCGGTTTATGCCCAGTAGTAATATCCCCAACAGTTTATATAAAACAAATCCACCGGTGTGCTCTAAAAGATATAAGTGAAATACTAGAGCAAAACTATATAACTCAAAAGATATAAGTGAAGCACATAGAGTATTCTAATAATTTCCGAATCATGTATGTCTCTCTCAAAAAGGTGTGTGCAACAAGTATGATTGTGGAAAGATAACAAATCAAGACTCAAATAATACAAGACGCTCAAAGCAAAACACATATATGTGGTGAATAAAAATATAGCTCCAAGTAAAGTTACCGATGGAAGTAGACGAAAGAGGGGATTCCTTCCGGGGCATCCGCAAGCTTTTGCTTTTTGGTGTCCTTAGATTATCTTGGGGGTGCCATGGGCATCCCAAAGCTTAGGCTCTTACCACTCCTTGTTCCGTAATCCATCAAATCCTTACCCAAAACTTGAAAACTTCACAACACAAAACTTAAAGTAGAAAATCTCGTGAGCTCCATTAGCGAAAGAAAACAAAAGACCACTTCAAGGTACTGTAATGAACTCATTATTTATTTATATTGGTGTTAAACCTACTGTATTCCAACTTCTCGATGGTTTATAAACTATTTTACTAGTCATAGATTCATCAAAATAAGCAAACAACACACGAAAAACAGAATCTGTCAAAAAACAGAACAGTCTGTAGTAATCTGTAGCTACCGCAAGATCTTGAACCCCAAAAATTCTAAAATAAAATGATGGACATGAATAAGTTATCTATTAATCATCTGAAAAAATAATTAACTAAATATCACTTTCCAAATAAAAATGGCAGCAGTTCTCGTGAGCGCTAAAGTTTCTTTTTTTTACAGCAAGATTAACAAGACTTTCCCCAAGTCTTCCCAATGGTTCTACTTGACACAAACACTAATTAAACACAAAAAACACAACCAAAACAGAGGATAGATAAATTATTTATTACTAAACAGGAGCAAAAATCAAGGAATAAAAATAAAATTAGGTTGCCTCCCAACAAGCGCTATCGTTTAACGCCCCTAGCTAGGCATAAAAAACTAGGATAGATCGAGGTATTGCCATCTTTGGTAGGCAATCCATAAGTGGCTCTCATAATAGATTCATAAGGTAATTTAATTTTATTTCTAGGAAAGTGTTCCATGCCTTTCCTTAACGGAAATTGGAATCTAATATTTACTTCCTTCATATCAATAATTGCACCAATCGTTCTAAGGAAAGGTCTGCCAAGAATAATAGGACATGAAGGATTGCAATCTATGTCAAGAACAATAAAATCTACGGGCACATAGTTCCTATTTGCGACAATGAGAACATCATTAATTCTTCCCATAGGTTTCTTAGTAGTGGAATCCGCAAGGTGCAAGTTTAAAGAGCAATCACCAAAATCACGGAAACCTAACAAATCACACAAAGTCTTTGGAATCGTGGAAACACCAGCACCCAAATCACACAAAGCATAGCATTCATGATCTTCAATTTTAATTTTAATAGTTGGTTCCCACTAATCATAAAGTTTTCTAGGGATAGAAACTTCCAACTCAAGTTTTTCTTCATAAGATTGCATCAAAGCATCAACGATATGTTTAGTAAAAGCTTTATTTTGGCTATAAGCATGAGGAGAATTTAGCATGGATTGCAACAAGGAAATACAATCTATCAAAGATCAGCTATTATAATTAAATTCCTTGAAATCCAAAATAGTAGGTTCATTAACATATAAAGTTTTGATCTCTTCAATCCCACTTTTATCAAATTCGGCATCAAGATCTAAAAACTCCAAATTTTTGGAACGCCTTCTAGGTAAAGGTGGATCATATTCAGTCCCATAATTATCAAGATTCATATTGAAAAACAAAGATTTAATAGGGGACACATAAATAACTTTTAGATCTTCATCTTTATTAACATGGAAACTAGAAGAACACACTCTTATAAAGGAATCTTTCTTAGCACGCATCGTAGCGGTTCTTTCTTTTCACTCATCAATGGAAATTCTCATGGCTTTGAGAGACTCATTGATATCATGCTTAGGAGGAATAGATCTAAGTTTTAAAGAATCAACATCAAGAGAAATTCTATCAACATTCCTAGCCCAATCATCAACTTTAAGAAATTTCTCTTCAAGCAAAGCATTGAAATTCTTTTGTGAATTCATAAATTCATTAACACTAGTCTCAAATTAAGAGGGAGTCTTATTAAAATTTCCATAAGAATTGTTGTAGGAATTACCATAATTATTAGAGGAATTACTAGGATAAGGCCTAGGATTAAAGTTTCCTCTATACGCGTTGTTACCAAAATTATTCCTACCAACAAAATTCACATCCATAGATTCAGTATTATTCTCAATCAAAGTAGACAAAGGCATATCATTAGTATTAGAAGAAACACTCTTAGTAGCAAATAATTTCATAAGTTCATCCAACTTCCCACTCAAAACATTAAATTCTTCTATCACATGCACTTTTTTATTAGTAGATCTTTCAGTGTGCCATTGAGAATAATTAACCATAATATTATCTAGGAGTTTAGTAGCTTCTCCTAAAGTGATTTCCATAAAAGTGCCTCCCGCAGCCGAATCTAAAAGATTTCTAGAAGCAAAATTCAATCTGGCATAAATTTTTTGTATAATCATCCACAAATTCAAACCATGTGTTGGGAAATTACGTATCATTAATTTCATCCTCTCCCAAGCTTGTGCAACATGTTCATGATCAAGTTGCTTAAAATTCATAATATCGTTTCTAAGAGAGATGATCTTAGAGGGAGGAAAATACTTAGAGATAAAAGCATCTTTGCCCTTATTCCAAGAATCAATACTATTTTTAGGCAAAGACGAAAACCAAGCTTTAGCACGATCTCTAAGCGAAAAAGGAAATAACTTCAATTTAACAATATCATTGTCCACATCTTTCTTCTTTTGCATATCACACAAATCAACGAAGCTATTTAGATGGGTAGCGGCACCTTCACTAGGAAGGCCGGAAAATGGATCTTTCATGACAAGATTCAGCAAGACAGCATTCATTTCACAAGATTCAACATCGGTAAGAGGAGAAATCGGAGTGCTAATAAAATCATTGTTGTTGGTATTGGTAAAGTCACACAATTTAGTATTATCTTGAGCCATCGTGACAAGCAAGCAATCCAACACACAAGCAAACGAGGAACGAGCAAAAAAGAGGCAAATAGAGAAAGAGAGGGAGGATAGAGAGAGAGGGCGAATAAAATGGCAAGGGTGAAGTGGGGGAGAGGAAAAAGAGAGGCAAATGGCAAATAATGTAATGTGGGAGATAAGGGTTGTGATGGGTACTTGGTATGTTGACTTTTGCGTAGACCTCCCCGGCAACGGCGCCAGAAATCCTTCTTGCTACCTCTTGAGCACTGCGTTGGTTTTCCCTTGAAGTGGAAAGGGTGATGCAGCAAAGTAGCGTAAGTATTTCCCTCAGTTTTTGAGAACCAAGGTATCAATCCAGTAGGAGGCTACACGCGAGTCCCTCGCACCTACAGAAAACAAATAAATCCTCGCAACCAACACGCTAAGGGGTTGTCAATCCCTACATGGTCACTTCCGAGAGTGAGATCTGATAGATATGATAAGATAATATTTTTGGTATTTTTATGATAAAGATGCAAAGTAAAATAAAAGGCAATGAAAAATAACTAAGTGTTGGAAGATTAATATGATGGAAGATAGACCCCGAGGCCGTAGGTTTCACTAGTGGCTTCTCTCGAGAGCATAAGTATTTTACGGCGGGTGAACAAATTACCGTTGAGAAATTGACAGAATTGAGCATAGTTATGAGAATATCTCGGTATGATCATGTATATAGGCATCACGTCCGAGACAAGTAGACTGACTCCTGCCTGCATCTACTACTATTACTCCACACATCGACCGCTATCCAGCATGCATCTAGAGTATTAAGTTCATAAGAATAGAGTAACGCTTTAAGCAAGATGACATGATGTAGAGGGATAAATTCATGCAATATGATAAAAAAACATCTTGTTATCCTCGATGGCAACAATACAATACGTGCCATGCTGCCCCTACTGTCACTGGGAAAGGACACCGCAAGATTGAACCCAAAGCTAAGCACTTCTCCCATTGCAAGAAAGATTAATCTAGTAGGCCAAACCAAACTAATAATTTGAAGAGACTTGCAAAGATAACCAATCATACATAAAAGAATTCAGAGAAGATTCAAATATTGTTCATAGATAAACTTGATCATAAACCCACAATTCATCGGTCTCAACAAACACACCGCAGGAGAAGATTACATTGAATAGATCTCCACAAGAGAGGGGGATAACTTTGTATTGAGATCCAAAAAGAGAGAAGAAGCCATCTAACTAATAACTATGGACCCGAAGGTCTGAGGTAAACTACTCACACATCATCGGAGAGGCTATGGTATTGATGTAGAAGCACTCCGTGATCGATGCCCCCTTCGGCGGAGCTCTGGAACAGGCCCCAAGATGGGATCTCGTGGATACAGAAAGTTACGGCGGTGGAATTAGGGTTTTGGCTCCGTATTTGATCGTTTGGGGGTACGTAGG
>NC_041382.1:415752522-415752848 GCF_002162155.2 Triticum dicoccoides
CGGTGGAATTAGGGTTTTGGCTCCGTATCTGATCGTTTGGGGGTACGTAGGTATATATAGGAGGAAGGAGTACGTCGGTGGAGCAACAGGGGGCCCACGAGGGTGGAGGGCGCGCCTGGGGGGGGGGGGGGGGGGGCGCGCCCTACCTCGTGGCCTCCTCCTTTGTTTCTTGACGTAGGGTCCAAGTCTCCCAGGGTCTTGCTCGTTGAGAAAATCATGTTCCCGAAGGTTTCATTCCGTTTGGACTCCCTTTGATATTCCTTTTCTTCGAAACCCTAAAATAGGCAAAAAACAGCAATTCTGGGCTGGGCCTCCGGTTAATAGGT
>NC_041382.1:415752889-415875191 GCF_002162155.2 Triticum dicoccoides
CGCCCCTACCTCGTGGCTTCCCTATTGGTTGCTTGACGTAGGGTCCAAGTCTCCTGGATCATGTTCGTTTTGAAAATCACGTTCCCGAAGGTTTCGTTCCGTTTGGACTCCGTTTGATATTCTTTTTCTGTGAAACTCTGAAATAGGCAAAAACAACAATTCTGGGTTGGGCCTCCGGTTAATAGGTTAGTCCCAAAAATAATATAAAAGTGGATAATAAAGCCCAATAATGTCCAAAACAGAAGATAATATAGCATGGAGCAATCAAAAATTCTAGATACGTTGGAGACGTATCAGTTGGTTGTGGTCTGATACGTCTCTAGTGTATCTATAATTTATGAAGTATTCATGCCATGTTTACAACAACTTTATATGGTTTTGGTACGATTTTATTTTAACTAACCCGGAGTGATGTTTTTTTAGCAGAACTACTGTGGTGTCATTTTTTGTGCAGAAATAAAAGTTCTCGGAATGGGCTGAAAATTTATGGTGATTTTTATGGACCAAAAGAGACCCTCGAAGCACCGGAGGCCAGGAAATGACCGAGGAGGCCACAAGCCTAGGGGGCATGCCCTACCCCCCTGGGAGGGTGCTCCCGGCTTGTGGACTCCTCGAGCACCCCCTTGAAGTGAGACTGATACGTCTCCAATGTATCTATAATTTTTTTGTTCCATGCTATTATATTATCTGTTTTGGATGTTTTATATGCATTTATATGCTATTTTATATTATTAGAGCCCAGCGCCAGTTCCTATTTTTTTTCCTGTTTTTGAGTTTCACAGAAAAGGAATACCAAACAGAATAAAACCTTCACGATGATTTTTCTTGGACCAAAAGACAACCAGGAGACTTGGAGATGAAGTCGGAGGAGCCACGAGGCAGACACAAGGACGGAGGGCACGCCCACACCCTTGTGGGCCCCTCGTGGACCTCCTGATCTAGTTTCTTTATCGTTTATCTATCTCTAGTAGATCTCACTTTTGCAAGTAACCGTGAAGGGATTGACAACCCCTTTATCGTGTTGGGTGCAAGTCGTTGTTTGTTTGTGCAGGTATTCGGTGACTTGTGTGTTGTCTCCTACTGGATTGATACTGTGGTTCTCAAACCGATCGAAATACTTATCTCTACTTTGCTGCATCACCCTTTCCTCTTCAAGGGAAAAACCAACGCAAGCTCAAGAAGTAGCAGGAAGAATTCCTGGCGCCGTTGCCGGGGAGATCTACGCCAAGTCAAGACATACCAAGTACCCATCGTAAACTCTCATCTCTTGCATACATTATTTTCCATTCGCCTCCCGTTCCCTCTCCCCCACTTCTAAAACAATTATCGAAAAGATTTGCCTTTTTATCCACCCTTTTTCTCGTTCGATCTCATGTTTTCTTGTGTTGCCATGTGCCTTCTATTTGCTTGCATCTTTGCTTGCTAAAAATCTATTGATATGGATCCTCATCCACTTGCTAATCTTTTAAAAGTTCCAATTATGATGAACCAATTTCTAGTGAGTTGAGTGCACTAGATTATCTTTATGAGGTTTTGCTTGAAATTCATGAATGTGAAAATTGTGATGAAGTATTGAAAGAAGAAATTTATGAAGTGATTCATGATAGCTCCTTGAATGAAAATCATGATTGCAATGATGTTATTATAAATTCTATTAATGTTAATTGTGTTAATGATATGCAAAACCCTAAGCTTGGGGATGCTAATTTTGCTATGTCCACTACTTGTTGCAATGATCATGATTGGGGTGATTCTTCTTATAATCTTGAAAGTTTATTTAAGCCCCATGATGAATATGAGATTGATAATAATGTTTGCAATAATACTGAAAGTGGGTTTGGTAGAGTGTCAACTTTAGATCCCATATATTTGGATAATGTTCAATCTTATGAAGTTTTTGATAAAAGTGGGTTCAGAGAGGTCATGACTTTAGTTAATGTTAATCCCACAATCTTGAAAGAGTGTCAACTTTGCATGCATGTGGATCATCTAGAGAATATGTTATGTGATAGCTATATTGTTGAATTTGAATATGATCCCACATGTAATTATTATGAGAGAGGAAAATATTATGGTAGAAATTTTCATTTTATTAAATTACTTCTCGTTATGTTGAGATTGCTAATATGCTAGTTTCTGCTTGCCTTCATAATTTATTTTCTTATAAAATGCCTATGCATAGGAAGTATGTTAGACTTAAATATGTTTGTCACATGTTTTATGAAGCTCTCTTCGTGTTTCAACTGCTATCTTTCATGTGAGCATCATTAAAATTATCAACGCCTCGCTAAAAGGCTTTAAAGAAAAGCGCTTGCTGGGAGATAACCCAATATATTTCCTTCCTATTTTGCATTAAATAATTTATCTAGCCTCTGTTTAGATGTGGTTTTTGTGTTTGTGCCAATTAAGACCTTTGGGATAGCTTATGGTGATAGTTGATTTGATCTTGCTGAAAAACAGAAACTTTTGCACCCAGGAGATTAATTTTAGTTTTTTACAGAAGCGAGATAAAATACTGACTATTTTTTCAGAAGATTAATAAACAAATTGCTTAGGTCGTCCTATTTTTAAGAATTTTCGGAGTTACAGAAGTATTCGAGAGTTACAAATTGCTACGGACTGTTCTATTTTTGACAGATTCTGTTTTCTATGTGTTGTTTGCTTATTTTGATGAATCTATGGGTAGTATCGGGAGGTATGAAGCATGGAGAAGTTGGAATACAGTAGATATTACACCAATATAAAAAATAATGAGTTAACAACACTACCAAAAGGTGGTGATTTATTTTCTTATACTAACGGATCTCATGAGTTTTTTGTTGAGTGTTGCGTTGTGAAGTTTTCAAGTTTTGGGTAAAGATTTGATGGACTATGGAATGAAGAGTGGCAAGAGCCTAAGTTTGGGGATGCCCATGGCACCCCAAGGTAATATTCACGGGCAACCAAGAGCCTAAGCTTGGGCATGCCCCAGAAGGCATCCCCTCTTTCGTCTTCGTCTATCGGTAACTTTACTTGAGGCTATATTTTTATTCACCACATGATATGTGTTTTTCTTGGAGTGCCTTGCATGATTTGAGTCTTTGCTTTTTAGTTTGCCACAATCATCCTTGCTATACACACCTTTTGAGAGGGACACACATGAATCGTGATTTATTAGAATACTCTATGTGCTTCACTTATATCTTTTGAGCTAGGCAATTTTGCTCTAGTGCTTCACTTATACCTTTTAGAGCACGGCGGTGGTTTTATTTTATAGAAATTGATGAACTCTCATGCTTCACTTATATTATTTCGAGAGTCTATAAATAGCATCGTAATTTGCTTTGGTTATAAATTTAGTCGTAATATGATAGGCATCCAAGAGGGATATAATAAAAACTTTCATAAAAAGTGCATTGAATGCTATGAGAAGTTTGATTCCTTATGATTGTTTTGAGATATAATTATGGTGATATTAGAGTCATGCTAGTGAGTAATTGTGAATTTTAGGAATACTTGTGTTAAGGTTTGTGAGTCACGTAGCATGCACGCATGGTGAACCGCTATGTAACGAAGTTGGAGCATGAGATATTTTTTTATTGTCTTCCTTATGAGTGGCGGTCGGGGACGAGCGATGGTCTTTTCCTACCAATCTATCCTACTAGGAGCATGCGCGTAGTACTTTGTTTTGATGACTAATAGATTTTTGCAATAAGTATCTGAGTTCTTTATGACTAATGTTGAGTCCACGGATTATACGCACTCTCACCCTTCCACCATTGCTAGCCTCTCTAGTGTCGCGCAACTTTCGCCGGTGCCATAAACCCATCATATATCTTCCTCGAAACAGCCACCATACCTACCTATTATGGCATTTCCGTAGCCATTCCAAGATATATTGCCATGCAACTTTCCACCATTACATTTATTATGACACGCTTCATCATTGTCATATTGCTTTGGATGATCATGTAGTTGACATGGTATTTGTGGCAAAGCCACCTTTCATAATTCTTTCATACATGTCACTCTTGATTCATTGAACATCCCGGTACACCGCCGGAGGCATTCATATAGAGTCATATCTTCTTCTAGTATCGAGTTGTAATTCTTGAGTTGTAAGTAAATAAAAGTGTGATGATCTTCATTATTAGAGCATTGTCCCATGTAAGGAAATAAAAAAAGAGAGAGAAAGGCCAAATAAAAAAGGGAAGGCCCAAAAAAAGAGAGAGAAGGGAAATGTTACTATCCTTTTTCCACACTTGTGCTTCAAAGTAGCACTATGATCTTCATGATAGAGAGTCTCCTATGTTATCACTTTCATATACTAGTGGGAATTTTAATTATAGAACTTGGCTTGTATATTCCAACGATGGGCTTCCTCAAATTGCCCTAGGTTTTCATGAGCAAGCAAGTTGGATGCACACCCACTTAGTTTATTTTTGAGCTTTCATAAACTTATAGCTCTAGTGCATCCATTGCATGGCAATCCCTACTCACTCACATTGATATCTATTGATGGACATCTCCATAGCCCGTTGATACGCCTAGTTGATGTGTGAAAGAACATGCGATGCCCCCATGTTTGGTTTTGGTAACTAATGACAATCTCTATGTACTAATGGTTGCCTTGAGTTATATTTGAAGGATTTGTCCATAGGCTTTTCTTGGAGTCCATTTATTGGTTTCAAGGAGAGTTTGTGATGACCAAGGTGCTATTAAAGGAATTACCTAAATATTGGTCATGTGAGAGGTTGATCATGACTAAGTCAAAGAGTGAATCAAGTTGATCAACACACAAAGAGTAGAAGATGTAACAAGAGGGATCAAGTGATCCCATGGTATGGTAAGCATTGTCAATTACGCTTTGTGTACTAACCCATGGTCTTCGTGAGAGTTCTTTGTGGGGTTAGGTTGCGGTGTGCACGTTCAAGTGATGCATCACGAAGAGATCAAGTGCTTGAAGATTGCCATCCTTTGTGGTGACAATCGACTTGTGAAGATGTGACGAAGAGTGGCTCACCCATAGTGGAGTATGGGGGAGCAATCTACTAGTCTTCACCGAGCCAACGCAATCAAGAAAGGTGGTCCTACTTGAGGAAGTCAAGATCGTCTACATCTATCTCAAGTGGACTTTGTTCAAGGAAAAGGTTTGGCCTTGATAGGTTCTCTATTTTACCGGTCTCATGGTGGTAGTTTGGAGACCGGGTTATAGGATTGATTGCCATACTATCGAGGGGGGGCTCTCAAGTGAGTAGCTTGATCGTATCGTTCATAGAGAGCTCAAATCATTGCATGCTTGCATCATATTTCTTGGTTCTTGTTTGGTTTTCTCCTTGTGAAATTTGGAGCTTATGGTCATCTTCTTGACAAGCTCGAGTTCTTCAAAAACAAAGTTCACATGCTTCTTCTATTGCATTTTCGGTGTTGGAGGTTTTACCAGTCTTATTCGAGGAAGGGTTCTCACCATTTTATTATGGGCATTTTCTCATTTCTATCAAGATTGTGTTATCCCTTGTCGCCACCTTTCCAACAAACTTGATTTCGTTGAATTCGGAGTCCGTTTGCAGAAGTTCTGCCACCTTTGGTGTCCTTAAAAAGGCTGCAGTGGTACTACCGCTCATGGGAGCGGTTCTACCACTTGGAGGGGATGTAATTTTTTACTAACGCTCTTGGGAGTGGTACTACCGTGGCTACTTCCGCTCCAGACCAAAAACTCGTCTTAAGTCCAGCGGTGGTAGGCAGGGATGTATTTTTCTAGTACCGCTCGCAAGCAGTAGTACCGCTACCCATAGCGGTAGTACCACTACCCCTAGCTATAGTACCGTGAGGACGAGCGATAGTACCGCTCCGGCGGTTCAACCGGCCTTTTTCCTCCTCGCTGTTGTTTTTTGAAGGGCTTCCACCGCCCTAGCGGTAGTACTGCTCCCATGAGTTGTAGTACCGCTCTGTGCGGGCTGTGAGCATAACGGTTGGATTTTTTCCCACCTATAAAAGGGGGTCTTGTTCCTCAATGAACCTTATACTTTGAGCTCGTGTTCTCCCTGAAAGTGCGTTATATCGACTAGAGGGGGGGTGAATAGGCGATTTTTATGGAAGTCTGCAGAACATAGAAGTTTTGAAGATAAACGATAAAATTAAACCTATTACCATGCAGCGGAAGGTAGACTACACTAGGCAAACCATAGTCAAGTATTCAATGAAGTGAAAGCACAAAGACTAATAGCAGCTAGGTAGTAAGGATCAGGTAGGAAGATATGGTGAAGCCAAAAAGAACATGCAGTCACTCAGTGAAGACAAATGATAGTGCAAACATACAATGACTTCACAAGGAGTAACAGTAAGTAAAGTGAAGTGAAGATGAGACCAGTGACTCGTTGAAGACAATGATTTGTTGGACCAGTTCCAGTTGCTGTGACAACTGTACATCTGGTTGGAGCGGCTAGGTATTTAAACCTTAGGACACATAGTCCCGGACACCCAGTCCTCACCGTATTCTCCTTGAGCTAAGGTCACATAGACCTTGCCCAATCACTCTGGTAAGTCTTCAAGGTAGACTCCCAAACCTTCACAGACTTCGTTCACCGGCAATCCACAATGTCTCTTGGATGCTCAGAACGCGATGCCTAACCGGCTGGAGGATGCACAGTCCTCAAGTGTAATAAGTCTTCAGATCACATAGACAAGAAGACTTAAGTGATGCCCAATTCTCTCTGGCTCTGGTGGTTAGGGCTTTATCCTCGCAAGGAATTCTCTCTCAAAGGCTTCGAGGTGGGTTGCTCTCAAACGACAAAAGCCGTACTTTCAATCTGAGCAGCCAACCTTTTATGGTTGTAGGGGGTGGGCTATTTATAGCCACTTGGCAACCCGACCTGATTTGTCCTAAATGACCCTGGGTCACTAAGGAACTGACACGTGTTCCAACGGTCAGATTTCAAACTCACACGGCAACTTTACTTGGGCTACAAGCAAAGCTGACTTGTCCGACTCTAGACAAGATTCGCTCTCATAGTCTTCACTCGAAGACATAGGTTTTTTTGGTTTAGGCATCACTTCAGTCATTCTGACTGGTTCTCTTGGACCCCACTTAACAGTACGGTGGTTCCTATGACTCAACACAAAAGAAAAAGAACTACGAAAGATCTAAGTCTTCGAGCTCCATAGGCTTCATATAGTGTCTTCTCTTGTCATAGTCTTCAATGTGAATATCTTCATATACCACCTTTGACTTCAATGTCTTCATACATTTTTAGGGGTCATCTCTGGTAGTAAAACCGAATCAATGAGGGACTTCTACCTGTGTTATCCTGCAATTCTCACAAACACATTAGTCCCTCAACTAGGTTTGTCGTCAATACTCCAAAACCAACTAGGGGTGGCACTAGATGCACTTACAATCTCCCCCCTTTTGGTGATTGATGACAAACTAGTTGAAGTTTTCAACGGGGAATATAATCTGTGAAATTGTAAAGGATAAGGAATTGTCTTCATAAGTTGCAAGGGCTCCCCCGTGAAGATGTGCATATAAGTTAATTTGCTTTTGGAATGCAAATGCACATTGCAGGTTGTGCTTGTGGAGATCCACTTCAACTTATGATGACAATCCACTATGCATGTGAAAGTATATGAAGATAATGACATGCATAATGGAAAATGGACGTCTACAGAATGAGCTAAGTGCGGAATTTATCATCGCACATGCGGAATTTATCTTCGCAAAACAAGGTGGCAAATAAGTAGCAGACGACCATCTAGTTTAAGTGTTACAACTCATAAGAACCAAATGTAGCAAAAATGAGAGTTGTAAGCACGAAGCAAAATATAAGGCACCCGCCCATATGGACCCGCTTGAAGACTATCAATCTCATATGCTTCTCCCCCTTTTGTCAGTAATGACCAAAAAGGTTTGAAGACATAGAGCCTCTACTCATTCCCATGAGGAGTAGGTGAAGTAGCAGGGTTGTTGGTGTTTTTTGGCGGTGCAGAAGAGCTTGGAGGTGCTGAAGGAGGTGGCGGTGAAGTAGCATCGTCTTCTTCCTCAATAATTCTGGCAGTCATTGTGGCAGCAGAGGAAGAGAACTCAGAGTCTTCAAGGGATGGAGTTCCTAGGAGCACAGCCCTTCGAGGAGGTGTGGAGTCAAACTTGAATCTCTTAGTGAAGCCATCCTCTTGAAGATCAGCTTCAGAACATATCATCGTGATCCCTTTCCATGTGCGGCGATAGGTTTCATGGGCAACGAAAGCATTCTTGGTGGCAAGATTTCAAGTGCGATTAACATCCACCAAGAGGCTTTTCAGCTGACGCTTCAGCCAGTCATGACGCCTATCCTGTTTCTGATGTAGAGCCACAAGAAGCTCTCGGTCGTTGAGAACACGAGTGCGCTTCTTGGGTCTTGGAGCAGTGGCACTGTCAGTGGCTTTAGTGGAAGCAGGGTGTGGTGAACATGTAGTGCCGGCCAAAGGATACACCCGAGAAACTGCTTCAACGCCTTGAACGTTCTGAGTAAAACTCTAATGTTCTACATTCTGAAGACTTAGAGGTTGCTTGGCAGGCTCAGAATAAATGGCTTCAGTAGACATGTCCACGTCAGGCAAGAAGATCCGATGGTTGCGGGCTGAGGGCTGATACGAGATGGCGGAGTGTAGCTTGATCAGCTGCATGACCCAAGGGGCGTAGAACTTCAAACCAAACAGATCAATGCCTGATGCAGCAAGTTGGCGTATGAAGAAGTCCTGTGCATTGAAGCATTTTCCATGAAGTATATAGAAGACCAAAGTCTTCATTGCACCCTGAAGCTTGGCATTTGGAGATTGCCCTTTGATAGGCCAGAGAGTTCGCCTGATGATGTGATAGATGGTTCTTGGCAGATACTCAAGGTCTTCACGAAGAACTCTGTGGGATAAGCAACATCTTGGGGCAATGGCTTCATCATGCTGAGCATCTGACTCATATCAGGTTCTGGCCGCTGAAAGATGCTCTCAATAGCTTCAGCATGCAGCTGACAGCCTTGCTCGAAGAGATCGCCAGGAGTGAGCAAGCCAGTGAGCTCAATGATGTCAAATGCATTGGCTTCATGATGAACGTTGCCAGTCATCCACTCCAGGACCCAAGTCTTCGGATCTCTGCTGTACCTTCGGATGTGAAGTGTGGCATAGAATTGAAGCAGCAACTCTTCATTCCAATGCTCTTCGTCAGTAATGAACGGCAGCAGTCCAACTTCCTTGAAGCAATCTAAAGCTTCTTCCAGACAGGGAAGACCAGCTATAGCTTCAATGTCAAGGCGCTTGTGTGGGAAGATGCGACCTTGGTTGTACAGAATGCAAGAGTAATAGCTTCGCTGAGGATAGCTCCAGAACCGATCAGATGATATCCTTTCCCTTGAGTAGGGGTTCCTGGAGCTATTGAAGAACGTGTTGTCTGCCCTGAAGCCATTGATGTTGAAGGAGCCAAGTGCTGATGCAGGACCTGGAAACCTTGGCAGTCTTGGGATTGGCTTCTGGACCTGAGGCCTGTGCTCAACATGATAGTTGAATTGGGGACCGGCAGCAGACTCAGGAACAAAAGTGGCGGGATCAGTGGCTTCGCTGTCTTTTGAAGCTTTTGCTGGGGAGGGCTCCACATTAGCTTCATTGGTGGTTGTGGCAGCCTCACAATTTTCATCCTCCACTTGACTAGCTGGAGGGTCGGTCACAAGCACATTCTCCTGGAGAACTGCTTCTTGGTGGGACAGGGGAGTGGGATCTCGTGGGACTCCTTCTTTTGCGGCTGATGCAGCCAGAATGTCTTCAGCAGAGACTTGAGGCCTTGGACCTTTGCGAAGCCTGCGGAACGCAGATGACGCTTGTGGAGTTGGTGTGGGTTGGGCCTCATAGTCTTCTTCCTCTTGTGGGCGATTCGCCCATGAATCATCCTGCGCAATTGGCGTCAGTGGACGACCAATGCTGATGAGTTCACTGTTTTCATGCTGAGGAAGGACTGCATCATCTTCTACATTGTCATATTGACCAATGTCTTCAGCAGCGATGGGATCAGCTGCTGGAATGTCTTCAGCTTCATGAGCCTCTGTGGAAGCAGGCTCATGAATTGTCAGTTGTCGTTCCGCTTCAGGATAGACCATAGAAATGGGTTCAACTACCAAGGGCTCTGCGGAAGCAGCCTGAGCTTTCTTGGTCTTCCTCTTCTTCTTGGAGGGGGCAGTAGGAGAGGCTTCAGAGTGTTTCCTCTTCCTGGCTTCAGCCTCAGCAGTCCTTGTCTTCTTGAGCTCTGAAGCTGTTGACCGGCTTTTTGGCTTCGAGCCAGTCAGTCTAGTTGGGAAGACAATCGGAACTGCTTCTTGCTTTGGTGCATCAGGTTCAGCCGTAGCAGGCTTCTTCTTCTTCTTTGCGGCCATCCTGGGGTCGATGCCCGGACGCCCAAGTGCCTTGCGCTTCTTAGCCTCATTATAGGCTTGCACACATCTGTCAGCCAGAGTCTTCATGCGCTCACGCGAACCCTGAGCTTCTGCACGCTTCTTCACAAAGGCTTCCTTGAGCTCGTGCATCAGTGTCTTGAAGTTCTTCACTTCTTGCACGCCGAGCTTGGCCATATGCTTCTTGAACTGAGCCTTTTCATAGTCAATCTTCTGCTTCAGTTCAACAATGCGCTGGGCAATAGCAAGTTCTGAAGCAATGGCGCCTTGGAAGGCGACATTGAGGCCAATGGGTAGCTGCAGATCTTCAAAGCTGATGTTTGGCGTGTCAAACCACTCGTCAATGAAGTTGTGGATGATGGTGACATCAAAGAGAGGCAGATCATTGAAGATTTCTGCTTCTTCTTTGCTCTTGATGAGTTGCTCAAGAGCGTCATCTGCAAGATCTTCATCACTTGACAAATCAATGTCGTCATTGCGCAGAATGGCAGCAGCTGTTAGCTCTTTACCAGTGTGAGACAGAGGCATCTTGGCCTTCTGGGGCTTGGAGACGCGTGATAAGTCTTCAGACTGCACACTGTCTTTAGGAGGTGCGGTTTCCAGTGGCTTCGCCCTTGAGACTTTTGGTGAAGGGGCAGGCTTTGAAGCTTTTGGCTTCTTCAACTGCTTTGGCTTCGGCACTACAGGCGCATCATCAGACTCAGTGTTAGCTGCAGGCTCATTCACTGCAGTCCCTTGAACCAAGATGTAGGTGATGAGGCCTTCAAGGTTGGCGAAAGGACCAATGACATTGGGTTCTGCATGTCGTGTGCCATCTGCCTTTGGAGATGAGGGACCAGGGTTGAAGTCTAACCCAAAAGTATTCTTGTTCTGCTTCGCTGAGTTATGAGCAAACTGGAAGTTGCGCTTGAACAGATTGTCGTCACGACACCATAGCAGTGACGACGAGTGTGCATCAGCAGGCTGTGGTCCACGGACCATGCATGGATAGAAGCCTTGAGCAATGGCTTCATCTCTGGACCTGGGTAGAAGATTCTTGAATAGGATGTCTCCCCACGGTCTCCTGATGGCGTTTTTCTCAGCATACTCCTGGGTCACAAATCTGTATTTGAACCATTGTTCTGCCCAATATCTTCGAATCCATTGGATTCGGGTCTTGCGCTGACTGTAATCCTCTTCAGGATCTGTCTTGTACATTTCTCACGACGCTTTCTGCCACCCTTCCTTGCTGCTTTCTCTGAAGCCATAAACTTTAACTTGAAAGGCTTCAAGACGTTCAAAGGCTTCAAAGGTTTTCGTTTGCTGGACCAACAGGAACTGGCTTCGGGAGAATTTATGTGATGCTGTAAGAATTCTGCAAATGAATGCAGACTATGAGAACCAAAGGATTCTCCCACGGACATGTACCTGTGACAGCATTAAGGTGCGAGGGAAGGGGAAGATGTCATATGCATTCTCAGAAGATTTTGAAGATAAATCAGTTTAGAAGACACTGACCTCATCGTGCGAAGACATTCACTCATAGATAAGAAGTTGGTTCCAGATTTGTACGAATCCACAGATCAGTACAAGTGAGTAATCTAACTACTTTGTGAAGCACAAGTGAATATACTAGGCATGTTATGAGATGCAGTATGAGAGAGATCTAGCTTGTGTGAACAGAAACTGCTTGTGGTAGAAAGTGACAAATCCATAGGATCAATGGTGCTGTAAAAAGAGGAAGTTTTATTTACCACACTAAGAACTGCTAGACGGAGTGTAAGATGAGGCCGAGCAGTTCGATCTTCCGTGCCCTAACTTGGCGATGGAGGACACCTACGGTGACGGCGGAGAGGACAATGTCCGCGGTCGGCGTGAAGGCGTCGGAGAGGTTGCGGCAACGAAGCGCTTCGTCACCGACGTCGTCGAGGGCTAGCGGTGCCGCTAGGGTTCGTGCGAGGGTGGAAGCAGAGATAATGACCGCTGTGAGTGTGTATTTATAGGCATAGGGGCGGCACTGTGCTATTACACAGGTGCCCCTGGCGATTCGCATCTGAGGAACACGTGGCCATTATGCGGAATTTTGGGGTTTGTTCCACGTCCCACGCACGCCTGGATTGTCGGGTGGTCGTTCCTATTTCTTCGGATTTCATGTGGAGGAATGAGCATTGAAAACGGACTTAATGGTTGTCTCTGTATCTTCTGCTGACAAGGACGCAGAGAAGACATTCGACAGTTTCAATAGAATGCATATGACTTGGGGAGATAGAGTTTGAGATAGAAAGCATAGAGAGGTTAGGGTCCGATCACATTCACTTAGTTGAAAAGATTCAACACGAAGACATGGCTATAAGTGAATGCTATAGAGGACAGAACACTAGCATATATATATATATATATATATATATATATATATATATATATATATATATATATATATATATATAATCAACATAGTGAAGATAATCATGAAAATATGTTGAGATCGAAGCCAAATCAAATGTGAAGACATTGCAAGGTAACGCCATGAGTGAAACACTTCAAAATAGAACGTTTAGAGGTGGCGTTACCCACCGTATAGGAAGTATTAGACCCAGACACGATGCACAATTATCGTGGCGCTCCGAAGTCAAATTCCACATTAATGTATTCACACTTAGAATGTATGTCTTCATTGATTGAAGATATACTTTACTTCATGTGTTGCACATCTAAGTCATCAATATGCATAAGGGTTAGGATGTGTGCCTGATCACAGGACATTTGAGGATTCCAGGATATTTAGCTCACACCATAACTTGCAAAACCTCTTCTCATCCAAGGGCTTGGTGAAGATATCTGCCAATTGCTCTTCAGTGTTGACGTGTATGATATAAATGTCTTCCTTCACAACATGATCTCTGAGAAAGTGATGACGAATTTCAATGTGCTTTGTCTTCGAGTGCTGAACTGGGTTGTTGGCAATCTTGATGGCGCTTTCATTGTCGCAGTAAAGTGGCACTTGCTTCAGATGAATGCCATAGTCCTTGAGTGTTTGCTTCATCCAGAGAAGCTGAGTGCAGCAAGATCCAGCAGCAATGTATTCAGATTCAGCAGTGGAGAGAGATACACAGTTCTGCTTCTTTGAAGACCAACATACAAGTGACCGTCCGAGAAAGTGACATGTGCCTGATGTAGACTTGCGATCAACTTTGTCACCAGCATAATCAGCATCCGAGAATCCAACCAGATCAAACTCGGAGCCCTTTGGATACCATAATCCTAGAGTTGGGGTGTGAGCCAAATATCGAAGAATTCGCTTCACAGCTAAGTGATGCGACTCCTTTGGTGCCGCTTGAAATCGAGCACACATGCAAACACTAAGCATAATATCTGGCCTAGATGCACATAGATAAAGTAAAGAACCAATCATGGAGCGATATACCTTTTGATCGAACTCTTTACCATTGTCGTCAGGACCCAGATGATGTTTGGCTGGCATTGGTGTTGTGAAGCCTTTGCAGTCTTGCATACCGAACTTCTTCAGGCAATCTTTGAGATACTTCTCTTGAGATATGAAGATGCCATTGCGTTGTTGTTGTATTTGAAGACCGAGGAAGAACTTCAGCTCCCCCATCATGGACATCTGATATTGCTCTTGCATCATATATCCAAACTCTTCACTGTATTTCTGATTGGTGCAGTAGAAGATAGTGTCATCCACATATATTTGGCACACAAACAGTTCACCATCATATGTCTTCGTGAAGAGAGTGGGGTCGAGGGAACCAGGTGTGAAGCCTTTGCTCTTCAGGAAGTATTTGAGTGTGTCATACCAAGCCCGAGGGGCTTGTTTGAGGCCATACAGTGCCTTGTTGAGTTTGTATACCATGTCAGGATGCTTTGGATCTTCAAAGCCAGGTGGTTGTGCAACATACACTTCTTCTTCAATCTTGCCATTGAGAAAAGCACTCTTCACATCCATTTGATATAGAAGTATGTTATGATGATTTGCATAGGCCAGCAGTATGCGTATGGCTTCAAGTCTAGCCACAGGAGCAAATGTTTCATCGAAGTCAATGCCTTCCACTTGAGTATATCCTTGAGCAACGAGACGAGCTTTGTTTCTGACAACTTGACCATGCTCATCTTGCTTGTTGCGGTATATCCATTTGGTGCCTATTATATTGTGCTTCCGTGGATCAGGACGCTTGACCAGTTCCCATACATTATTCAGCTCAAACTGTTGAAGCTCTTCTTGCATAGCTTGAATCCATTCAGGTTCCATGAAGGCTTCTTCAACTTTCTTGGGTTCTGCAATTGAGATGAATGCGAAGTGCCCACAGAAATTTGCTAGCTGAGTTGTCCTTGAACGAGTGAGTGGACCAGGTGCATTGATGCTATCAATTATTCTTTCAATCTGCACTTCATTGGCAACGCGAGGATGTACAGGGTGAAGACTTTGCTCTTGCTGTTCATTGTCGTTGTTGGAAGGAATGTCTTCAGGCTGAGCATTGTCTTCATGTTGATCAGGTGCTGAAATGATAAGTTCTTCTTCCGGATGAGCTTCAGAAGGTATAATTTCTCCAGTTCCCATTAGCTTGATTGATTCACTGGATGGAACTTCATCTAGCACATTTGGCAGCTACTCTCTTTGTGAACCGTTGGTCTCATCGAACCGCACATCCACTGTTTCAACCACTTTGTAATGAAAGAGATTGAAGACTCTATAGGAGTGTGAATCCTTTCCATATCCAAGCATAAAACCCTCATGTGCTCTTGGTGCAAATTTTGAGGTGTGATGTGGGTCCTTGATCCAGCACCTTGCGCCAAATACTCTGAAGTAACTGACATTTGGCTTCTTGCTAGTAAGGAGCTCATAAGATGTCTTGTTTAGTAGCTTGTGAAGATAAACACGATTGATTGTATGGCATGCAGTATCAATGGCTTCGGGCCAGAATTTTCTTGGGGTCTTGTATTCATCTAGCATGCTTCTGGCCATCTCAATTAGTGTTCTGTTCTTGCGTTCGACGACGCCATTCTGCTGTGGCGTGTACGGGGCTGAGAATTCATGTGTGATGCCCAAGGTATCAAGATATGTATCAAGCCAGTGTTGTTGAATTCAGTGCCATTGTCACTTCTGATGTGCTTTATCTTGGCGCCAAAATTGTTCATAGCTCGATTGGTGAAGCGTCTGAATACATCCTGCACTTCAGTCTTGTAAAGGATTATGTGCACCCAAGTATATCTAGAATAATCATCAACAATAACGAAGCCATAGAGGCAAGTAGTAGTAGTTAGAGTTGAGTAATGAGTGGGACCGAAAAGATCCATGTGAAGAAGTTCGAAGGGTCGAGTAGTGGTCATGATTGTCTTCGAGGAATGTTTGGCCCTCGTCATCTTCCCTGCTTCACAGGCACCGCATAAGTGGTCTTTCTTGAACTTGACGCCCTCGATGCCTATGACATGCTTCTTCTTCGCAAGGGTGTGGAGGTTCCTCATGCCAGCATGTCCAAGCCTCCGATGCCAGAGCCAGCATTCTGAAGCCTTTGCTAGAAGACATACTGCAAGCTGTGGCCCTGCTGAGAAATCTACCACGTACAAATCATCTTTTCGATACCCTTCAAACACTAGAGACTTGTCAGATTCCATTAGTACAAGGCAACGATATTTTCCAAACATTACGATCATGTTCAAATCGCAAAGCATTGAGACAGACATTAAGTTGAAGCCAAGGGATTCAACAAGCATGACTTTATCCATGTGTTGATCCCTTGAGATTGCAACTCTACCTAGACCCAATACCTTACTTTTACCAGTGTCAGCAAATGTGATGTGGCTCTTGTCGGATGGACGTAAGGTTGAGTCCATAAGAAGACTTCTTTTGCTAGTCATGTGATTTGTACACCCACTGTCAATAATCCATTCTGAAGATGCTGGTGTCGTACCCTACAGTGCAGTTAGGGGGATAGGCTTCACCAAGAGCATTGTGAAGCAAAAACATTTGACGAACCAGTGGGTTATGAAAGCTTAGATCTAGGTTAGGACTAATAGGGAGAGTAGCAAGCGATTCAGGTATGAAGTACATAGTAAGACCATTTGGGCATTTGATCTTGCGCCTTACAAGATGTTTAAGGTCCCCAGCAATAGCATCAGACGATTTTGGTTTTCTGCTGGAGACCTTTCCCTGCAAAAGAGAGTTAAGCTTTCTTAGCCACCCACATCTTCAAGGGTGGCTTAGAAGCAATAAGTCTAAGTGCAGCATCTGAGAATTTTGGCTTTGAAGCCCTAGCAATCAGTCTTGCAGGCGGATAATAGTACTCATAAGAATAAGCAGAATAGTTCTTGGTCTTATGAACATGGCGGTTTGATGAACCGCTCTCATATTCATATGCCTGAGTATGGTTTCCCTGCAAAACATTTGCGTTAGTGCGACTCAGGTGAGTCCTCTGTCTGTATGAAGCCTTTGGACCGTATGAAGCCTTTGGTCTGAGGTCTGTCTTCTTCACGTGAGGTGTCATGATGACATTCACAGGAAGACTCTCCAGACACCTTTTCGGAACCCAGATCTTCTTCATAGGCGGTCCATTCCTGCAGTTAGTAC
Source organism: Triticum dicoccoides (assembly GCF_002162155.2). Taxonomy (NCBI): domain Eukaryota; kingdom Viridiplantae; phylum Streptophyta; class Magnoliopsida; order Poales; family Poaceae; genus Triticum; species Triticum dicoccoides. Next base: position 415,769,840 of record NC_041382.1, read on the forward strand.
CAATGTACCTAGCAAATATTTCACCATTATGATTCTTAAACAGTATATAGTTTGCATGTAACACCCTCGATGCGACTATAGCTCCCACGTGTCGAGGCACGACTTAGAGACATAATCGCATTGAAGGCATATGTCGCAAGTTAGGCAATCTTCACAACATCCCATGTAATATGATTAATAAAAGGGAGATAACATAGTTGCCTTACACTCGCCACGTCAATCAAGTACATAAATAACATTACATCATCCAAACACTCATGGCCCGACTACGGCGCCAAAATAAAAGAGAACCCAACATGCGACACGGTCCCAATCACCCCCAACTGGGCACCACTACTGATCATCGGGAAAGGAAATGTAGTATCGTTGAGAGTCTTCGTCGAACTCCCACTTGAACTCGTACGCATCTCCTGGAGCGGAATCATCAGGCCCTGCATCTGGTGTAATAGTAATCTGTGAGCCACAGGGACTCAGCAATCTCGCACCCTCGCGATCAAGACTATTTAAGCTTATAGGAATGGCAAGGTAAAATATGAGTGGAGCTGCAGCAAGCGACTAGCAAATATGGTGGCTAACTTCTTCGCAAAAGAGAGCGAGAAGAGGAGGCAAAGCACGAGCGAGGAACTAGAGAGCAACCTGCGCAAACATTACACCAACACCGTGTCCACTTCCCGGACTCTGCCGAGAAGAGGCCATCATGGTAACACACTCAGTTGATTCATTTTAATTAAATTAAGGTTCAAGTTATCTACAACTGGACATTAACAAATTCCCATCTGCCCATAACCGCGGGCACGGCTTTTGAAAGTTCAATCCCTGCAGGGGAGTCCCAACTTAGCCCATGACAAGGTCTCACGGTCAACGAAGGAATAGACCTCCTCCCAAGACGTTCCAATCAGACTCGGTATCTCGGTAATTCAAGACAACTCTGACAATGGTAAAACAAGTCCAGCAACACCGCCCGCTGTGCCGCTAAATCCTGATAGGAGCTGCACATATCTTGTTCTCAGGGCACACCAGATAAGCTAAGCGTACGGGAGCCAACGTAACCCAAGTTGCCAAGGGACGGCCCCGCACGGTGCTCTAGGTTGGACCAACACTCAGAGGAGCACTGGCCGGGGAGGGGGGGGTTAAAATAAGATGACCCTTGAGTCCGCGAAACCCAAGGGAAAAGGCTAGGTGGCAAATGGTAAAACCAAGGTTGGGCATTGCTGGAGGAGTTTTATTCAAGGCGGACTGTCAAGGGGTTCCCATTATAACCCAACCGCGTAAGGAACGCAAAATCCGGGAACATAACACCGATATGACGGAAACTAGGGCGGCAAGAGTGGAACAAAACACTAGGCGAGAGGCCGAGCCTTCCACCCTTTACCAAGTATATAGATGCATTAAGATAACAAAGTAATATAATGATATCCCAACAAGTAAATAAATGTTCCAACAAGGAACAGCCTCCAATCTTCACCTGCAACAGCAACGCTATAAGAGGGGCTGAGCAAAGCGGTAACATAGCCAATCAACGGTTTGCTAGGACATGGTGGGTTAGAGGTTTGACATGGCAATTTGGGAGGCTTGCAAGCAAGTGGTAGGCATCGTAGCATTGGCATAGCAAAAGAGCAAGCAAAACTAGCATAGCAAAGATAGTAGTGATTTCGAGGGTATGATCATCTTGCCTGCACAGTTGTCAGAGTTGACTAGATCCTCGAAAGCAAACTCAACGGGCTCCTCGTTAGCGAACTCGTCTCCCGGCTCTACCCAAACAAGACAAACAAGCAACGAGGATACAATCAACCACGTGCAAGAACAAGCAATATGATGAAATGATGATATGCTATGCGGGATGCGATGCGGGATGCCAAATGCAAGATATGACAGGAAATGCATGAACCTGGCCTCAACTTGGAATTCCAAGTGTGCCACTGGAAATATGAGATGAAATCGCTTGAAAACGATATAAAGAATGCCGGAATCGGAGTTACGGTTTGGAAATGGCAAGCGATTCAAAAATGACACCGGTCTGCGATTTACAGCAAGTAAGCATCTAAATGCAATGAAATGAACATGCTACAGCACCCAAACATGACAACAAGATACATGGCAGGGAAGCATTAAAGATGCTTAACAAAAGTCTAGCACTGAGCTACATCCAATTCATCCATTAACAGGTTCTAACAAGCATGGCAAAAATGCAAATGACAAACAGATCTCAGACTTAGTGAAATTAACACTTGTCTGGAATTTCAGACCATATAGCCCTCTTCGGAGCAACAAAACAACATGCTACAGGACCTGAACATGACAAAGAAAGACATGGCATGGAGCTACTCAACAAGCTTAACAAAAGTCCCTTAGTGACCTTGAGCCAAAAGGGATCACAAAATATACTAACAAGCACACGAACATAGCAAAAACATAATCAGTTTTCAGACTTAGTGAAAACTGGGACATGCTGAAACATAACTCACGAAGGCATGTTTACGAGCTCGATGCACTCACTCCAGAGCAAGTCATGGCAAGGCAAGCATACATACATCAAGAAGGCACAAAATGCAAGCTAGACATGGCAAGAACAATAGCATAGCATGCACGGATCAACTACAATATAACATCGGCAAAATCGCAAACAAGTTGACGATCTGCCCAGATTCGCAACGAAGCAAAAGTAGAGCTCGATTGACTCAAGCTAGGGTGCTCCATAATTGCAAACAAAAACATGGATGGATAGAGCACTATAATATTAACAAAACTCCCTTACTGATCATCCTCAAAAGAGGCACGGATCACTAGGAAACAACAAGAACATATGGCATCATGAGATAAACAATCCCAGGACTTAGTGAAACTACTAAGTCCCTGAAAACCGAATTAGCAAGTGCACCACTTTGCAAGCTTGCACAAGTCACCACACACATCCTAAAAATACATGGGTTGTACCTCTGGGAAGATGACAAAACCCTTAACAAAACACATGTAGAACTCACGGGCATAGCATGCACACATTAATCATGGCAAAAATGACAAAAATGCTAAACGGAGTAGCAGATCTGACAATTAACTCAAGTAGCCCTCTTCTAACAGCATTTCGTGCATCAAGATGAGCTCAAATGAAAATGATGCAATGTAAATAAATGATGTACTCTCCGAGGTGAACATTTTGATATGCTATATGCCCAAATCGGAGCTACGGATGCAAAGTTACGGAGCCGCGAACATGGGCATATGGATTAAAATTTCTGGGACTTGGTGAAAAAAACAACCTCCTTAGATCTAGGGTTGGCGCGGAGGCGAAATTAGGGTTTTTTGGGGGAGAGGAAGATCCGGATTTCGGGGGGGTGTTTATATAGGCATAGAGGGAGCTAGGAGAGTCCAAATGAGGTGCGGTTTTCGGCCACGCGATCGTGATCGAACGCTCTAGATGATGGAGCAGAGTTAGGTGGGTTTTGGGCCAAATTGGAGAGGTGTTGGGCTGCAACACACACGAGGCCTTTTCGGTCCCTTGGTTAACCGTTGGAGTATCAAACGAAGTCCAAATGATACGAAACTTGATAGGCGGTCTACCGGTAGTAAACCAAGGCCGCTTGGCAAGTCTCGGTCCAAGCCGGAAATGTTTAATCCCCACACACGAAAGAAAGCTAGGAATGACCACCAGAGGAGAACGAAGCGCCGGAATGCAAAACGGACAACGGGGAAAATGCTCGAATGCATGAGATGAACACGTATGCAAATGCAATGCACAATGACATGACATGAGATGCATGACAATGATAACAACACATGGAGACAAAGACCCGAACCCGAGAAAATAAAATAACTTAACGCCGGAAACGGCAAGAGTTGGAGTACAAATAGGGAAAGTTACATCCGGGGTGTTACAACACTCCACCACTATGAAAAGATCTCGTCCCGAGATCTAGGACTGAAAGAACGCCGGGTACTCAGAACGGAGGTGATCCTCGCGTTCCCAGGTAGCTTCACGGTCGGAATGGTGTGACCAATTGACTTTGAGAAATTTGATTGACTTGTTGCGAGTCTTGCGTTCAGTCTCTTCAAGAATAGCAATTGGGTGCTCACGATAAGAGAGATCTTCTTGGAGCTCAATGTCCTCGAAGTTGACGGTGCGGTCAGGAGTCTTGAAGCACTTTCGAAGCTGAGAGACATGGAACACGTCATGAACATTTGCAAAGTTTGAAGGAAGCTCGAGTTGATAGGCGAGGTCGCCTCTCTTGCTGACAATCTTGAAAGGTCCCACGTATCTAGGGGCAAGCTTCCCTTTGATACCGAAGTGACGAGTACCTTTCATAGGAGAGGCACGGAGGTAAACATGATCTCCGATCTCGAAAACCAAATCACGGTGCTTACTATCATAGTAGCTCTTCTGGCAGGATTGGGCTGCTTTGAGGTTATCACGAATGACTTTGCACATTTCTTCTGCCTCTGTGATTAAGTCATTACCCAAAAGCTGACGTTCACCGGTTTCAGACCAGTTGAGAGGGGTACGACACTTCCTGCCATACAGAATTTCAAAAGGGGCCTTGCCCGAACTTGCTTGAAAACTGTTGTTGTAGGAGAATTCAGCATAAGGAAGACAATCCTCCCACTTCATGCCGAAGGAGATCACACAAGCCCTGAGCATATCTTCAAGAATTTGGTTGACACGCTCGACTTGACCGCTAGTTTGAGGATGGAAAGCTGTGCTGAAGCGGATGTTAGTGCCCATGGCCTTCTGAAAAGAATCCCAAAACTTCGAGGTAAAGATGCTGCCACGGTCTGAAGAGATCACTTGAGGAATACCGTGCAGAGAGACAATTCGAGAGGTATAGAGTTCCGCCAATTGAGCTGCAGTGATCGACTCTTTGATAGGCAGAAAATGAGCCACTTTGGTGAGTTTGTCGATGACAACGAATATAGCATCATTGCCACGCTTGGACTTTGGAAACCCAGTCACGAAGTCCATTTCAATGTGGTCAAACTTCCATTCTGGAATGGCAAGAGGTTGGAGGAGACCTGCTGGCCTTTGGTGTTCTGCCTTCACTCTTCTGCAGACATCACATTCATTCACGAATTGAGCAATCTCGCGCTTCATTCGAGTCCACCAATAAGCATGCTTGAGGTCCTGATACATCTTCGTGCTCCCAGGGTGGATGGAGAGGAGAGAATTGTGAGCCTCGTTCATGATCACTTTACGAAGTTCACCTTTGGGTACCACAATTCGATCCTCGAAGAAGAGAGTGTCCTTGTCATCAAGGCGGTAGCACTTGTACTTGGACTGACTCTTGACAATCCCAATCTTCACCTTTTTCACCATAGAATCAAGTAGCTGGGCTTGGCAAATCTGGTCTTCTAAGGTAGGAGATACTTGAAGGTTGGCGAGGAAACCTTGAGGAACAACTTGCAGATTAAGTTTGCAGAAAGCTTCACAAAGCTCGGGTTGATAAGGCTTGAGAATCAGACTGTTGCAGTAGGCCTTTCTGCTCAATGCGTCAGCAATCACATTGGCCTTGCCTGGAGTATACTCGATACTCGGATTATACTGTTGAATCATTTCGACCCAACGAGTTTGCCTGAGGTTGAGATTAGGCTGAGTGAAGATGTACTTGCGACTCTTGTGATCAGTGAAAATGTCCACTTTTCTTCCCAATAGAAGATGTCTCCAAGTCAAAAGAGCATGCACAACTGCCGCCAACTCGAGATCATGAGTGGGGTAGTTCTTCTCATTAGGCTTCAACTGGTGAGATGTATAAGCAACAACTTTCTTCTCTTGCATCAATACCGCGCCAAGACCTTGGAGAGAGGCATCACAAAAGACCTCGTACGGCTTGGATTCATCAGGCGGAGTCAGAACTGGAGCAGTGATCAATTTCTCTTTCAAAATGTTGAAAGCAATATCACACTCCGGAGACCAAACGTACTTGACATGCTTCTGGAGAAGATTAGAGAGAGGCTTCGCGATCTTCAAAAAGTTTTCAACGAATCTTCGGCAATAACTTGCGAGATCGAGGAAGCTACGGAGTTGCTTCACGTTCTGAGGAGGTTCCCAATTCACAATTGCAGACACCTTCTCAGGATTCACGGCAATGCCCTTGGCAGAGATGATATGACCAAGATAAAGAACCTCATCAAGCCAAAATTCACACTTGGAGAACTTGGCATAGAACTGATGTTCCCTGAGCTTATCAAGAACCAAACGCAAGTGTTTGTCATGATCTTCCTTGTTCTTCGAGAAAACCAGAATGTCGTCGAGATAGACCAAAACGAAGTCATTGGTGTAGGCATTGAAGATGAAGTTCATCATGCGAGAGAACGTCAGAGGAGCGTTGGCGAGGCCAAAAGACATGACAGTGTATTCATATGAACCAAAGCTTGTTCTGAATGCTGTCTTGGGAATATCTTCTTCACGAATGCGAATCTGGTGATAACCCATACGGAGATCAAGCTTGGAGAAAACTTGAGCACCTTTGAGTTGTTCGAACAGCTCATTGATGTTGGGAAGTGGGTATTTGTTCTTGATGGTCTTCTTGTTCAGTTGATGGTAATCAACACAAAGTCGGTCCGTTCCATCCTTCTTCTTCACAAAAAGAACAGCACAACCCCACGGAGAAGAACTAGGCCGGATGAGACCCATTTTCTCTTGCATATCGAGTTGCTTCTTCAGCTCCTTCAACTCTTCAGGTCCGAGCTTGTAAGGACATTTGCACACCGGTTCCTTACCAGGCTCAAGTTCAATAACGAATTCAACTGGCCGGTGCGGAGGCATTCCTGGGAGCTCTTCTGGAAAGACGTCTTGATATTCGCAAACGACTGGAATTTGAGAGATGGCATCCAATTCACCCTTCTCATTGAGAGAAAACAGACGGATAGTATCATCACGAGCGGCAAAGACAATTACATCCTCAGACGAATGAGTCAATTGAATCTGCCTGGCTGCACAATCAAGCTGAGCCTTGTGCTTAGAAAGCCAATCCATCCCGAGAATAAGATCAATATCCGAGTTACCAAGAACCATTGGAGAAGCCAGAAACTTGAAATCACCCATCATGATAGAAACACCCGGGACTATTGAAGTAGCCCTCATAGACTTAGCCGGAGAAACCACTCCCATAGGTTTACCCAACATTTGTGAAATGAAGTCATGCTTGGAAACAAATGATCTTGACATGAAACAATGCGATGCACTAGTGTCGAAAAGAACTTTTGCTGGAAAAGAGTTAACTGGGAAGTTACCCATGATGACATCTGATGATTCCTCTGCCTGAGCTGCATTCATCAAATTGACCTTGGCATGCTTGGGGTTATGCTTGACCACAGCTGTACTTGCCGATCTCACAGGAGGAGGAGGAGGAAGACGCCTCTGGTTGAGACACTTGTTGGCATAGTGACCCTTCTATTGGCACTTGTTGCATGTGACCTCTGAAAGTGGACGGTGATACGGAGCACTGGATCTTGGAGCTTGAGACGAAGTCTTGTTCTGAAAGCCAGTTTTGGGTGGGTGGGAAGAACCACTGCCACCTTTGCTCTTCTGCTGATACGGCTGACGGAACGGAGGAGGAGGAAGCCAAAACTTCTGCTGCTTGGCCACTTCAGTAGAGGAAGAAGGAGTAACATCTCTGGCTCGCTTCTTGGAAGCATCACACCTCAACTGAGCAGCCTCTTGCTTCAGTGCCATGTTGTAGAACTCATCGTACCTCAAGGGCTCAAAGAGAACAAGAGCGAGCTGGATATCTTCTCTGAGACCACCCCTGAACTTGTATATCATGCTCTTCTCATCAGGGACGTCCTGCATGGCAAAGCGGGCGAGCTTCTGGAACAACTTGTTGTAGTCATAGACAGAGAAAGAGCCTTGCTTCAGATTGCGGAATTCCTCACGCTTGCTTTCAACCACGCTCTGCGGAATATGACGAGCTCGGAAATCTCGACGGAAATCATCCCAAGTGATAACACGTCCACCTCTGGAATCCTTGTACTGCTGGAACCATTCTGCAGCTTGATCTTTGAGTTGGACGGAAGCGAACTTAACAAAGTCCTCAGGCCTGACGTTACTGCACTCAAAATGCTTACACAGATCCACAAGCCAATCGTCAGCATCGGTTGCCTCAACACAATTGCTGAAAGTCTTTGGCCCATTAGCAAGGAACTGGTTGAGTGTAGCAAAGTGACTCTGATTGCTGCCTTGATTCCCTTGACTGCCTTGATTGCGCTCTTGGAGAATTTGCATGATCAACTGTGTGTTTGCATTGGTTGCGGCCATCACAGCTTGGCATGCCTCTGGAGGAGGTGGAGGTGGTGGCGGATCAGGATTCGGAGTCGTGTGTGTTGGAGGAGCCATCCTGAAGAGGTTGACCACCATTAGCACATTGATAGATAAATATTGAAGCTGAATCTAACGGAATGAAAATTGCAACATATAGTCTTCACATCCGAACAAAATGAACGAATGCATTCCTCTTAAAATGGTCACATATCCATAAATTGAGAAGCCACGTAGAATTAAGGTAGAGAAATAAACCAACAAGGTACGGATCAAGAACGAATAATCGGTAAGAAATCCCAATCTCAAACCAATATCCGTGGAAGAAGAACTAGAGCTACTAGAATTCCCACCTATGAAACTCCCGAACCTTTCCGGTTATGCAATCAGGTGTTGGGGATAAAGGGGAAGCATAATATCTCACCCAAACTAGCAATTCCTACATCCAGCTGTATCCATCCTTCAACACATAACCAAGAAACCTTCGGAAACCATCTACCTCAACCTTCGAAAAGCATCCGTTATACAAGTTATGGCGATACTCCCGAACTCCCGCCCCAGTACTGGGTGGCGTCGAGGTTATCTCACCAACGAACTGCATAAAAGAGATTTTCGATGTCGGCGTACTAAGCTCAGGTATTCCAGAACTGCAACGATAAAATTATGATGACAACACCTCAGAGCTCAACTCCCCGGGACACTTCCACTAAACCCCTGACAGGAGGCACCAAGACAATGTTCTCATCATAAAACCATCGGAACGATTCCAAGATACCCGCGTGATCCTAAATTTTTTTTAGTGAAATTTGAGAAGAGAAGAGTCAAAACTCTACGTCAGGATGCCTTACCAGAGCGATGAGGAGACTGTGAAGTAAAAAGAATTCCTAAACTCTCCGATATATAATTCCTAAAGACTCAAAACATTTTTCTAGACACAACTCGGCCGCTAAGAAAACGATCAAGCAATGGGGCTCCTAAGGTCGGGGAAGGCTCTGATTACCAACTTGTAACACCCTCGATTCGACTATAGCTCCCATGTGTCGAGGCACGACTTAGAGACATAATCGCATTGAAGGCATATGTCGCAAGTTAGGCAATCTTCACAACATCCCATGTAATATGATTAATAAAGGAGAGATAACATAGTTGGCTTACCCTCGCCACATCAATCAAGTACATAAATAACATTACATCATCCAAACACTCATGGCCCGACTACGACGCCAAAATAAAAGAGAACCCAACATGCGACACGGTCCCAATCACCCCAACTAGGCACCACTACTGATCATCGGGAAAGGAAACGTAGTATCGTTGTGAGTCTTCGTCGAACTCCCACTTGAGCTCGTACGCGTCTCCTGGAGCGGAATCATCAGGCCCTGCATCTGGTGTAATAGTAATCTGTGAGCCACAGGGACTCAGCAATCTCGCACCCTCGCGATCAAGACTATTTAAGCTTATAGGAATGGCAAGGTAAAATATGAGTGGAGCTGCAGCAAGCGACTAGCAAATATGGTGGCTAACTTCTTCGCAAAAGAGAGCGAGAAGAGGAGGCAAAGCACGAGCGAGGAACTAGAGAGCAACCTGCGCAAACATTACACCAACACCGTGTCCACTTCCCGGACTCTGCCGAGAAGAGGCCATCACGGTAACACACTCAGTTGATTCATTTTAATTAAATTAAGGTTCAAGTTATCTACAACTGGACATTAACAAATTCCCATCTGCCCATAACCGCGGGCACGGCTTTTGAAAGTTCAATCCCTGCAGGGGAGTCCCAACTTAGCCCATGACAAGCTCTCACGGTCAACGAAGGAATAGACCTCCTCCCAAGACGTTCCAATCAGACTCGGTATCTCGGTAATTCAAGACAACTCTGACAATGGTAAAACAAGTCCAGCAACACCGCCCGCTGTGCCGCTAAATCCTGATAGGAGCTGCACATATCTTGTTCTCAGGGCACACCAGATAAGCTAAGCGTACGGGAGCCAACGTAACCCAAGTTGCCAAGGGACGGCCCCGCATGGTGCTCTAGGTTGGACCAACACTCAGAGGAGCACTGGCCCGGGGGGTTAAAATAAGATGACCCTTGAGTCCGCGAAACCCAAGGGAAAAGGCTAGGTGGCAAATGGTAAAACCAAGGTTGGGCATTGCTGGAGGAGTTTTATTCAAGGCGGACTGTCAAGGGGTTCCCATTATAACCCAACCGCGTAAGGAACGCAAAATCCGGGAACATAACACCGATATGACGGAAACTAGGGCGGCAAGAGTGGAACAAAACACTAGGCGAGAGGCCGAGCCTTCCACCCTTTACCAAGTATATAGATGCATTAAGATAACAGAGTAATATAATGATATCCCAACAAGTAAATAAATGTTCCAACAAGGAACGGCCTCCAATCTTCACCTGCAACTAGCAACGCTATAAGAGGGGCTGAGCAAAGCGGTAACATAGCCAATCAACGGTTTGCTAGGACATGGTGGGTTAGAGGTTTGACATGGCAATTTGGGAGGCTTGCAAGCAAGTGGTAGGCATCGTAGCATTGGCATAGCAAAAGAGCGAGCAAAACTAGCATAGCAAAGATAGTAGTGATTTCGAGGGTATGATCATCTTGCCTGCACAGTTGTCAGAGTTGACTGGATCCTCGAAAGCAAACTCAACGGGCTCCTCGTTAGCGAACTCGTCTCCCGGCTCTACCCAAACAAGACAAACAAGCAACAAGGATACAATCAACCACGTGCAAGAACAAGCAATATGATGAAATGATGATATGCTATGCGGGATGCGATGCGGGATGCCAAATGCAAGATATGACCGGAAATGCATGAACCTAGCCTCAACTTGGAATTCCAAGTGTGCCACTGGAAAGATGAGATGAAATCGCTTGAAAACGATATAAAGAACGCCGGAATCGGAGTTACGGTTTGGAAATGGCAAGCGATTCAAAAATGACACCGGTCTGCGATTTACAGCAAGTAAGCATCTAAATGCAATGAAATGAAGATGCTACAGCACCCAAACATGACAACAAGATACATGGCAGGGAAGCATTAAAGGTGCTTAACAAAAGTCTAGCACTGAGCTACGGCCAATTCATCCATTAACAGGTTCTAACAAGCATGGCAAAAATGCAAATGACAAACAGATCTCAGACTTAGTGAAATTAACACTTGTCTGGAATTTCAGACCATATAGCCCTCTTCGGAGCAACAAAACAACATGCTACAGGACCTGAACATGACAAAGAAAGAAATGGCATGGAGCTACTCAACAAGCTTAACAAAAGTCCCTTAGTGACCTTGAGCCAAAAGGGATCACAAAATATACTAACAAGCACACGAACATAGCAAAAATATAATCAGTTTTCAGACTTAGTGAAAACTGGGACATGCTGAAACATAACTCATGAAGGCATGTTTACGAGCTCGATGCACTCACTCCAGAGCAAGTCATGGCAAGGCAAGCATACATCCATCAAGAAGGCACAAAATGCAAGCTAGACATGGCAAGAACAATAGCATAGCATGCACGGATCAACTACAATAACATCGGCAAAATCGCAAACAAGTTGACGATCTGCCCAGATTCGCAACGAAGCAAAAGTAGAGCTCGATTGACTCAAGCTAGGGTTCTCCATAATTGCAAACAAAAACATGGATGGATAGAGCACTATAATATTAACAAAACTCCCTTACTGATCATCCTCAAAAGAGGCAGGGATCACTAGGAAACAACAAGAACATATGGCATCATGAGATAAACAATCCCAGGACTTAGTGAAACTACTAAGTCCCTGAAAACAGAATAGCAAGTGCACCACTTTGCAAGCTTGCACAAGTCACCACACACATCCTAAAAATACATGGGTTGCACCTCTGGGAAGATGACAAAATCCTTAACAAAACACATGTAGAACTCACGGGCATAGCATGCACACATTAATCATGGCAAAAATGACAAAAGTGCTAAACGGAGTAGCAGATCTGACAATTAACTCAAGTAGCCCTCTTCTAACAGAATTTCGGGCATCAAGATGAGCTCAAATGAAAATGATGCAATGTAATGAAATGATGTACTCTCTGAGGTGAACATTTTGATATGCTATATGCCCAAATTGGAGCTATGGATGCAAAGTTACGGAGCCGCGAACATGGGCATATGGATTAAAATTTCTGGGACTTGGTGAAAAAAACAACCTCCTTAGATCTAGGGTTGGCGCGGAATCCGAGGCGGCGGCGCTGCACTGTACCTGTTCGTCGGGGAAGAAGAGAAGCAGCGGCCGGCGAGAGGAGGGAGGAGGCGGCGGCCGGCGTCGCCTGGGGCCGGCGATGGCCGGGGCGGCGGGGCCCGACGAAGGGCACGACGAGGCCGGCGCGGAGGCGGCGGCCGTTGGCGGCGGCGGCTGACGGCGGGAGCGGCGCACGCGGCGGCCCGGGAGACGAGGTGGCAACGGCGACTATGGCGCCATGGCGGCGCCGGACGGCGAGCGGGCCCGGCCGCGGGAAAGAGGAGGCGGCGGCGACGCGGTAGATCTGGGCCGCGGGGGCCCCGGATGGGCCTCGGCGGCGGCGGCGGCGGCGCGCCACGTGGCAGATTGCCACTGGTGCGGGCGGGCGGCGGCGATTTCTTCCTGTCCGGACGGACGTGTCCGGCCGGCACGGAGGCGAAATTAGGGTTTTTTGGGGGAGAGGAAGATCCGGATTTCGGGGGGGGTGTTTATATAGGCATAGAGGGAGCTAGGAGAGTCCAAATGAGGTGCGGTTTTCGGCCACGTGATCGTGATCGAACGCTCTAGATGATGGAGCAGAGTTAGGTGGGTTTTGGGCCAAATTGGAGGGGTGTTGGGCTGCAACACACACGAGGCCTTTTCGGTCCCTTGGTTAACCGTTGGAGTATCAAACGAAGTCCAAATGATACGAAACTTGACAGGCGGTCTACCGGTAGTAAACCAAGGCCGCTTGGCAAGCCTCGGTCCAATCCGGAAATGTTTAATCCCCACACACGAAAGAAAGCTAGGAATGACCACCGGAGGAGAACGAAGCGCCGGAATGCAAAACGGACAACGGGGAAAATGCTCGAATGCATGAGATGAACACGTATGCAAATGCAATGCACAATGACATGATATGAGATGCATGACAACGATAAAAACACGCGGAGACAAAGACCCGAACCCGAGAAAATAAAATAACTTAACGCCGAAAACGGCAAGAGTTGGAGTACAAATAGGGAAAGTTACATCCGGGGTGTTACATTGCATCAAAGGATTCATCAATGATAATGGGGTTAGCACAAGTAAAGCCATATAGATTGGATGGATCTGCTGAAGGTTCCTTTGCAGCAACCCACATGGTTTTGGGGTACTGCTCAGGTTTCCAGTAAGAGCCATCTGCATTCATTTTCCTTACGAACCCTACACCCTCTTTCCTAGGGTTTCGGTTGAGAATCTGCTTTTTCAGGACATCACATAGCGTCTGATGCCCTTTAAGAATTTTGTACATCCCTGTTTCAAGCAATGTCTTCAACCTAGCATTCTCATCAGCAATAGCGGTGGTATCCTCAGCAGAGGGGTTAGTTACCACATCAACAGTTGAAGATATTGCAACAGCAGTAGCAGTAGAACATTCAGCAACAGAAATAGCATTATCACGCTCAATGCATTTAAGACATGGTGGTTCAAATCCTTCCTGAGCGGGACTGATCTGTTTGGCGCGAAGTGACTCATTTTCCGTTTGAAGATCTTCATGAACCGCTCTCAATTTCTCAAGATCTTGCTTCCTTTGAAGATAATCATAGGAAAGCTTTTCATGAGTTGTTGAGAGAGTTTCATGACGACTTTCAAGTTCCTGATACTTAACGTGAAGATTTTTTATGTCTTCAATTAAGGATTCAGATCGAGTCATTTCAGCACCAAACAGATCATCGCTTTTGTCTAACAGTTTTTGAATATGTTCCATAGCTTTTTGTTGTTCAGTTGCAATTTTAGCAAGTGTTTTGTAGCTAGGTTTTGAACCACAATCAGAGTCATCGTCACTAGATGTTTGATAGTGAGTAGTGCGTGTGTTTACCTTGGCACCGCGTGCCATGAAGCAGTAGGTAGAAGCGGAGTAGTCCTTGTCATTTGCATCGGGTGTCGGTGATGAAGTCATTGTCTTCAGTGTTGAAGATGGACTTGGCAATATATGCTGTAGCCAGACTTGCGATGCCTGAGTCGGATTCCTCCTCAGACTCCACCTCCGCCTCCTCAGAAGCAGACTCCTCCTCTGAATCCATTTCCTTGCCAACAAACGCACGTGCCTTGCCAGATGAGCTCTTCTTATGTGATGAAGACTTTGAGGAAGACTTGGAAGAAGACTTTGAGTATTTCTTCTTCTTCTTCTTCTTGTCGCCAGAGTCATATTCCTTGCTCTTCTTCTTCTTTTTGTTCTCATTGTCCCACTGTGGACACTCAGAGATGAAGTGGCCAAGTTTCTTGCACTTGTGACATGTTTTCTTCTTGTAGTCATGAGCAGGAGCTTCATCATTCCTTGAACTTGATCGGGAAGACTTTCTGAAGCCTTTGTTCTTGGTGAATTTTTGGAACTTCTTGACAAGCATATCAAGTTCCCTTCCAATGTCTTCAGGATCATCAGAACTACTGTCAGATTCTTCTTCAGATGAGGAGACAACTTTTGCCTTCAAGGCACGAGTTCGCCCATAGTTTGGACCGTAGATATCTCTTTTCTCCGAAAGCTGAAACTCATGTGTGTTGAGCCTCTCGAGTATGTCAGATGGATCGAGTGTCTTAAAATCAGGACGTTCTTGAATCATCAGGGCCAGGATGTCAAATGAACTATCAAGTGATCTCAGCAGCGTCTTGACGACTTCGTGTTTGGTAATCTCAGTGGCGCTGAGGGCTTGAAGCTCATTTGTGATGTCAGTGAGTCGGTCAAATGTGTGCTGGACATTCTCATTGTCATTTCGCTTGAGGCGGTTGAAGAGGTTGCGAAGGACACTGATTCTCTGATCTCTCTGGGTTGAGATGCCTTCATTGACCTTGGAGAGCCAGTCCCAGACCAGCTTGGATGTCTTCAAAGCACTCACACGTCCATACTGTCCTTTGGTCAGATGACCATAGATGATATTCTTGGCAGTAGAGTCCAGTTGAACGAATTTCTTGACATCAGCAGCAGCGACACCTTCTCCAGCCTTGGGAACGCCATTCTCGACGACATACCATAGGTCGACGTCAATGGCTTCAAGATGCATGCGCATCTTATTCTTCCAGTAGGGATATTCAGTTCCATCGAAGAAGGGGCACGCAGCGGAGACTTTAATTATCCCTGCAGTCAACATAGCAAAAACTCCAGGTGGTTAAACCGAATCACACAGAACAAGGGAGCACCTTGCTCTGATACCAATTGAAAGTGCGTTATATCGACTAGAGGGCGGTGAATAGGCGATTTTTATGGAAGTCTTCAGAACATGGAAGTTTTGAAGATAAATGATAAAATTAAAGCTATTACCATGCAGCGGAAGGTAGACTACACTAGGCAAACCATACTCAAGTATTCAATGAAGTGAAAGCACAAAGACTAATAGCAGCTAGGTAGTAAGGATCAGGTAGGAAGATATGGTGAAGCCAAACAGAACATGCAGTCACTCAGTGAAGACAAATGATAGTGCAAACATACAATGACTTCACAAGGAGTAACAGTAAGTAAAGTGAAGTGAAGATGAGACCAGTGACTCATTGAAGACAATGATTTGTTGGACTAGTTCCAGTTGTTGTGACAATTGTACGTCTGGTTGGAGCGGCTAGGTATTTTGAACCTTAGGACACACAGTCCCAGACACCCAGTCCTCACCGTATTCTCCTTGAGCTAAGGTCACATAGACCTCGCCCAATCACTCTGGTAAGTCTTCAAGGTAGACTCCCAAACCTTCACAGACTTCGTTCACCGGCAATCCACAATGTCTCTTGGATGCTCAGAACGCGACGCCTAACCGGCTGGAGGATGCACAGTCCTCAAGTGTAATAAGTCTTCAGATCACACAGACAAGAAGACTTAAGTGATGCCCAATTCTCTCTGGCTCTGGTGGTTAGGGCTTTATCCTCGCAAGGAATTCTCTCTCGAAGGCTTCGAGGTGGGTTGCTCTCAAACGACAAAAGCCGTACTTTCAATTTGAGCAGCCAACCTTTTATGGTTGTAGGGGGTGGGCTATTTATAGCCACTTGGCAACCCGACCTGATTTGTCCAAAATGACCCTGGGTCACTAAGGAACTGACACGTGTTCCAACGGTCAGATTTCAAACTCACACGGCAACTTTACTTGGGCTACAAGCAAAGCTGACTTGTCCGACTCTGGACAAGATTCGCTCTCATAGTCTTCACTCGAAGACATAGGTTTTTTTGGTTTAGGCATCACTTCAGTCATTCTGACTGGTTCTCTTGGACCCCACTTAACAGTACGGTGGTTCCTATGACTCAACACAAAAGAAAAGAAACTACGAAAGATCTAAGTCTTCGAGCTCCATAGGCTTCATATAGTGTCTTCTCTTGTCATAGTCTTCAATGTGAATATCTTCATATACCACCTTTGACTTCAACGTCTTCATACATTTTTAGGGGTCATCTCTGGTAGTAAAACCGAATCAATGAGGGACTTCTACCTGTGTTATCCTGCAATTCTCACAAACACATTAGTCCCTCAACTAGGTTTGTCGTCAATACTCCAAAACCAACTAGGGGTGGCACTAGATGCACTTACACTCCCCCCATTTTTGACCTTTTTCGATCTTTCTATCTCTCAATCCCTCCATGGATTTTTGCTAGTTTTGGGGGAAAAGAGAGAGGAGATCTAGATCCACATTTCCACCAATCACTTTCTCCTTTATGTGAGGGGAACCCCTTGGATCTAGATCTTGGAGTTCTTGGTGTTCTCCTTCTTGTTCTTCCTCTCATTTTCCTCCCTAGCATTAGTTGCTTTGGTGGGAATTGCGAGAGAAGTACTTGGGCACTCTGTGTGCCCTTGCCATTGCATTTGGTGCATCGATTTGAGTTCTCCATGGTGATACGTGGAAGTTACAAGTTGAGAAGCTTATTACTCTTGGGTGCTTGGTACCCTTGAGCTTGTTCCTCCTGGGTGCTTGGGCGCCCTAGATGGTTGGTGGTGTTCGGAGCTCAATCATTGTGGTGTAAAGCTCCAAGCAAGCGTCGGGGTCTCCAATTAGGTTGTGGAGATCACCCCGAGCAATTTGACGGGTTCCGGTGACCACCCCCAAGGGTTGCCAAAGTGTCCGGGTTCAGTGACCGCCCCCAAGGGTTGCCATTTGTATGGGTTCGGTGACCGCCCTCAAGGGTCCCTTAGTGGAATCACGGCATCTTGCATTGTGCGAGGGCGTGAGGAGATTACGGTGGCCCTAGTGGCCTCTTGGGGAGCATTGTGCCTCCACCCGCTCCAAACAGAGATTAGCATCCGCAAGGGTGTGAACTTCGGGATACATCGTCGACTCCGCGTGCCTCGGTTATCTTTTACATGAGCCCTTTACTTATGCACTTTACTTTGTGATAGCCATAGTGTTTCATGGTATATATCTTGCTTGGCATAAGTTGTTGGTGCACATAGGTGAGCGTAGTTGTCGTAGGCTTTGTGCTTGATAGATTAACCGCTAGGTTTATTCTGCATTTGTTCAAGCCTAAACCGTAATTATTTTAAAAGCGCCTATTCACCCCCCCCCTCTAGGCAACATCCACGATCTTTCAATGTGAGACTATCTTTTTATCTTCTCCACAACCACCTTCTATTCCACCTATAGTGCTATGTCCATGGCTCACGCTCATGTATCGCATGAAAGTTGAAAAATTTTGAGAACATTAAAAGTATGAGACAATTGCTTGGCTTGTCATCGGGGTTGTGCTGATTTGAATATTTTATGTGATGAAGATGGAGCATAGCCAGACTATATGACTTTGTAGGGATAAGCTTTCTTTGGCCATGTTATTTTGAGAAGACATAATTGGCTTGTTAGTATGCTTGAAGTATTATTGTTTTTATGTCCATATTAAACTTTTGTTTTGAATCTTGTGGATCTGAACATTCATACCACAATAAAGAAGTATTACATGGATAAATATGTTAGGTGGCATTCCAGATCAAAAATTCTATTTTTATCATTTACCTACTCGAGGACGAGCAAGAATTAAGCTTGGGATGCTTGATACGTCTCCAACGTATCTATAATTTTTTATTGTTCCATGCTATTTTATTATATGTTTTGGATGTTTTATATGCATTTATATGCTATTTTATATTATTTTTGGGACTAACCTATTAACCTAGAGCCGAGTGCCAGTTCCTGTTTTTCCCTGTTTTGAGTTTCGCAGAAAAGGAATACCAAACGGAGTCCAAACGAAATAAAACCTTTGCGGTGATTTTTCTTGGACCAGAAGATAACCAGGAGACTTGGAGATGAAGTTGGAGGAGGCACGAGGCGGCCACAAGGACGGAGGGCATGCCCAGGGGGTAGGGCGCGCCCCCCACCCTTGTGGGCCCCTCGTGCACCTCCTAACCTAATTATTTCGCCTATATATACCCATATATCCCCAAACCACCAGGGGAAGCCACGAAAACACTTTCCCATCGCCGCAACCTTCTGTACCCGTGAGATCCCATCTAGGGGCCTTTTTCGGCATTCTGTTGGAGGGGGATTCGATCATGGTGGGCTTCTACATCAACTCTATTGCCCTTCCGATGAAGCGTGAGTAGTTTATTTCAGACCTACGGGTCCATAGCTAGTAGCTAGATGGCTTCTTCTCTCCCATTGATTCTCAATACCATGTTCTCCTCGATGTTCTTGGAGATCTATTCGATGTAATACTCTTTTGTGGTGTGTTTGCCGAGATCCGATGAATTGTGGATTTATGATCAGCTTATCTATGAATATTATTTGAATCTCCCCTGAATTCTTCTATGCATGATTTGATATCTTTGTAATTCTCTTCGAACTATTGGTTTAGTTTGGCCAACTAGATTGTTTTTTCTTGCAATGGGAGAAGTGCTTAGCTTTGGGTTCAATCTTGCGGTGTCCTTTCCCAGTGATAGTAGGGGCAGCAAGGCACGTATTGTATTGTTGCCATCAAGGATAAAAAGATGGGGTTTTCATCATATTGCTTGAGCTAATTCCTCTACATCATGTCATCTTACTTAATGCATTACTCTATTTTTTATGAACTTAATACTCTAGATGCATGCTGGATAGCAGTTGATGTGTGGAGTAATAGTAGTAGATGCAGAATCATTTCGGTCTACTTGACACAGACGTGGTGCCTATATTCATGATCATTGCCTTAGATATCGTCATAACTTTGCGCTTTTCTATCAATTGCTTGGCAGTAATTTGCTCACCCACCATATTATTTGCTATCTTGAGAGAAGCCTCTAGTGAAACCTATGGCCCCGGGTCTATCTTCCATCATATAAGTTTCCGATCTACAATATTAGTTTCTGATTTACTATTTTGCAATCTTTTACTTTCCGATCTATAAACCAAAAATACCAAAAATATTTACTTTACCGTTTATCTATCTCTATCAAATCTTACTATTGCAAGTAACCATGAAGGGATTGACAACCCCTTTATCACATTGGGTGCAAGTTGTTGTTTGTTTGTGTAGGTATTCGGTGACTTGTGTGTTGTCTCCTACTAGATTGATACCTTGGTTCTTAAACTGAGGGAAATACTTATCTCTAATTTGCTGCACCACCTTTTCCTCTTCAAGGGAAAAACCAACGCAAGCTCAAGAAGTAGCAGAGACCAACACCAAAAATTCCTATAAATACCAAAAACCCCAGAAATAAACCTAGATCAGAAGTTCCGCCACCGCAAGCCTCTATAGCCATGAAAAATCAATCTAGGCCCTCTCTGGCACCCTGCCGGAGGGGGCCATCATCACCGGAGGCTATGGAGGAGGAAGCCGGAGGGGGCCATCATCACCATGGAGGCCAAGGACTAGATGGAGAGCCTCTACCCATCTAGGGGGGCATGGAGGAGGAAGCACAAGGGGGAGACTCTCTCCCCCTCTCTCTTAGTGGCGCTGGAGTGCCACCGAGGGAACCATCGCCGCGGTGATCGTCTTCATCAACATCAACATCACCATCTTCATCACCTTCCTCATCTCTTTTAAGCGGTCCACTCTCCCACACCCCGTTGTGATCCCCTACTTGAACATGGTGCTTTATGCCACATATTATGATCCAATGATATGTTGCCATCCTATGGTGTTTTGAGTAGATTTTCTTTTGTATTTTGGGTTGATTGATGATCTAGATTGGTTTGAGTTGTATGTTCTATTTTGGTGCTGTCCTATGGCGCCTTCCATGTCGTGCACATGTGAAGGATTCCTGCTGTAGGGTGTTGCAATACGTTCATGATTCGCTTATAGTGGGTTGCTAGAGTGACAGAAGCTTAAACCCGAGTAAGGGGGTTGTTGCGTATGGGATAAAGGGGACCTGATACTTTAATGCTATGGTTGGGTTTTACCTTAATGATCTTTAGTAGCTGCGGATGCTTGCTAGAGTTCCAATCATAAGTGCATATGATCCAAGTAGAGAAAGTATGTTAGCTTATGCCTCACCCTCATATAAAATTGCAATAATGATTACCGACCTGGTTAACAATTGCCTAGGATAATTCCGCATATCGATCAATCATTATTGCACACTCTCTATTTATAATATATAGCAATATATTCTAACTTTATGTTAATAGCACCTATTTTATATTTTAGTTCTCCGATATCATGCAAAGCTATCCTCTTCATACCCACAACATAGTTTCATTTCATGTTTCTAGATGGAAGCAAATGTTTGATGTACGTCGAGTCGTATCAGTGGCAGATAGGACTTGAGAGAATATTTATCTTACCTTTAGATCCTTGTGGCTTCGACACTCCATACTTATCACTTCCACCTTTGGAAATTGCTACAGTGATTCCTTGGACTTGGGGATTATCATGGTCCCCACGTGGGCCCCCTCACTTATCCCTTTAGCCCATGTCATCTCCTACCTCCAAAAAACTCACCATAGCTCTCTCTCTCTCTCTTTCTCTCTCTCTCTATCTCTTTCTCTCTCTCTCTCTCGTGTTCTTGCTCTCAAACCCGTGGATTTTGATCTCTTTGCTTGAAGCTCCGTTTCTGAAACTGTTTTGGGGGATTGCTACTTGTTATGTGACTCCTCCATTGCTCCAATTAGTTTTTGCTTTAGTAATTTATATTTTGAATAATTAGCTACTCTTGGTGCTGCTGTAAATGGTCTTGCATGTTGAATTCTTATAGTTCTAAGTAGTTTGAATGCTCAATATAGCCTCTAGGCATCCTTATGAGTAGTTGCTATCAATCTTGCGAAGTTTTGTTGACAAAAATTTTGTGTCCCAATTTTTTTAGAAATTGTTTGCAAATAAAATGCAATTCTTTAGGAGTTCTTAGAGGAGAACGTCTTCGGAGGCATCATCAAGTAGTGTCTAGATACGCCGGTCCTATGTTGAACCAAGTGCAAGCTCAATGCGGGATGCCGCTACCAAATCATGCCTATGGCCGTGTAACGATTTCATGGTGAGTGCAGGTATTAAGGAAGAATTCGAGCAATATGCTCACAACACCAAGCTCGGCCCCTACATCCAATATAAGTGCATCCAGCATCTCAACCTCACAGAAACATTCACTAAGAAATTTAAATATCATCCTCGTGAGTCTAGAGTTTCATTTAATCTGTATGATCATCCATTTACCATGCCTCTAGATGTTTTTTGTGATGCCTGTAAAATTCCATATTGGGGTTCGCTGGACGAACCACAAAGATCTGAGTATGAGTCATTTTTGACTAGTCTTTGTTACGGTGAGGATAGAGGAGTGACGCAAGGTAGAATAAAAAGTATCCATTTCCCATCAATTCACTACTTTGCACTCTTTAATGGAAAATGCTTCGTGGGCAAGCAAGATTGTATCACACTATGTACTCCTAACTTGAGCCTCATACACACAATTTTGACCGGAATTAAACGCTATAATCTTGGAGCAATCGTTGCAGGGAGGCTGCAACGTAATGCTAATAGTGGTCATTTTTATGGTGGGATTTATGCTTCTCATTTAGCTAAAGAGGTTGGTGTGACACCTCTTCCTAAGGATCCCATCCTACCCACTCAGTACTTAGACTTTGAAGCCATGAAGCATCGTAAGTTCCTTGCGGGCACAATTACTAATTATACTTATAACTTGAGGTTCAATGAAGAACCCATTGTGCCTATTGTTTTGCCTGCGCCTTCTCTCTTTGATTATTACAGAAAAGGAAGTATGTTCTTGAGAGCAAGGCCCGCTTGGACAATGCGGAGATCGAGGCTGCCCGGCGGGTTAAAGAGGCTGCACCAAGAGCCTCCATGAGTTTTCATTCAGACTATTATCCAGGCTACGGATGGTGATTACCAAGCTAGGCCAAAAGCCTAAGCTTGGGGGAGTATGTATTTCCACAGACATTAAATTAATGTTCACGCATTTCGTTCCAGTTGTTGGTGTCCACATTTTTTCATTCTATTATCCATGTCAGATTTATTTTCTCGCTTTCGTCTTGTGTGTTTGAAAACTTGGAGAAAATCAAAAAATATTCCTTGTTTCTTTTTGGTTTTTCTTTTTAATTTAATTAGTTGTATTATTAAAAGAAAACCTAAAAAGATTTCCCGATTCTTCTTTTGCCTGTTGGGAGCTTTCCCATGTAAATAGTTTTTCTCCTTTTTGTTTTTCCTTCTTTAATTTGCTTTCTTCAAGAAAAAATAAAAACTCCAAAAATATTTCAGTGTGTTTCCTGAATTCCTTTTCCTTTTCTTTTTGTTGACTCATACCAAGGAGAAGACCATGATGAAAATGTTGAGTGGTTCTTATATGCATTACTGTTGATTAACAAAGAGCCCATATTACCTTCTCTTCTCCTTTTTGAATAAAATGTTTGCAGATTCCAGCTTAGTCCACAACACTCTTGCACTCTTATTATTTTCATATCATTCGGTCGTGTAAGTGAAAGGCAATAATGAAGATATTTGATGAAGTGACTGTTGGGGAACGTAGTAATTACAAAAAATTTCCTACGCACAAACAGGACCATGGTGATGCATAGCAACGAGAGGGGAGAGTGTTGTCTACATACCCTCGTAGACCGAAAGCATAAGCTTTAGCACAACGCGGTTGATGTAGTCGTACGTCTTCACAATCCGACCGATCCAAGTACCGAACGTACGACACCTCCGACTTCAGCACAGGTTCAGCTCGATGATGTCCCACGAACTCTGATCCAGCAGAGCTTCACGAGATAGTTCCGTCAGCACGATGGCTTGGTGATGGTGATGATGTTGCTACCTATGCGGGGCTTCGCCTAAGCACCGCTACGATATGATCGAGGTGGAATATGGTGGAGGGGGGCACCGCACACGGCTAAGAGATCAATAGATCAATTGTTGTGTCTATAGGTGCCCCCTACCCCCGTATATAAAGGACCAGGGGGAGGAGGCAGCCGGCCAAGGGAGGGTGCGCCAGGGTGGAGTCCTACTCCCACTGGGAGTAGGACTCCCTCTTTTCCTAGTTGGGGTAGGAGAGGAAAGGAAGGGAAGGAGAGAGAGGAAGGAAAGGGGGCGCCCTCCCCCCTCCTTGTCCAATTCGGACTAGAGGGGCAGGGGCGCGCGGCCTGCCCTAGCCGTCCCTCCTCTTCTCCACTAAAGCCCATCTTGGCCCATTAAACTCCCCGGGGGGTTCCGGTAACCCCCCGGTACTCCGGTATATGTTAGAAACTCCCCGAAACCATTCCGGTGTCCGAACATAGTCGTCCAATATATCGATCTTTATGTCTCGACCATTTCGAGACTCCTCGTCATGTCCATGATCACATCCGGGACTCCGAACTACCTTCGGTACATCAAAACACAAAAACTCATAATACAATCGTCACTGAAACTTTAAGCATGCGGACCCTACGGGTTCGAGAACTATGTAGACATGACCGAGACATGTCTCCGGTCAATAACCAATAGCGGAACCTAGATGCTCATATTTGCTCCTACATATTCTACGAAGATCTTTATCGGTCAAACCGCATAACAACATATGTTGTTCCCTTTGTCATCGGTATGTTACTTGCCCGAGATTTGATCTTCGATATCTCAATACCTAGTTCAATCTCATTACCGGCAAGTCTCTTTACTCGTTCCGTAATACATCATACTGCAACTAACTCATTAGTTACAATGCTTGCAAGGCTTATAGTGATGTGCATTACCGAGTGGGCCTAGAGATACCTCTCCGACAATCGGATTGATAAATCCTAATCTCGAAGACGCCAACCCAACAAGTACCTTCGGAGACACCTGTAGAGCACCTTTATAATCACCCAGTTACGTTGTGACGTTTGGTAGCACGCAAAGAGTTACTCCGATAAACGGGAGTTGCATAATCTCATAGTCATAGGAACATGTATAAGTCACGAAGAAAGCAATAGCAACACACTAAATGATCAAGTGCTAAGCTAACGGAATGGGTCAAGTCAATCACATAATTCTCCTAATGATGTGATCCCGTTAATCAAATGACAACTCATGTTTATCGTTAGGAAACTTAACCATCTTTGATTAACGAGCTAGTCAAGTAGAGGCATACTAGTGACACCATGTTTGTCTATGTATTCACACATGTATTATGTTTCCAGTTAATTCAATTCTAGCATGAATAATAAACATTTATCATGAAATAAGGAAATAAATAATAACTTTATTATTGCCTCTAGGGAATATTTCCTTCAGTCTCCCACTTGCACTAGAGTCAATAATCTAGTTCACATCGCTATGTGATTTAACACCAATAGTTCACATCACCATGTGATTAACACCCATAGTTCACATCGTCAAGTGACCAACACCCAAAGGGTTTACTAGAGTCAATAATCTAGTTCACATTGCTATGTGATTAACACCCAAAGAGTACTAAGGTGTGATCATGTTATGCTTGTGAGAGAAGTTTAGTCTACGGGTCTGCCACATTCAGATCCGTATGTATTTTGCAAATTTCTATGTCAACAATGCTTTGCACGGAGCTACTCTAGCTAATTGCTCCCACTTTCAAAATGTATCCAGATTGAGACTTAGAGTCATCTGGATCATTGTCAAAATTTGCATCGACGTAACCCTTTACGACGAACCTTTTGTCACCTCCATAATCGAGAAACATATCGTTATTCCACTAAGGATAATTTTGACCGATGTCCAGTGATCTACTCCTAGATCACTATTGTACTCCCTTGCTAAACTCAGTGTAGGGTATACAATAGATCTGGTACACAGCATGGCATACTTTATAGAAACTATGGCCGAGGCATAGGGAATGATTTTCATTCTCTTTCTATCTTCTGCCGTGGTCGGCCTTTGAGTCTTACTCAATTTCACACCTTGTAACACAGGTAAGAACTCTTTCTTTGACTGTTCCATTTTGAACTACTTCAAAATCTTGTCAAGGTATGTACTCATTGAAAAAACTTATCAAGCGTCTTGATCTATCTCTATAGATCTTGATGCTCAATATGTAAGTAGCTTCACCGAGGTCTTTATGTGAAAAACCCCTTTCAAATACTCCTTTATGCTTTCCAGAAAATTCTACATTATTTCTGATCAACAATATGTCATTCACATATATTTATCAGAAATGTTGTAGTGCTCCCACTCACTTTCTTGTAAATACAGGCTTCACCACAAGTCTGTATAAAATTATAAGCTTTGATCAACTCATCAAAGCGTTATATTCCTACTCTGAGATGCTTGCACCAGTCCATAGATGGATCGCTGGAGCTTGCACATTTTGTTAGCACCTTTAGGATCGACAAAACCTTCTGGTTGCATCATATACAACTCTTCTTTAAGAAATCCATTAAGGAATGTAGTTTTGACATCCATTTGCCAGATTTCATAAAATGTGGCAATTTTCTAACATGATTCGGACAGACTTAAGCATCGCTAAGAGTGAGAAAATCTCATCGTAGTCAACACCTTGAACTTTGTCAAAACCCTTTTCGACAAGTCTAGCTTTCTAGATAGTAACACCACTATCAGCGTCCGTCTTCCTCTTGAAGATCCATTTATTTTCTATGGCTTGCCGATCATCGGGCAAGTCAACCAAAGTCCACACTTTGTTCTCATACATGGATCTCATCTCAGATTTCATGGCCTCAAGCCATTTCGTGGAATCTGGGCTCATCATCGCTTCCTCATAGTTCGTAGGTTCGTCATGGTCAATTAACATGACCTCCAGAACAGGATTGCCGTACGACTTTGGTGCGGATCTCACTCTGGTTGACCTATGAGGTTCAGTAGTAACTTGATCTAAAGTTACATGATCGTCATCATTAGCTTCCTCACTAATTGGTGTAGGAGTCACAGAAACAGATTTTTGTGATGAACTACTTTCCAATAAGGGAGCAGGTACAGTTACCTCATCAAGTTCTACTTTCCTCCCACTCACTTCTTTCGAGAGAAACTCCTTCTCTAGAAAGGATCCATTCTCAGCAACGAATGTCTTGCCTTCGGATCTGTGATAGAAGGTGTACCCAACTGTCTCCTTTGGGTATCCTATGAAGACACATTTCTCTGATTTGGGTTTGAGATTATTAGGATGAAACCTTTTTCATATAAGCGTCGCAACCCCAAACTTTAAGAAATGACAGCTTAGGTTTCATGCTAAACCATAGTTCATACGGTATCGTCTCAACGGATTTAGATGGTGCCCCTTTTAAATGTGAATGCAGTTGTCCCTAATGTATAACACCAAAACGATAGTGATAGATCGGTAAGAGACATCATAGATCGCACCATATCTAATAAAGTACGGTTACGATGTTCGGACACACCATTACGCAGTGGTGTTCCAGGTGGCATGAGTTTTTGAAACTATTCCACATTGTTTTAATTGAAGACTAAACTCGTAACTCAAATATTCACCTCTGCGATCAGATCCTAGAAACTTTATTTTCTTGTTACAATGATTTTCCACTTCACTCTAAAATTCTTTAAACTTTTCAAATGTTTCAGACTTATCTTTCTTCAAGTAGATATACCCATATCTGCTCAGATTATCTGTGAAGGTCAGAAAATAACGATACTCGCCGCGAGCCTCAACACTCATCGGATTGCATACATCAGTATGTATTATTTTCAATAAGTCAGTTGCTCGCTCCATTGTTCCGGAGAACGGAGTTTTAGTCATCTTGACCATAAGGCATGGTTCGCAAGCATCAAGTGGTTCATAATCAAGTGATTCCAAAATCCCATCAGCATGGAGTTTCTTCATGTGCTTTATACCAGTATGACCTAAACGGCAGTGCCCCAAATAAGTTGCACTATCATTATTAACTTTGCATCTTTTGGTTTCAATATTATGAATATGTGTATCACTACAATCGAGATCCAACAAACTATTTTCATTGGGTGTATGACCATCGAAGGTTTTATTCATGTAAACAGAACAACAATTATTCTCTGACTTTAAATGAATACCGTATTGCAATAAACATGATCAGATCATATTCATGCTCAACGCAAACGCCAAATAACATTTATTTAGGTTTAACACTAATCCCGAAAGTTAGGGAGTGTGCGATGATGATCATATCAATCTTTGAACCACTTCCAACACACATCGTCACTTCACCCTCAACTAGTCCCTGTTTATTCTGTAACTCCTGTTTCGAGTTACTAATTTTTAGCAACTGAACAAGTATCAAATACCCAGGGGCTACTATAAACACTAGTAAGGTACACATCAATAACCTGTATATCAAATATACCCTTGTTCATTTTTCCATCCTTCTTATCCACCAAATATTCAGGGCATTTCCGCTTCCAATGACCATTTCCTTTGAAGTAGAAGCACTCAGTTTCAGGCTTTAGTCTAGCTTTGGGCTTCTTCATGGAAGTGACAACTTGCTTGCCATTCTACATGAAGTTCCCTTTCTTTCCATTTTCCCTTTTCTTGAAACTAGTGGTCTTGTTAATCATCAACACTTGATGCTCTTTCTTGATTTCTACCTTCATCGATTTCATCATCATGAAAAGCTTGGGAATCGTTTTCATCATCCCTTGCATACTATAGTTCATCACGAAGTTCTACTACCTTGGTGATGGTGACTAGAGAATTCTGTCAATCACTATATTATCTGGAAGATTAACTCCCACTTGATTCAAGCGATTGTAGTACCGAGACAATCTGAGCACATGCTCACTGCTTGAGCTATTCTCCTCCATCTTTTATCTATAGAACTTGTTGGAGACTTCATATCTCTCAACTCGGGTATTTGCTTGAAATATTAACTTCAACTCCTGGAACATCTCATATGGTCTATGATGTTCAAAACGTCTTTGAAGTCCCGATTCTAAGCCGTTAAGCATGGTGCACTAAACTATCAAGTAGTCATCATATTGAGCTAGCCAAACGTTCATAACGTCTGCATCTGCTCCTGCAATAGGTCTATCACCTAGCGGTGCATCAACGTCATAATTCTTCTGTGCAGCAATGAGGATAAACCTCAGATCATGGACCCAGTCCGCATCATTGCTACTATCATCTTTCAACTTAGTGTTCTCTAGGAACACATATAAAACATAGGGAAGCAATAACGCGAGCTATTGATCTACAACATTATTTTCAAAATACTATCAAGACTAAGTTCATGATAAATTAAAGTTCAAAATTAATCATACTACTTAAGAACTCCCACTTAGATAGACATCCCTCTAATCATCTAAGTGATCACGTGATCCAAATCAACTAAACCATGTCCGATCATCACGTGAGATGGAGTAGTTTTCAATGGTGAACATTACTATGTTGATCATATCTACTATATGATTCACGCTCGACCTTTCGGTCTCCAGTGTTCCGAGGCCATGCATATGCTAGGCTCGTCAAGTTTAACCTGAGTATTCTGCGTGTGCAACTGTTTTGCACCCGTTGTATTTGAACGTAGATCTTATCACACCCGATCATCACATGGTGTCTCAGCACGAAGAACTTTTGCAATAGTGCATACTCAGGGAAAACACTTATACCTTGAATTTAGTGAGAGATCATCTTATAATGCTACTGTCGATCAAAGCAAAATAAGATGTATAAAAGATAAACATCACATGCAATCAAAAATATGTGACATGATATGGCCATCATCATCTTGTGCCTTTGATCTCCATCTCCAAAGCATCATCATGATCTCCATCGTCACCGGCATGACACCATGATCTCCATCATCTTGATCTATATCAATGTGTTGTCACATGGTCGTCTTGCCAACTATTGCTCTTGCAACTATTGCTATCGCATAGCGATAAAGTAAAGCAATTATATGGCACTTGCATCTTATGCAATAAAGAGACAACCATAAGGCTTCTGCCAGTTGCCGATAACTTCTACAAAACATGATCATCTCATACAAAAACTTATATCTCATCACGTCTTGACCATATCACATCACAACATGCCCTGCAAAAACAAGTTAGACGTCCTCTACTTTGTTGTTGCAAGTTTTACATGGCTGCTATGGGCTGAGCAAGAACCGTTCTTACCTATGCATCAAAACCAAAACGATAGTTCATCAAGTTAGTGATTTTTAAACATTCACAAGGACCGGGTGTAGCCACACTCGGTTCAAGTAAAGTTGGAGAAACTGACACCCGCCAGCCACCTATGTGTAAAGCACGTCGGTAGAACCAGTCTCGCGTAAGCGTACGCGTAATGTCGGTCCGGGCCGCTTCATCCAACAATACCTCCGAACCAAAGTATGACATGCTGGTAAGCAGTATGACTTGTATAGCCCACAACTCACTTGTGTTCTACTCATGCATATAACATCTATGCATAAAACCAGGCTCGGATGCCACTATTGGGGAACGTAGTAATTTCAAAAAAATTCCTACGCACAAACAGGATCATGGTGATGCATAGCAACGAGAGGGGAGTGTGTTTTCTACGTACCCTCGTAGACTGAAAGCGGAAGCTTTAGCACAACGCGGTTGATGTAGTCGTATGTCTTCATGATCCGACCGATCCAAGTACGGAACGTACGGCACCTCCGAGTTCAGCACACGTTCAGCTCGATGATGTCCCGCAAACTCCGATCCAACAGAGCTTCACGAGAGAGTTCCGTCAGCATGATGGCGTGGTGACGGTGATGATGTTGCTACCGACGCGGGGCTTCGCCTAAGCACTACTACGATATGATCGAGGTGGAATATGGTGGAGGGGGGCACCGCACATGGCTAAGAGATCAATAGATCAATTGTTGTGTCTAGAGGTGCCCCCTTCCCCCGTATATAAAGGACCAGGGGGGAGGAGGCGGCCGTCCAAGGGAGGGCGCGCCAGGGTGGAGTCCTACTCCCACCGGGAGTAGGACTCGCTCTTTTCCTAGTTGGAGTAGGAGGGGGAAAGGAAGGGAAGGAGAGAGAGGAAGGAAAGGGGGCGCCGCCCCCTCCTTGTCCAATTCGGACTAGAGGGGCAGGGGGCGTGCGGCCTGCCCTAGCCGCCCCTCCTCTTCTCCACTAAAGCTCATCTTGGCCCATTAAACTCCCCGGGGGGTTCCGGTAACCCCCGGTACTCCGGTATATGTCCGAAACTCCCCGAAACCATTCCGCTGTCCGAACATAGTCGTCCAATATGTCGATCTTTATGTCTCGACCATTTTGAGACTCCTCGTCATGTCGATGATCACATCCGGGACTCCGAACTACCTTCGGTACATCAAAACACAAAAACTCATAATACAATCGTCACCGAAACTTTAAGCGTGCGGACCCTACGGGTTCGAGAACTATGTAGACATGACCGAGACATGTCTCCGGTCAATAACCAATAGCAGAACCTGGATGCTCATATTGGCTCCTACATATTCTACGAAGATCTTTATCGTTCAAACCGCATAACAACATATGTTGTTCCCTTTGTCATCGGTATGTTACTTGCCCTGATTCGATCGTCGGTATCTCAGTACCTAGTTCAATCTCATTACCGGCAAGTCTCTTTACTCGTTCCGTAATACATCATACTGCAACTAACTCATTAGTTACAATGCTTGCAAGGCTTATAGTGATGTGCATTACCGAGTGGGCCTAGAGATACCTCTCTGACAATCGGAGTGACAAATCCTAATCTCGAAATACGCCAACCTAACAAGTACCTTCAGAGACACCTGTAGAGCACCTTTATAATCACCCAGTTACGTTGTGACGTTTGGTAGCACACAAAGTGTTCCTCTGGTAAACGGGAGTTGCATAATCTCATAGTCATAGGAACATGTATAAGTCATGAAGAAAACAATAGCAACACACTAAACGATCAAGTGCTAAGCTAACGAAATGGGTCAAGTCAATCACATCATTCTCCTAATTATGTGATCCCATTAATCAAATGACAACTCATGTCTATGGTTAGGAAACTTAACCATCTTTGATTAACGAGCTAGTCAAGTAGAGGCATACTAGTGACACTATGTTTGTCTATGTATTCACACATGTATTATGTTTCTAGTTAATTCAATTCTAGCATGAATAATAAACATTTATCATGAAATAAGGAAATAAATAATAACTTTATTATTGTATCTAGGGCATATTTCCTTCAGTGACTGTGGCAGAGGAAAGCGGGTATGAACTCAACTTGTTTTTGTTTTTGTAAATACGTTTAACCTAGTATCCATTATTCAGCATATTAATATCAAATATGTTTGCAATGACAATTAGAGATTATAGTTGCTCATGCCATGCTTAAGTGTCTAGGAGTGGATATTGATTTATCTTGGGTATCAACATGCATTTAAAATGATTGTGATTTAGTATGATGATATGGTATCCTCCTCGGAATGTTTCAAGTGGCTTGACTTGGCACATGTTCATGCATGTAGTTGAATCAAAACTAACATAGCCTCTATGATATTTATGTTCATGGTTTTCATATCCTACTCATGCTAGTGTTCAATGTTGATTATGCATAACGCATGTTCATAACCGTTTTCGCTCTCTAGCTGGTCGCTTCTCAACCTATCTGCTAGCCTTCGCCTGTACTAAGCGGAAGTACTGCTTGTGCACCAAAATCCTTAAAACAAAGTTATTCCAGATGAGTCCATAATATCTACCTATATGCGGTATTACCCTGCCATTCCAAGTAAATTTGCATGTGCCACCTCTAAAATTTCAAATGAACATATGTTTTGTGTGCCTGGACCGCTCATGGAGCGACAGGGACGGCTAGTATCTTCCATGCTAAGCGGGTTATTCTCATGATGAGTGTTAATTCACTCATCCTTGCACGAGAGGGGCGGTAATAGGGATGCCCAGTCCCGAAATCAAAAATTGCAAATAATTAAAGAAAACTCCCCCAAGATTGTTGTTGGTATGGACGGTACCCGTGGATTCGGCTAGCCGTGGAGTGTGTTTGTTGGTGGAGGGGGAGTAAGCCTTTACTTTTATCACTTGGGAACTGCCGCTAATGCGTTTAGCATGGAAGATAGTGATAACTCTTAGTCGTAATGTTGAAAGGACGGGTGTACCTCCCAAAATTATATTTATCTATGTTTTAAGCTTTAAGCTCTGGCACCTCTGCAAATCTTTGCTTCCCTTTGCGTAGGGACTATCTATTTAATTGTATGTTGAGTCATCACCTTCTCAAACAAGCGCCAGACCTGATAGCACTATTGTCATCCTCATGCATTGTGTATAGTTAATGTTGGGCGCATCATGACTGGATCTTTTCTACCATGAATTACAATGTTTAGTCGCTGCTTAAACTTTGGAGCTGCTCTGCATTTATGTTTTGCGGTCTCAGAAAGGGCTAGCGAGATACCACTGTTGTCATATTATGTCATGATTGTTTTGACAAAGTGTTGGCATTTGATATATCTTATTATTGCTCTCTAGTTGATTATGCTATTGATATGAGTTAATATAATTTCTAAAAGTTATTGTTGACATGGTTAGTTGTGATCTTTGCTGAAAACCTGGGTGCTACTTAAGCTTATTTATGTTAACAAGAACAAAAGAGTTCGTAAAAGTTTTTCTTTATCACTTTCAGTTTGTCAACTGAATTGCCTGAGGACAAGCAAAGGTTTAAGCTTGGGGGAGTTGATAGGTCTTCATTGTATCTACTTTTCCTAATGATTTTGCTCTTGTTTTGGACACTAATTTGCTTAATTTGAATGAAACTAACCCAGACTGATGTTGTTTTCAGCAGAACTACCATGGTGTTGTTTTTGTGCAGAAATAAAACTTCTTGGATTTTGACAAAACTTTTTGGAGAATTATTTCAGAATGAATAAAATATACAGGAACCAAGAACCACCAGAGGGCCCCCCCCCCCCTGACTGACCACAAGACACCAGGGCACGCCACCTCCTCCAGGAAGCGCCCTGGTGGGTTGTGGGGCCCTTGAGGCCCCACTGACCCTAATTTCGACGCTATAAAATCCTATTTTTGGAGAAACAAATAGGGGAGGAGGTTTCATCGTGTTTCACGATACGGAGCCACCTCCACCTCCTGTTCATCATCGGGAGGCCAGATCTGGAGCCTATTCGGGGCTCCGGAGAGGGAAACCTTCGGTCTTCATCATCACCAACCCTCCTTCATCACCAATTCCATGATGCTCCCCACCAGGAGTGAGTAATTCCTTCGTAGGCTCGCTGGTCAGTGAGGAGTTGGATGAGATTCATCATGTAATTGAGTTAGTTTTATTAGGGCTTGATCCCTAGTATCCACTATGTTCTGAGATTGATGTTGTTATGACTTTGCTATGCTTAATGCTTGTCACTAGGGCCCGAGTGTCATGATTTCAGATATGAACCGTTTATGTTTTTACCATTATATCTATGTTCTATATCCAATCTTGCAAGTTATATGCACCTGCTACGTGTTATGATCCGTAAACCCCGGGGTGACAGAAATCAGGATACTTTCCTATGATGACTTTGCTATGCTTAATGCTTGTCACTAGGGCCTGAGTGCCATGATTTCAGATCTGAACCTATTATGTTTTCATCAATATATGAGAG
Source organism: Triticum dicoccoides (assembly GCF_002162155.2). NCBI lineage: Eukaryota > Viridiplantae > Streptophyta > Magnoliopsida > Poales > Poaceae > Triticum > Triticum dicoccoides. Next base: position 415,804,172 of record NC_041382.1, read on the forward strand.
TTCTTGATCCTATCTGGCAACCCCGAAGTGACAATAATCGGGACCACTCCCAGTGATGACCGTAGTTTGAGGAGTTCATGTATTCACTATATGTTAATACTTTGATTCGGTTCTCTATTAGAAGGATGCCTTAATATCCCTTAGTTTCCTTATGGACCCTGCTGCCACGGGGAGGTAGGACAAAAGATGTCATGCAAGTTCTTTTCCATAAGCACATATGACTATTTACGGAATACATGTGTCGGTGTCAAAACCGGCGGATCTCGGGTTGGGGGTCCCGAACTGTGCGTCTAGGCCGGATGGTAACAGGAGGCAGGGGACATGATGTTTTACCCAGGTTTGGGCCCTCTTGATGGAGGTAAAACCCTACGTCCTGCTTGATTAATATTGATGATATGGGTAGTACAAGAGTAGATCTACCACGAGATGAGAGAGGCTAAACCCTAGAAGCTAGCCTATGGTATGATTGTTGTTCGTCCTACGGACTAAAACTCTTCGGTTTATATAGACACCAGAGAGGGCTAGGGTTACACAGAGTCGGTTACAATGGTAGGAGATCTACATATCCGTATCGCCAAGCTTGCCTTCCACGCCAAGGAAAGTCCCTTCCGGACACGGGACGAAGTCTTCAATCTTGTATCTTCATAGTCCAGGAGTCCGGCCGAAGGTATAGTCCGGCTATCCGGACACCACCTAATCCAGGACTCCCTCAGTAGCCCCCGAACCAGGCTTCAATGACGACGAGTCCGGCACGCAAATTGTCTTCGGCATTGCAAGGCAGGTTCTTCTCCAAATTCCGTGTACCTGTTGAACAGTGTCCGGTTTCTTGTAAATGTAGTGCTCCTTGGCTTCTATGCCCAATAATGGCCGTTTTCCACGTGTCAAACGAATACGAAAAGTCGGGGTGTTTTTTATATTTACACCCCTAGCCGCGTGAATGAGCCGCCTATTTGAGGGGACGAGGATTTAGATCCAAACCACACCTTCTCCCTTCCGCGAGTATTCATCAGAGCGTATCCGACAGAGATCCATTCCATCATGTCCGGCCGCCGCAGCTCCTCCTCTCGCCCTTCCAGCCCTTAGCCTGGAGATTGGAAGAGGTGCTCCATCCCGCACAGCGAGCTAGTGACGCTCCAGACCAAGGGATTTCTCCCCCCGGCCTATATGGTCCCGGTTCGAGCCGGACTTGCCACCTATAATGGAGAAGAGCAAGCGGAGAGTGCCCCCAATCCCTCCAAAGGAGAGCGGGTATGCCTTGCCCCTTACTTAATAAGAGGGCTCGGATTTCCAATTCATCCGTTTCTCTGGGGGCTTCTGGAGTTCTATGGCCTCCAGCTGCACAACCTCACGCCTGCCTCCATATTGCATATCGCAGGCTTCGTAGCCCTTTGCGAGCTGTTCTTGGGCTGCGAGGCTCATTTCGCGCTGTGGAAAAGGCTATTCTGCCTTGTGCCCTGCTCTAAGGAGGGGTCAATATATCAGGTGGGCGGAGCCGAAGTGTGGCGCATCGCCGGGACCGGATATCTATTCGGAACCCCAAAGAAGGCGTCCGAGGACTGGCCTTTGGAATGGTTTTATATAGAGGACGTCCCGCTGCCGGATCCTGTCCAGATCGGCCTCCCTGAGTTCGACAGTGCTCCCCTAAAGAAGCGCCTAAGCTGGCATCCACGGAGCCCTCAGAGGGAAAGTGACAGGGACGTTATTTACCTGATGGGCCGGATAAGGTTGTTAGCTCATTCCGGACTGACCAAGATCGGGGTCATGGCCGCATGCATCATGCGAGGGGTGCAGCTGCTTCAGTATAGAGGCCGCCCCATGTGGGACTTCAACGGGGAGGACGACGCCACCCGCTACGGTCGTAAGGGGCCGGATTCGGCTGCCGCTCTAATAAAGACCTTGCCCGCTTTGTACAAGGGAGAAGAGGAGGAATTTCTCCGCGTCAACCCACGGGGTGGATTTTCTATGTACAATCCCCCAAGTTGGTAAGTGGACACTTTCACTTGCCCATCCGTTTTATATTCCCATTGTTAAATTTTCAGTCTAACGACTTCAACGCAGGAACTGCGCCAGGCTGTTAAAGAAATAAACAGCCCTCCTCCACAACCCGAGGATCCGGGACGGTCCCTCGAACCGGCCTCTCAAGAGGATCCGGACTTATCGGTGGAGCTGATTGATGGAGTGTTTTATCAATTGAGCAAGGACAACACCTTGGTGGCCATGACGGCCAATTATCCAGGGCTGCTCCCAGCCTCACAGGTAACTGGGACAAGAGTCCCAGCACTTTGAAAAGGGATCTGTCCTCACATGTTTTCGATTGCCGTATGACAACCGTGTTTTGCAGGGGAGGTCCTTGAGACGGGAGGCCGAGCCTGCGTCGACTAGCCAACGAGGGGCGGCAAGGCCCCGCCAGCTGAAAAGAAGTGCTGTCCGGACAGAGGCACCGGCGCAAAGGTATAGCACGCCACCTTATTCCCAGGTGTTATTCCTTCGAGGCATATTAACGCTCGTGCTCTCTTCAGGACGAAGAGACGTCGTCGGACTATATCCGGAGGGGCTGCCAATCGCGCCTCCACCAGCCAGGCTCCAAAGACTGGTCCGGAAGCGGAGGCGAACACGAGGCGCGCACCGGACGCTCCTCCGACGGAGGATGCGGACAGGCTGTCTGCCACCAATTCCGAGGTGGAGAGTGCCATGAGCCACAGGCGTCGCCGGACAGTTCTTCGCGATGCTTGTTTCTCCCAAGAGGCATTGGATGCCTTCAATTCGGGAGACGCGTACCTCCGTGCCACTCAAAATGGTCTAGCCAGAGCCATGGAGCAGTATGTGAAAGACATACGGGTAAGAAAATTTTGGTAATTATATATATGTACCAGTAGCCCCCGAGACTTGAAACAGTTAGAATAACTGATTTAAGGATCATCTGTTATGCAGGTTCTTACAGAAAAGAATACCCTGCTATCCCAGGAGCTGGAAGAGTGCAAAGCCCAACTTGAGGCCGCACTAGCCGCGGCAGGGGAGCCCAAGGAGACCCCCTCTGGTAATATATGCTTTGAAAGATAAGTATTTTGCGAAGTGCGGCGTGGGTGCAAATATGACAAATGAAATTGCAGATGGCACCGGATTAAATCCGGAAGTGCAACAACTCCAACGCCAGCTGAAGGCTGGTGAGAGATTGCTGACAAAGGTGAGGCGGGAGAAGAACGATCTCCAAGATGCCAACACCAAGATGGGCGTTGAACTGAAGGACGTTCGTGCCTAGCTGTTGGACTCCGTGAAGGAGAATCAGCGGCTTCGACGCGGCATATATAGTAAGTGCTTAAACGAACTTTGAAAAAAGAGTTCGGCGAGGAAGTCGACTAACAGAGTATTGTCTGTAGGTATGCTAACAGGTCGTCCTGCAGAGGAAATGCCCGGTTCTACGGGTGACCTTCTTCCCGAGCTCTCACAACTGCACGAGCGAGTTTGGCAGGTGATGCCAGGCATCGCCCAGGCTTTGTGGCCATCCGTCTCCATGCCCGAAGGCCTTGGAGAGCTTGTAGAGAAGCTGAAGGGAGCACGGCGGCGCTTTCGATTGTGGAAGATGTCGGCCTGCCGTCAAGGCGCCAGGGAGGCCTAGGCCATGGTGAAGACGCGGTACACGAAGGCTGAACCAAACCACATGGCCGAGGTCAGACCCGTAGGGCCCGATGGGAAGGAGATCCCTGTGAGCTTAGTATACGGCAAAGTAGAGTTGGCCGCGAAGTATTCCCAACAGGACTGTAAACTAGACAGCCTGTTAGATGGTATTAAAGAGGAATACAATCAGTCAGATTGACTATGTAATTTTAATTGACATGTGTAATGCCTTCTAGCCGGATTGTAGATTGTTTGTCATGGCCGACCTTTTCGCTTCAACCTCGGGACCTGACGGTCCGGAGTGTGTCCGAATACCCTCGTGGTTATATAAGAACCGGGGTATGCATGGAGACCAGGCGTAGGGGTCATTAGTGCTTGAACAGACAAGTGCCCAACTAGTTATGTTATATTACATGGTTAGTAAGAAACATATTCCAGGGAGAATAGTTCCGTTAGGGGTTCCTTTCCCTGGGAGGCATGCCCTAAAGTGCATGTCCATTCTGCGAAAAGAGGCACAGGAAAAACATCTGGGGGCGTATAGATAAAAAAAGATCATCTTTAGTTCACCGACCGAATATTCCCTTAAGAACGCTAGCTTTCGGCTTCACCCAGTCTTAGGTACACATCCGGCTGACCCGGCAGTAACAATAGCAGAGGTACTCCCTTTACCACCTAGTCGAACAATCGGGAACGTAGGGGTAAGCATAGGAGCCAGGCAACCCAGCTTGGCCAAAACTTAAGTCATATCGATGCATATCATGGCGAATAAAAGGTACTTGCGGAAGTGTGACACATGTGTTGGGCATGAAGCCCGTATAAATAAGCTTCTGTTTAAAGAAGCCCCCAGGTTTAATGAGCGCGGATAGCGCGTCATTTTATGAGCCTTTAAAGGCTATAAGAGAGAGAGAGGAGAAGGAGAGAAATGTAAGACCGAAAGTATGTAAAAAATGGACAGAGGAAGGAGACGAACACAGAGTCCGGCGCTAGGCATAGAATCTTCGGAGACGGGATGCGTTCCATGGGTTCGGCTCGAGTCGGTTATCTGATGCATCTCGCAGGCGGTACACTCCACCAGTCAGGACTTGGTCAATTATGAAGGGACCTTCCCACTTGGGCTTGAGTTTGTCCTTTTTCTTGTCTGGCGGGCATAGAACTAATTCGCCAATGTTGTAATTTTTGGCTCGTACTTCTCTGCTTTGGTATCTTCGAGCCTGCTGTTGATAGAATGTGGAACGGGCTTTTGCCACGTCTCGCTCTTCCTCCAAGGCGTCCAAACTGTCCTGCCGATCGAGCTCGGCTTCTCTTTCTTCGTACATGCGCACTCGAGGTGAGTCATGAATTATGTCGCAGGGAAAAACTGCCTCTACGCCGTACACCATGAAGAATGGTGTGTATCCGGTGGTGCGATTCGGTGTGGTCCGCAGCCCCCAGAGTACGGAGTCGAGCTCCTCTACCCAGTGCGTATTATATTCCTTGAGGGCCGCACTAATCTGGGTTTGATGCCGCTCATGATAAGACCATTTGCATGTTTGACCTGGCCGTTGGTTTGTGGGTGATAGACAGAAGCATAATCGAGCTTGATGCCCATGTTTTTGCACCAGAGTTTTACCTCATGGGCCGTAAAGTTCGTGCTGTTATCAGTGATGATGCTAGGCATAGAATCTTCGGAGACGGGCTGCGTTCCATGGGTTCGGCTCGAGTCGGTTATCCGATGCATCTCGTAGGTGGTACGCTCTACCGGTCAGGACTTGGTCAATTATGAAGGAACCTTCCCACTTGGGCTTGAGTTTGTCCTTTTTCTTGTCTGGCAGGCGTAGAACTAATTCGCCAATGTTGTAATTTTTGGCCCGTACTTCTCTGCTTTGGTATCTTCGAGCCTGCTGTTGATAGAATGTGGAACGGGCTTTTGCCACGTCTCGCTCTTCCTCCAAGGCATCCAAACTGTCCTGCCGATCGAGCTCGGCTTCTCTTTCTTCATACATGTGCACTCGAGGTGAGTCATGAATTATGTCGCAGGGCAAAACTGCCTCTGCGCCGTACACCATGAAGAATGGTGTGTATCCGGTGGTGCGATTCGGCGTGGTCCGCAGCCCCCAGAGTACGGAGTCGAGCTCCTCTACCCAGTACGTATTAGATTCCTTGAGGGACCGCACTAATCTGGGTTTGATGCCACTCATGATAAGACCATTTACACATTCGACCTGGCCGTTGGTTTGTGGGTGATAGACGGAAGCATAATCGAGCTTGATGCCCATGTTTTTGCACCAGAGTTTTACCTCATCGGCCGTAAAGTTCATGCTGTTATCAGTGATGATGCTAGGCATAGAATCTTCCGAGACGGGCTGCATTCCATGGGTTCGGCTCGAGTCGGTTATCCAATGCATCTCGCAGGCGGTACGCTCCACCAGTCAGGACTTGGTCAATTATGAAGGGACCTTCCCACTTGGGCTTGAGTTTGTCCTTTTTCTTGTCCGGCAGGCATAGAACTAATTCGCCAATGTTGTAATTTTTGGCCCGTACTTCTCTGCTTTGGTATCTTCGAGCCTGCTGTTGATAGAATGCGGAATGGGCTTTTGCCACGTCTCGCTTTTCCTCCAAGGCGTCCAAAATGTCCTGCCGATCGAGCTCGGCTTCTCTTTCTTCGTACATGCGCACTCGAGGTGAGTCATGAATTATGTCGCAGCGCAAAACTGCCTCTGCGCCGTACACCATGAAGAATGGTGTGTATCCGGTGGTGCGATTCGGCATGGTCCGCAGCCCGTAACGGTGTACAACCCGTAACGGTGTACAACCCCGGATATAAAGTCTATCACCGGTCCGGATTCGGCCGTCTTAACAGGCTTGGCTTCTATCCATTTGGTGAACTTATCCACCATGACCAGTAAGTATTTTTTCTTGTGGGTTCCGCCTTTAAGGGGTCCAACCATGTCAAGCCCCAGACTACGAAGGGCCAGGTGATGGGGATAGTTTGGAGGGCGGTGGGTGGCATATGGCTTTGGTTTGCAAAAAGCTGGCAACCGACGCATCGTTGGACTAAGTCCTAGGCGTCTACCCGGGCCGTCGGCCAATAAAAGCCTGTACGGAAGGCCTTGCTTACAAGGGACCGAGCTGCAGCGTGATGTCCACCGAGTCCGGCATGAATTTCAGCCAAGAGGTTCCGCCCTTCCTCTTCGGAGATGCACCTTTGAAGGACTCTGGTAGTGCTTTTCTTATAAAGCTCTCCCTCATGGACTTTATAGGCTTTAGATTGCCGCACTATGCAGCGTGCCTCATTTTGGTCCTCAGCGAGTTCCTGCCTGGTAAGGTAGGCGAGGAATGATTCTGTCCACAGGGCAATGACGGCCATTATTACGTGGGCTGAAGGTGTTATTTCATTGGCAGAGCCTCCAATTATGTCAGAGTGTTCGGTGTCGGGCAGTGCGGTTGGGTCCGGGCTGTTATTGCCAGGTTCCCCTTCCCATACTACGGACGGCTTGAACAGCCTTTCCAAGAAGATGTCGGGGGGACTACATCGCGTTTTGCACCGATGCGTGCCAGGACATCTGCCGCTTGATTATTTTCCCGGGCTATATGGTGAAATTCGAGGCCTTCGAACCGAGATGACATTTTTAGGATGGCGTTGCGATAAGCTGCCATTTTTGGATCCTTGGCATCAAAGTATCCATTTATTTGGGATATTGCGAGGTTCGAGTCCCCGCGCACCTCTAGGCGTTGAATGCCCATGGATACTGCCATCCGGAGACCATGTAAAAGGGCCTCATATTCGGCTGTGTTGTTGGAGTCTGTGTACATTATCTGGAGTACATATTGAACTGTGTCTCCTGTGGGGGACATCAAAACGATGCCAGCCCCTAGACCGGCCAACATTTTGGATCTGTCGAAGTGCATGACCCAGTTTGAATATGTGCCGTACTCTTTAGGGAGTTCGGCCTCCATCCATTCTGCGACGAAGTCGGCCAAAACTTGCGACTTGATAGCTCGTTGTGGCTTGTAAGTTATGTCAAACGGGAGGAGCTCAATGGCCCATTTTGCAATCCGGCCCGTCGCGTCGCGGTTGTTTATAATATCGTTAAGTGGCACTTCTGAGGCTACTGTTATTGAACACTCTTGAAAGTAGTGTCGTAGCTTCCGGGATGCCATAAATACCGCGTACGCAATCTTTTAATAATGCGGGTACCGTGACTTGCACGAAGTAAGGACAGTGGACACATAATAGACCAGCTTTTGAAGGGGGAATTTGTGTCTGTCCGTTTCTCATTCGACGACGAGCACTGCGCTTATGACCTGATGGGTTGCTGCAATGTATAATAGAATTGGTTCGCCAATGTTTGGCGTGGCCAGGACTGGGTTTGTTGCCAAGTTGGCTTTTATTACGTCGAGTCCGGCCGTGGCTGCATCCGACCACTCGAAGTGTTCGGTGCGCCAAAGGAGGCGGTAAAGGGGTAAGGCCTTTTCTCCTAAGCGGGAGATAAAGCGGCTTAGAGCCGCCACGCATCCGGTTAATTTTTGTATTTGTTTGAGGTCCTTCGGGATATCCAATTGTGACAGAGCTCGGATCTTGGCTGGATTTGCTTCAATTCCTCTACCGGATACAATGAAGCCCAAGAGCTTTCCGGCTGGAATGCCGAAAACGCATTTTTCCGGGTTGAGCTTGATGTCGTATGTTCGGAGGTTATCGAATGTTAGCCTCAAGTCGTCTACTAGAGATTCGACATGTCTTGTTTTAATGACCACATCATCTACGTATGCCTCCACTGTTTTGCCGATCTGGTTTGCCAGACATGTCTGAATCATGCGCTGATATGTTGCACCGGCGTTTTTGAGCCCGAAGGGCATTGTGTTGAAGCAGAATGGGCCGTATGGTGTGATGAATGCCGTTGCGGCTTGGTCTGACTCTGCCATCTTTATTTGATGGTAGCCGGAGTATGCGTCGAGGAAACACAACGAATCGTGTCCTGCGGTAGCGTCGATAATTTGATCGATGTGGGGGAGAGGGAAGGGATCCTTTGGGTAAGCCTTGTTAAGGTCTTTGAAATCAACGCACAGGCGCCAGGATTTGTCCTTCTTTGGTACCATCACCAGGTTTGCTAGCCAGTCCGGATGTTTTATATCTTTGATGAATCCAGCCTCCAATAGCTTGGCTAGTTCCTCTCCCATGGCCTGCCTCTTAGGTTCGGAAAAACGCCGAAGAGCCTGTTTGACTGGATTGAATCCTTTTAGGATATTTAAGCTGTGTTCAGCCAGCCTGTGTGGGATTCCTGTCATGTCTGAAGGGTGCCAGGCGAAAATGTTCTAGTTCTCTCGTAGGAACTCTCGCAGTGCGGCATCTACATCAGGGTTTAACTATGCCCTGATGGAAGCTGTTTTATTGGGGTCCGTTGGATGGACCTGGAATTTGACTATTTCGTCCACCGTTTTAAAGGAGGTGGACTTGGATCTTTTATCGAGTATCACATCGTCCCTATTCACCATGGAGCGCAGCGCAGTCAGTTCCTCAGCCGCTAGGACTTCGGATAGCGCCTCGAGGGCCAGTGCGACTGTCTTGTTTTCGGCGCGGAGTGCTATGTCCGGATCACTAACGAGAGTGATGATTCCGTTAGGCCCGGGCATCTTGAGCTTCATGTACCCGTAATGGGGTATTGCTTGGAAGACTATAAACGCTTCCCGCCCTAGCAGAGTGTGATATTCGCTACTGAACGGGGCCACCTGGAACGTGACCTCTTCGGACCTGTAATTATCCGGCGTGCCGAACACCACATCTAGTGTGATTTTTCCTGTACAGCACGCTTCCCGACTGGGGATTATTCCTCTAAAGGTTGTGCTGCTTCGCTCAATGCGGTTCCAGTCTATTTCCATTTTTTGAAGGGTTTCCTCATAAATGAGGTTCAATCCGCTGCCGCCATCCATGAGTACCTTGGTAAGATGAAAGCCGTCCACTATTGGACTGAGGACCAATGCGGCTGGTGCTCGGGCTGTTGGGAATTTAGGTTCATCACTGGCGTTAAAAGTAATAGCCGTGTCACTCCATGGGTTTATTGTTGCTACTTGGTAGACTTCGGCAAGGCTGCGGAGTGTTCTTTTTCGCATATTATTTGATGTGAAAGTCTCGAAGACTGTTAATACCGTACTGGTTTCTCTGGGGTGGCTTTCTGTGGCTTTTGGAATTAGAAGATCTTCGCCAATTTGCCACCTGCCGGAGTATCCAACATGCTCTAAGGCTGTGAGTTGGTGTGGCGCCCTCTGCACTGTGAATTTTACAGGGTCCATCAAGCCATCCTTCCAGTACGGTTCCGTGCCCTGTAGAGGGCTTTTGCTTTTTCGTATTGAACCCGGGTGTCTGACGATGATGCACCCTTTTATTTCGGACCGGGTTTGTATTCAAGGCCGGATTGTCCCAAAATTTTGTTTCGGTTTTCCAGGCGCTTTCCATCGCACAGTACTTTCGTACTATGGATGCCAAGTCAGCAAAGCGTGTAATATCACGGTGACTTATGGCGTTGAGGATTCCCCTGTCCATGCAATTATTGTAGAAGAATGAAATTGCGTCTTCCTCGTGACAGTCCTTTATCCCGTTCATAACCAGGAGGAATCTGGCCCAGTAATGATGTACTGTTTCTTCGGGCTCTTGCCTAATTTGGGATAGATCGCTTATGTACGGGTGGGTGGGCGGAATCAAATCCGAAACCTCACCCAATCTAAGACCCAGGGGCCAAGGAGTTTCCGAACACGGAAGTTTGGATTCTTGGATGTTGTCCAATGAATCTAGCCCATCACCTGACTTTAAGTTCAGGTCTTGAGTGATGTCCTCCCCTCCGCGGGTATCCGACATGGAGGGATCGGGAACCCAAACATATCTAGTCCTTAAGATAGATGAAGGGTCGCCGCACTGTCCCTCTACTACGACAACGTGATGGGTGGCCTGGGGGGAGTTAATCTCTCTCAGATCGGGTTTAGACCCAATCTGGTCGTAATCCGTAGCGACTCCCAGGGCGGCGAAGCGATCCAAGAGCTCTTTTAGGGAAGAGAGCTCCATTGGATCTAGCCGCTCGGCGAATTCCGAGCTGACGTGAAGATTGCTTTTGATGACCCGAGAGGTCATCATCGGTGCAGCAGCCGAACGGGTGGTCATAAGGAAACCACCTAGCCTGAGAGTCTGGCCGACAACCAAAGCTCCCTTAGCAACGGTGCCGTCTTTAAAGACGGGATGAGGCATCCTTCCTGATGGTGACGACACAGAGGAACTCTAAATGAAAGCACCAATGTCGGTGTCAAAACCGGCGGATCTCGGGTAGGGGGTCCCGAACTGTGCGTCTAGGCCGGATGGTAACAGGAGGCAGGGGACACGATGTTTTACCCAGGTTCGGGCCCTCTTGATGGAGGTAAAACCCTACATCCTGCTTGATTAATATTGATGATATGGGTAGTACAAGAGTAGATCTACCACGAGATCAGATAGGCTAAACCCTAGAAGCTAGCCTATGGTATGATTGTTGTTCGTCCTACGGACTAAAACTCTCCGGTTTATATAGACACCGGAGAGGGCTAGGTTTACACAGAGTCGGTTACAATGGTAGGAGATCTACATATCCGTATCGCCAAGCTTGCCTTCCACGCCAAGGAAAGTCCCTTCCGGACACGGGACGAAGTCTTCAATCTTGTATCTTCATAGTCCAGGAGTCCGGCCGAAGGTATAGTCCGGCTATCCGAACACCCCCTAATCCAGGACTTCCTCAACATGCCTACATTATATTTATGAACTGGAGCTAGTTCTATGTCGCCCTAGGTTATGACTATTATATGATGAATATCATCCAACGAATTCACCGATCCAATGCCAACGAATTTTCCACATTTTTCTCTTGCTAAGTTACTATTGCTATTGCTACTATTACAACTTCTACAAAACTGTTACTGCTATTACTGTTACCATTGCTATCAAAACTATCATACTATTGTGCTACTGATCACTTTGCTGCAAATATTTAATCCCCAGGTGTGGTTGAATTGACAACTCAACTGGTAATACTTACAAATATTCTTTGGCTCCCCTTGTGTCGAATAAATAAATTTGGGCTGAATACTATACCCTCAAAAACTGTTGCGATCCCTATACTTGTGGGTTATCATGGAGTTTGGTGCAATGGAGATGTGGTGGCTATAGATGAAACTTGTGGAGGATGAAGATGAGATGAGTCGGTGGCTAGGGTTGGATGCCTTCATATAGGGGTGCTCTCCTCAGGTGTCATCCGTTGATCTTGCCCCATCCTCTTCATCCAAGGGATCAAGGGGAGCCAAATCCACGTCCCAAACAAGCCTTGGTCATCAAGGATCTCATAGGAAAAAACAGGGACAAAATCAGAGCAAAATTTGGAGAGTTTTGCCAATTTTTTTGTCTATCTAGAGCTCAAACGAGCGGCTCCGGTTGCATGGAAGGTCGTCTTTCCTTCTGGACTTCGCGAGTTGCTTCGTATTTTGCTTGTCTTTTCTGCATACGAATTCCGATTCTGATGTTCTTGGGCTCGTTGGATTTCTAGCAAAAAGCCTGATGCACTTGTGGCCTTAGATCTTTATTTTGGACACTTTGATAAATTTCAAATCATCTAACTCTCCAAAAGGCCTTGATCTGGTGGATGGAAATTTTCGAGTTTGACCCCTGGCTCAATTCTTTTGATGGCCCGAGTCGATGAATATGTCAACACACTCACAAAGACCACAAAACAAAGGAAAACTAATAAAAACTAAATAATAATAGAAGGTGTGCAACAAACTTGGTAAAACAAGTAAATACCAAAAACTATGCACTGGAGACATGAATAAGTGCTAGATGGATATGATATGATATGAGGGATTTTGGCACTATAATATACTCTAAAAGTATGCATAAAATCCACTCATCAACATTCCCAAGCTTAAACCTTGCTCATCCTCGAGCAGAAGGGTTGATAAACCAAAGTTGATCCATCTGGCTCATCAATAAAGATTGTTGCCCCAGAGGCATATCCTTGTCTTCTCTACAAGCTATAAGCAAGATATAACATATATGTACAAGGTAATGCATGCACAACTAGATATTATTTATTTTGATCACCAAGCCACTAGAGCTTCAGTGAAATTTTCTATGCTACTTGTCAAAGTTTAATCTAGCATGAAAACAAATACTTGGAACCTCTTACTTATTAGTTCATTCATTTCTTTTTGTTGTTTTTGTTTTTAAACAAACTTGAGCACAGGGAGTTGTCAAAAAGTCAAGATATGGAGTTTTTCATTCATGCCCACTAACATTCTCAACTCAAGGCTCTCAGGCACTTACTTTAATCATTGTTTGCCAAAACTTTTATTGTCAGGTGACGGGATCATGCCAAGGAAATTATCATGCTTGGGTTTCGCAGTGGCTTAAGTTTGAGTACTATGGACCAAGATGTTGTCTCTTTTGATCTCTTGCGATCAGTACTCATTTATTACCACATATATACACACTCACTCAAGAGAAAGTCGAATAATATTCGCTGCAGTGTTGCCACTGCAAGCATTAACAAACTCATAGCCGAAATCCGAGCCGAACTCTGGTGGATAGTTCATTGGCCAGTGGAGTTCTCAACATAACATCAAGAATGGTGATGAAGACACATTTACACACATACACGTGCATATAGTAGCAAGGCCATAGCACCAGCGAGAAGCTGAAGCGCCGTGTAAAAATGCAACACGATTTGGCATAATCTCATTTACCTTTCAACTAAGTTCCTCTGGACAACTTTATTCATAAGGGATATTGAGTCTGTTATATCAAACACCACAGGTTCAAGCTACTCCATAATTCTTTCTTTTTAAACAATCCTAACAAGTGTCAAGATTTTTATTCAACCATCATCATCATTTTCTTTTGTAAGACTAGAGATTGGGGCAATGTCTTTCAAAGGATCACAAGATTGTTCTCAAGTTATGCAAAAACTTGAACAAAGTGCATAAAAACATTAATTGGAAATATGGGTCCTAACTTGAGCAAGTGATTCCCTTATACAAATATAGAGCAAACATAGTTAAGCAAGCATATCGAACAGTGGGACACATGATTGCATAGTATTCATTAGATGAAGATCATTACTCAAAACTGTACGCATGCAAAAATTACTTCCCCATGCCAAGGACTTTGCAAGAACTAGTCTAAAGAAAAATATGAAAAGAGAAAGTGCAGTTTATTAAAGGATAGTATGGAAAGTGGTTACCTCCCCAAGCTTAAAAATAAGCAAGGGTAATAAAACTTTTTACCAATGAGGTGCAAATAACCTCCCCTTTAATGGATATAGACATATGCTTCATCAAACAATGTTGATGCAATCTGGTAGAACCAGGCACTTGTAGTTGAAGACTTTGTTGAATCGAAGTGACCGAGTGCCTTGTGTGGATTTGCATAATGTTGGCACTATACCATACATGTCACCGCACTAGGTCCAAACCTCTGCAAAAATAACACACAAGATAAAAACAACATGGTTTGGTATATGTTGTGGAAGTGTCACATCAGATGTCCTCATGGAAGGACTTAGTTGTGGAGCTATTGCGATGAGGTTAGCTTAAAGGGGTTAAACGGGACAAAGAACATGGAGAGTTTATACTAGTTCGGCCCCTTGCGGTGAAGGTAAAGGCCTACTCTAGTTTGAGGTGGTATTGCTAGGGTTTCGATTACCAGGGAGAAAACACGCTTTGCCTGGCTCTCAATCTGATGTTTCTTGCCCTAAACCACCACCGGATCGTCCCCTTATATACATGGGTTGATGCCCTGTGGCCTACAGAGTCCCGGTCGGCTCATACAATGTGTCCGGCTCGGTGATGTATCTTACATGCTTTACATTACAAGTCTACACATACATGGTGGTTTTATACTTACGGGCCTTAAGCCGCCTCTGGGCCTGGGCCTCTTATAAGCCTAATTGTGAACCGCCATCTTGTATACTCTTGGGCTTCATTTAGATGGACCGCCATTGTGGTTGAACCGGCCCCTCCTAGGCGGGTCATATCTAATAGTTACATCCCCAACATTAGGCCCCAGGTTGATTTGAACTTGTACATGCCAATCTTCAACACTTAGAAAAAATCCTTCTTCCTCTACTGTGAAACATTGTAATGCCATGACGTCATCTCTAGAAATTTTGGAAAGCCGCCACGATGTCATCTTTAACGGATCTTTTATCTTTAATGACCTTCCGAAAATCGAGGCATTCAATTAATTCGATAATCTTCATTTGGCCTCCTCGTTTTCGTGCCTGCCTGTTATTCCTTTCCTTATAAATAGGGTCAAATCGCCCCTTTATCATTCTCCTCTCTTCTCCTTCTCGTCTTCTTCCTCCTCGTGATGTACCAGCCCGTACGAGCTCCGCCACCGTCGACCTTCGTCCTCTTCATCAACTCCAGCTGCCGCATCACCCTGAACTGATCAGAAACGCCGTGGTGCTCCTCCGCTGTCCGTCAGCGTCAGTAAGTCTTCCCCTTTTCCCTTCATAGATCTGTTCTTAGGGTTTCGATGTTCACACAAGTCTTCCTTTTCTCCTTTCTTGATTGCGTAGTTTGATCTGAAATAACATAGGTCCTATGCGGTAGCAGTTTTAGCACCCATTTTTTATATTAGAACACATCCTCATCGCGACAGATCTCCTCTAGGGTACCTCCACTTTTCTGCTGCCGCCTTTGTAGGTTCAAAATTTAATTCCTTTTTCTGAATAGTTGCAGATCCGAATTTATAGCTTTAACTTGTGGAACCTATTTGTCCCAACACCTTAGCAAATTTTGCTCTTTTTAGATCTTGAATATCTTAGTCATGGCGGCTTACTTTACCGGCTTATCGTTACTTCATATATCATTAGCCCTTGCTTAAGCCGCCATTTTGAATGTACACTGCAACTGTTAACTTGTGGTTTCACCAACTGACTTGAACCAGCAAATTATTCCCTTCTTTTAGGTTGTCCTTCTTTCACAATGCCGCCAAAGACAATTACCACATGTAACTGGGTTCCTTCCATCGTTACTGAGGGTACCTTAAAAGATTTTGTCAAGGTTGGATATCTACCAGAGAAGAGTGTCATGCATTACCGCGCTCCTGACCCGGGCGAAGAGAGACCTCTGCCAAAGGACGGTGAAGTCATTGTATTCACTGATCATATGAACTGGGGCTTCTCACCGCTCGGTTCTATGTTTTTTCGAGATGTTCTGCACTTCTTCAAACTCCATCCTCAAGACATTGGACCCAACTCCGTGTCAAACATCTGTAACTTTCAAGTTTTTTGTGAAGTATACCTTCAAGAAGAGCCTAGTGTCGAGCTTTTCAGGGAACTCTTCTATCTGAACCGCCAAAATGAGTTCACAAACGGGCCCAGCTTGGAACTTGGTGGGATCTCAATTCAACGCAGAAGAGACGCCATCTTCCCTCAAGCAGCTCTACCAAGTCACCCCAAGGACTAGAATTAGACATGGTTCTATTGTAAAGATATCTCGCCCTTGCCGGGTTATCGTGCTGAACGTCTTGACCCCAAACATCAACTCCCTGAGAAACTTACCGCCGACGTACGCAAGAAACTCGCCCCTGCTATCAGAAAGGTCCAAGCCCTGCTAGGAAATGGTTTAACCGGAGTGGATTTGGTCCGATGCTGGGTCTCGTGGCGGATCATACCCTTAAGCCACTGATCTGGCTTGATGTGTACCTATACCGGAGAAAGAGACGATCCATTACACCATAGCTCTTTGCGTCTGTCTGAAGAGGGCATTGTTGAAATGGCAACAGCCCTTGTAAATGGAAAATTCGAAGACTGCAGCAAAGTGGGTCTAAACCCTTTCTGCAAGCTTAACCCGCCGCCAGATGTAAGTCTCTTGATTTCCCTTACTTTATCGCTTTGTCCAAATATTATGCGAGCTCAAGTATGTTACTCTTCCGCAGGCTAAGTCTGACTTTTGGAAGGCAAAATATGATCACGAAGCCGCCAAAAAGGCTAGGGCTGCCACGAAAGCCGCCAGAAAGACCAGCAAGAAACCTAAGAAGAAATCAAGCGCCTCTGATCTGCTTAAGCTGGATGACACCTCTGAGTCAGAGGTAGACCTTGACTCTCTTGGCTTGTTTTTCAACCATCTTATTGACACAGACTATTACCAGGATGACACGGGAGCCAGCCAAGTAGTTGAAGAAGAGGTAACTATTATTTCCTCTAACTCGGACCCTTTGCCAAGATAGAAACTTCGGCGAGTAACCCGGAAAGCAAGGTTTTCACACCCCTTGGCTTATTTAGATCCTTATTTTCTTTTGAAACGATAGCAACACGAGTAGGGATGGCAATGGGTCGGGTTTGGGGCGGGTGGAGCTGGTCCAAATCCAACCCACGACCCATCTTCCTACCCTCTGCCCATCCACCAAATTATCCATGGGCACAACTTGTGCCCATGCCCAAACCCGCTGGATACCCACATACTCATGGAGCTCCATGGGCATAGAAATTTCAGCATGAAGCCTTCCCAAAGATCAAATTAACTCAACATCATTCACTCACAAATGTCAACATAAGCTACATGCATAAGTAGGCAACAAGTAATACAATGAGTCCTTAAGTGTGACATAGCAGAGGTTGATTTTGCAGCATATAGCTTATGGCACCAGTTGCATATTGCCTGCCATTTCCCATTGATTCGTTCTTTCTACTGTCACTGGCATATGGCCCCACATGTCATACGGGTATCCATTGGATATCCATGGAGAACAAACTATAATCGTGCCCAACCCAGCTGTTCCTGGGTATCCATATCCGCGGACCCATTGGCAAAAATGTGTTCCATACCCTTGCCCAACTGGGTCGGGTATCCATGCGTATCCAGACCCATGGATAAAATTGCCATCCCTAAACACGAGAATCGCTGCTAGGCCCGGACCAGTGGAGGTGAAGAATTATCCTCTGGTTTACTGAACACTCCTCGAAAACGCCAAAATGAGGTTCTTTTTAACCTTAACTCTTTTATTTACTGGTGGGTCTCTTTCGCCAGACACTCAATTCCTTTGATTCAATTTTGCAGGAAATTTCTCGTTCTTCCTCTGGCGATTCATCTCAGACCCAGCTGCCGGCTTTCAAGACTGCCCCTGGGTAAGAGCAATTACCTTTCTCCTGTACTTTAATATCCTCATCATTATGCTGACTTGTCCGAATTCTTTTAGTTGTCAAACAAATCCCAACAAGAAGTCGAAAGTGATAAAACCGGCCAAAGACCCTAAAGTTGCTGAACCGGACCAGCAAGATTTTGCACCAGAAGCCTCTGAACAACAACCAGAAGATCCTGCTTCCAACACTCAAACTGAAATGCCTGAGTTGTCTGTTGATCAAACCAACATTGACCCTTCAACTACTGAACCATCCATCTCACTTCACCCGCCAGAGACTTATGCTGATGACATTCTGATCATTGGCACTGGTTTTACTAAACCGGGGAACCCAACTGTGTTAGCCAGACATTCTGCCAAGAAAGAAGTCATGGAGAGACGAAAAGTGAGATTTGATGTCTCCTACTATGCTCAATTGAGAAGTAATGAAGTATTGTCTGGTTATGTCAATCAAGTACACTCCAGCCGTGATTTGGAAATTGAAATGGTGAAACAGATGCACCAGAAGTATGAGGTATGTCATCCGGCTTACATAAGTTATGTATATCCTGCTAGCCCCCAAGTCTTCTGATTATGATAAGAATGAATAATCTATAGACTTAGAAGAATCATAAGCTTCTGTCCTAAACTCCCTCCAAGTCCGGTTTAAAACTAAACCGGATGCTGAAATAGCATAATTTTGCATTCGTAGTCCCCAAGGGCCTGTTTAATCAGTATGAATGAGTCGGTCCTATTAATCACTATGTAAAAGAATAGAGCTTAACTGCATAGTCCCCATGAATCGGCCGAAACTGGTTATAGCACATCCGGTTCATCATTATTAAGATACGAGCAATATGCATTAGCCCCCAAGTGCCAAGTAGTGTTGCTTGCAAAGTGCTTGGGACTTTATTCATAAGAGTCGTTTCTGTGAAAAATTGTTTTGACAGACATTAGCCCCTAAGTGCCAAGTGTTGTTGCTTGCAAAGGACTTGGGACTTATATTGTTGTAATCCGCCATGAAATATGTTTGATAAATATATGTTGCATGCATGCTGCGACTGCTGAATTGAAATCTCAACTGAACGATGCCAAGACCCGGCTGGCGGCTCAAGAAAATGAAACCCGGAAGGCTCAGTCAAAATTCCAATTTAGTGTGACTGAATTGGAAAAGTTGAAGACCAGCTTTGAGGCGGATAAAAAGACTTGGGTTGAAGAAAGGACTACTTTAACGCAGCGGGCCGAGAAAGCAGAAGCAACTCTTGAGGAGGTGACCACTGAGCTCTCCGGTTTAAAACACCGTGTGTCTCAGATGGTTTCTGCTATCTTCGGTGAGTCGCCTTGTTATTCATCCAGAGTGAGTACTTGTCGCCATAATGTAAGTCGCCATTTAACCGATCTGTATTTTCGTCAGGTCTGAGGGGTAGCAATCTTGATCAGGATATACTTGTTAAGCTCAAGGCGGTTTATACCCTTGTTGAACAATTGTACACCGGAGCTCAGCGGACTCTTGCTACTATCTCCCCAACGAATCAAGGACCAAACCTGTTAAGTGATGTGTTGATGAAATTGTCCATCTTGCCCACCAGACTTCAAGAAATCAAACGGTCTTGTGCGAGAGCTGGAGCTGTAACAGCCTTGAGCCATGCCAAAGCATGGGTAGTGGAATTAGACTCGGCAGATGTGGCCAGTGGGTATCCTAGCTTAAAGGAAGATGGAACCTCTTTCGATCAGCATGACTTTGCCGCTTGTGTCAAAGAGATTCGTCCTCATGCAACAGTCATCGCTAAAGAGACCAATCTTTCCAAATATTAGCCGGCTTACGATGCGGATAATTAGAAGATGTCTACCCCAGCATATAAAGTGATGGATCCGACTCCTCCAATTCGTAAGCATGCCTTCTCCCCTGAAATTGACCCGTCCAATCTTGTTGATGAGAAAGCTGAATTCTACACCTTTGAGGCTCTGACTGGTCCAAACCAAAATTCCATATAGCGGAGGAGGACGAAGAACCGACAAGGGATGAACTGGAGGCCTCCCATTAGCATGGCCAAGAAGATTGAACCGTCGGGCGGTTTAGAGACTTAATCTTTGAAAAAACACTTGACCTCATTTTGGCTCATGGAGCCATGTAATAGGGCAGTTTAAAACTTGTCTTTGTCGTGCCATCGTGCACGTTTCTGTTTTGGGTAATACTGTTGATCCACTGGTTTAAAAACAATTATGGGTATGATAGTCTTTGACTTGAGAAGATTTGAATGATTATTATTATCATGTACATAAAGAAAACACAAAGGCCCTGGCGGCTTACCGCAGGGCGGGTCATGATACCCAATTAAAGCCGTTGGGGACGAATAGTCCATAACCAGAGCCGGTATGATAACTGCTAAGTAAAACAACATACCTGTGGTATATACTTAAACTACCGGCTTATCAGCTTCGTGTAATTTAGAGGTGTTAGAACTATAACTCCAACCATAGTATTCATCACGCTTTGGCGATTTAGAGTCTGTCCTCCTGGCGGGTTGTATAAACCCAAAGTGTGCTTCCAATATGAGCCGTAAATAGGGCAGCTGGGTCCGACTTATAAAAATCGAAAGACAGCGAAAAACTCAAATACAAATAAGAAATCAAAAGAAATTTGAGGCTTTGTAGGCTGTCAAATTAAAGTGTCTTATTCAATGGAACTAGCCAGAGCCACTGGATTGTTCGTGCTGCCGTGATCCTGACTCACAGTGTGCCCAATCGACATTTGAACCCTGGAATAAGCCTGGTCTTGCTCAAAGACTTATCAGGAGTACGCGGGGCCAGAGTAACAGTATCATGGGCCGACTTATCCAAGTTCCAAGGAAGGCGGCTTATGAAGCCTGGATCCATCTGACTCTGTAAACCGTGCTCTCGCATGACAAGCCACCGTTTGAACCTTAATCGGGCTCAGAACTTGGTCGAATACGCTGTAAAGACTGATCGTTAAGAGTTCGGCGGGTCAATCAGGATGACCTGATGGAGTTGAAGTAGCTGGTGTACAGGTAGGACGACCCGGTCAGAGTTTGTTCTCTTCGGTCGAATATGCCTATGTTTGAACAAACCTGGTCAAGAGGGTAGTAATGCTATGTTCTCTTTGGTCGAATACGCCTATGTTTGAACAGAAAGCCCCCAAGTGACATACTTAGAAGCGTGGCATTGAACCGATCAAAAGGGTACCGACAGCTATGTTCTTTTTGGTGAATACACCTATGTTTGAACAGGAAGCCCCCAAGTGACCATATAAACTTTTGGCCTTGCGCCGATCAAGAGGGTACCGGAAGCTATGCTCGATGAGCAGGAAGCCCCCAAGTGATCACATGAACTTTGGCATTGCGCCGATCAAGAGGGTACCGACAGCTATGCTCGAGGAGCAGGAAGCCCCCAAATGATCATCAAGGACCTATGTTTAAGCTGTGTTGTGCATCCAAATCTCTTTGACCTTTGAAGTTGTGGGCGTTGAGCCTCTTTAAATGATGATAAAGACTTCAACTTTGAAAAAGTGAAACGATAGAGGCCCTAAATTGTCAGGGATGCCGGCTTTATTATACTGCTTATAATATATACATCAGATAACTGTGTACATCATGAGAGCCGGAGGCTCAAGTATAGTAGGGCCGAAGATGTGAAATGTTCCACGGCCGACGGGTCTCCTCCTCCGATGTGCATGAGTCCTTGTTGTCTCAAACGTCGATAAGGTAGTATGACCCATTATGTAAGTTCTTGCTGACCACAAAAGGTCCTTCCCAAGGTGGTGATAATTTGTGCATATCTGCCTGATCTTGGATCAGCCGGAGTACTAAGTCGCCCTCTTGAAAGGTTCTGGTTTTGACCCGGCGGCTGTGACAACGCCGTAGGTCTTGCTGGTAAATCGCCAAATGAGCCGCCGCGAGATCACGCTCCTCATCCAATAAGTCAAGTGCATCTTGACGCGCCTTTTCATTGTCAGCCTCAACATAAGCCGCCACCCGGGGTGAATCATGATGGATGTCACTAGGGAGAACCGCCTCTGCCCCATAAACCATGAAAGAAGGTGTGTAACTCGTAGATCTATTAGGGGTCATGTTGATGCTCCATAATACTGAGGGTAACTCCTCCACCCAACAACCCGGCGTTCTCTACAAAGGAACCATAAGCTGGGGCTTGATACCTCGCAGAATCTCCTGATTTGCTCATTCTTCTGCCCATTGGATTGAGGGTGAGCCACAGAGGAAACGTCAAGCCGGATATGCTCTCGTTGACAAAAAATTTCCATAGTTCCTTTGGAAAGATTAGTGCCATTGTCTATGATAATGTTGTGTGGATAGCCAAATCGGAAGATCACTTTCTTCATGAATTGAACCGCCATTGTCGCTCACATTACTAACCGGCTCTGCTTCAACCCACTTAGTAAACTTATGCACTGCCACCAAGAGGAGCGTCTTCTTATCCTTGGACCTCTTAAAAGGCCCAATCATATCAAGCCCCCAAGTTTCAAACGGCTAAGTAATTGGAATCATCCTTATTTCTTGAGCCGGCACATGAGCTCGTCATGCAAATTTCTGACAGCCATCACATCTGCTTACCAAATCCTCAGCATCAGCGTGAGCCGTCAACCAATAGAACCCATGACGGAAAGCCTTGGCTACAAGAGATTTAGAATCGGCATAATGACCACAATCTCCTTCGTGGATTTCTCGTAGAATCTCACAACCTTCTTCAGGAGAGACGCAACGTTGAAACGCCCCCATGACACTGCAATGGTGTAACTCCCCATTGACAATCGTTATTGACTTAGACCATCGGGTTATATGTTTGGCCAAGACCTCATCCTCTAGCAACTCACCCCGGGTCATGTAATCCAAATACGGAACCGTCCAATCAGGAATAGCATGGAGAGCCGCCACCAATTGTGCTTCCGGGTCAGGAACAGCAAGGTCCTCCTCTGTAGGCAATTTGACAGAAGGGTTAAGCAAAATGTCCAGGAACATGTTAGGTGACACCGGCTTACGCTGAGACCCTAGCCAGCTTAAAGTATCAGCCGCCTCATTCTTATGGCGATCAATATGATCAACTTGATATCCCTTGAAATGACCCACAATGGCATCAACCTCTCGGCGGTAAGCTGCCATGAGTGGATCTTTAGAATCCCAAGTACCAGAAACTTGCTGAGCCACCAGATCTGAATCGCCTAAGCACCTTACCCGGCTTAAGTTCATCTCGTTAGCCATCCGAAGACCATGGAGTAAAGCTTCATGCTCCACTGCATTGTTCGTACAGGGGAACATTAACCGAAGAACATAACAAAATTTGTCACCTCATGGGGAAGTCAAGACGACTCTAGCCCCCGAGCCCTCCAACTGTCTAGATCCATCAAAATGAATGGTCCAGTATGTGTTATCAGGCTTTTCCTCAGGTGCCTGCAGCTCTGTCTAGTCATTGATGAAATCCACAAGTGCTTGGGACTTGATGGCCGTACGAGGCACATATTTTCAATTGTGAGGCCCCAGCTCAATGGCCCACTTAGCAACCCGGCCTGTGGCTTCCCTATTTTGGATGATATCTCCCAAAGGAGCAGAACTAATGACAGTGATAGGATGACCTTGAAAATATTGCTTAAGCTTCCAGCTTGCCATAAAAAACCCATACACAAGCTTTTGCCAGTGTGGATACCTATGTTTAGACTCAATAAGCACCTCACTGATGTAATAAACTAGCTACTAGACCGGGTACTCCTTGCCTGCCTCCTTTCTTTCCACCATGATGGCTACACTGACAGCCCGACTATAAGCAACCACATATAACAACAGAGGCTCTTTATCAACAGGGGCAGCAAGCACAGGAGGCTCAGCCAGCTGTTTCTTCAGATCCTCAAATGCTTGATTAGCAGCATCACTCCAAACAAAGTGATATGTCTTCTTCATCATCGGATAAAGAGGAATAGCCTTCTCCCCCAGTCAGCTTATGAACCGGCTCAGAGCCGCAATCCGACCCACCAGACGTTGAACATCATTAACACACGCCGACTTAGCCAATGAAGTAATGGTTTTGATCTTCTCCGGGTTAGCTTCAATGCCTCTGTTAGAGACCAGGAAACCCAAGAGCTTGCCTGCTAGCACACCAAAGACACACTTAGCCGGGTTGAGCATCATCTTGTAGACCCGGAGATTTTCAAACGTCTCCTTCAAATCATCAATCAGGGTCTCCTTCTCTCTTGACTTCACCACAATGTCATCTACATAAGCATGAACATTGCACCCAATCTGATTGTGAAGGAAATTTTGCACACACCGTTGATAAGTCGCCTGGGCACTCTTGAGCCCAAAAGGCATAGACACATAGTAGAAGGCTCCAAATGGAGTAATGAAGGTTGTCTTCTCTTGGTCCTTAACTGCCATCTTGATCTGATGATAACCAAAACAAGCATCCAAAAAACTCAAACGCTCACAACCCTCCATAGCATCAATGATTTGATCAATACGAGGGAGAGCAAACGGATCAGCCGGACAAGCTTTGTTTAAGTCTGTGTAATCCACACACATTCGCCAAGTGCCGTTCTTTTTGAGTACCAGCACCGGATTAGCCAACCACTCAGGATGAAAAACTTCAATGATAAACCCGGCCGCTAGGAGCCGGGCCACTTCCTCACCAATGGCCTTCCGCCTCTCCTCATTAAATCGGCGAAGAAATTGCTTGACCGGTTTAAACTTCGGATCAATATTAAGAGTGTGCTCAGCGAGTTCCCTTGGAACATCCGGCATGTCTGAAGGCTCCCATGCAAAGATGTCCCGGTTCTCACGGATAAACTCAATGAGCGCGCTTTCCTATTTTGGATCCAGATTAGCGCTGATGCTGAACTTCTTAGATGAGTCGCAAGGAACAAATCAACCAACTTAGTATCATCTGCCGACTTAAACTTTAACAAAAGATCGTGCTCCGTGGTTGGCTTTTTCAAGGACGTCATGGCTGTCGGGTCAACATTATCTTTGTAAATTTTCAACTCCTCCATTGCACAAACCAATTCAGCATAAGCCGCATCTCCTTCCTCACATTCCAAAGCCACCTTGCGACTCCCATGCACTGTGATGGTACCCTTATAACCCGGCATCTTAAGCTGCAAGTACACATAGCAAGGCCTCCCCATGAACTTAGCATAAGCCGGTCTCCCAAATAGAGCATGATAAGGGCTCTTGATCTTGACCACTTCAAATGTTAAGGTTTCGGCCCTGGAATCATGCTCATCTCCAAAGGCAACTTCCAAAGATATCTTACCCACTGGGTAGGCTGACTTTCCTGGCACCACGCCATGGAAGATAGTGTTTGACGGCTTAAGGTTCTTATCTGTTAGTCCCATGCGGTGGAAGGTCTCATAATAAAGTATGTTGATGCTGCTACCTCCATCCATGAGCACCTTGGTAAACTTATAACCCCCAACCTGAGGCGCCACCACCAAAGCCTGATGACCGGGATAATCAACATGGGGTGGATGATCCTCTCGACTCCACACAATAGGCTGCTCTGACCATCACAAATAACGTGGCACCGCTGGCTCAATCACGTTCACGGTCCTATTATGAAGCTTCTGGTCCCGCTTACATAAGCTAGTGGTGAAGACATGATACTGCCCACTATTCAACTGCTTCGGGTTGGTCTGATAACCAGACTGCTGCTGCTGTTGACTCCCCTGATTACTCTACTGATTGTAATCACCCCGGTTACCGTGACCTTGAAAATCAGAACTTGAACCTCCGCCTCCATGACCCGGACCATGAGAACCGGACCCTGATCTGCCATTTGGGCCATGGTGGCGCTGGATGGATTCCCGAAAGCTTCTCATTATGCTGCAATCCGTCCATGAATGAGTAGCCGGCTTACAATCCATTCTGTGTTTAGGACATGGCTGATTTAACATTGCCTCAAGGTCGAATCTGAAACAACATGCGGTGCCCCATGTTTGGTTTTGGTAATTGATGACAATCTCTATGGACTAATGGTTGCCTTGAGTTATATTTGAAGGGTTTGTCCATAGGATTTTCTTGGAGTCCATTTGTTGGTTTCAAGGAGAGTTTGTGATGACCAAGGTGCTATTAAGGAATTATCCAAAGATTGGTCTTGTTAGTGTTGAGCTTATTGCAATCATGTCTTGAAGAAGAAGTGTGTGTGGTCATTCATGTTTACCTTCAAGACATCATCCAAATGAAGAGAGTTGGAAAGATTCAAAGTTGATCAAGACTAAGTCAAAGAGTGAATCAAGTTGATCAACACACAACGCGTAGAAGATGTACCGAGAGGGATCACGTGATCGCATGGTAAGGTAAGCATTGTCCTTTATGCTTTGTGTACTAACCCATGGTCTACGTGAGAGTTCTATGTGGGGTTAGGTATGTTTCCATGGGCTAGCGTCAAGAGGAAGATATTATACAACCCATGGAGGATGACATCAAGTGGTGGTCGTCATCAAGTTTGCGGTGTGAAAGTTCAAGTGGAGCATCATGAAGAGATCAAATGCTTGAAGCTTGCCGTCCATTGTGGTAACAATGGATTTATGAAGATGTGTGGAAGAGTGGCTCACCCATAGTGGAGTATGGGGAGCAATCAACTAGTCTTCATCGAGCCAATGCAATCAAGAAAAGTGGTCCAACTTGAGGGAGTCAAGATCGTCATCATCTAGCTCAAGTGGACCATGTGCAAGCCAAAGGTTTGCCCTTGATAGGTTTTCTATCTTTCCGGTCTCATGGTGGTAGTTGGGAGTCCGGGTTATAGGATCGATTGTCGTACTATCAAGGGGGGCTCTCGATGAGTAGCTTGATCGTATCATTCGTAGAGAGCTCAAACCATTGCATGTTTGCATCATCTTTCTTGGTTCTTGTTTGGTTCTCTTTGAGAGTTTTGGAGCTTATGGTCATCTTGATGACAAGCTCGAGTTCATCGAAAACGGAGTTCACTTGCATCTTCTATGATGTTTTCGATGTTGGTGGCTATGCCCGTTCTTCTCTGTTGGAGGTTTCACTCCTCCATTTGTTAGGCATACCTCATTGTTTTGATGCTACTCATCATCTTGTATCCAACAAGCTTGAGTATGCTCAATTCGGAGCTCTTTTGCAGAAGTTATGGTAGTTCTGGGTTTATGGGATCTGTTTTGGAAGAGTATGGGTGGAATCATCACGTACACATTTTCCTTGCACCCTCGTTCTCTTCCTGCCTATTGGCGTTTCCGTGTTATGCAAAACAAGGGGTGCCTTGTGCTTTGCGGTAGTACCGCGGACAGGGCAGTAGTACCGCCTATCGGCGTAGTACCGCTTGTTATGTCCCGCTAGTACTACCGCCCCTGCTGTGGTCTCGACTTTTTCATGTCGGGTTTTCGTAAAAGACCAAGCAGGGGAGCGGTAGTAGGGACGGCAGTAGGGCACGGTAGTACCGCTTGTTTAAGTGGTATTACCGCTCCTACGTTCGCTCCAACGGCCGCACTGCTCGTTGCCCTCCTTTGTTTTTCCAGCGGCTGTAGGGAGCAGCAGTACCACTCACTAGTGGTAGTACCGCCCGTAGGGCGGTAGTACCATTCTTGTGCGCGTACTTCTTCTTTCTCAACCTTGGTTGTCCTTTGCTTGCTTGCCACAGCGGTAGTACCGCTATGGCAGCGGTACTACCGCTCTAGCAACGATAGTACCGCTCGTGCGCGGACTGAGCACATAACGGTTGGATTTGGGAGCTCCTATAAAAGGGGGTCTTCTTCCCCATTCAACCTTATCTCTTGAGCTCGTGTTCTTCCCCCATTGTTGACCTTCTTCGAGCTTGCTAACTCTCAATCCCTCCATGGATTCTTGCTAGTTTTTGAGGGAAAAGAGAGAGGAGATCTAGATCCACATTTCCATCAATCACTTTCTCCTCTATGTGAGGGGAACCCCTTGGATCTAGATCTTGGAGTTCTTGGTGTTCTCCTTCTTGTTCTTCCTCTCATTTTCCTGCCTAGCATTAGTTGCTTTGGTGGGATTTTGGAGAGAAGGACTTGGGCACTCCGTGTGCCCTTGCCATTGCATTTGGTGCATCGGTTTGAGTTCTCCACGTGATACGTGGAAGTTACAAGTTGAGAAGCTAATTACTCTTGGGTGCTTGGTACCCTTGAGCTTGTTCCTCTTGGGTGCTTGGGCGCCCTAGACGGTTGTTGGTGTTCGGAGCTCAATCATTGTGGTGTAAAGCTCCGGGCAAGCATTGGGGTCTCCAATTAGGTTGTGGAGATCGCCCCGAGCAATTTGACGGGTTCTGGTGACCACCCCCAAGGGTTACCAAAGTGTACGGGTTCGGTGACCGCCCCCAAGGGTTGCCATTTGTACGGGTTCGGTGACCGCCCTCAAGGATCCCTTAGGAATCACGGCATCTTGCATTGTGC
This sequence comes from Triticum dicoccoides, assembly GCF_002162155.2. Classification (NCBI taxonomy): domain Eukaryota; kingdom Viridiplantae; phylum Streptophyta; class Magnoliopsida; order Poales; family Poaceae; genus Triticum; species Triticum dicoccoides. Next base: position 415,832,287 of record NC_041382.1, read on the forward strand.
GAGGGCGTGAGGAGATTACGGTGGCCCTAGTGGCTTCTTGGGGAGCATTGTGCCTCCACACCACTCCAAACGGAGATTAGCATCCACAAGGGTGTGAACTTCTGGATACATCATCGTCTACGCGTGCCTCAGTTCTCTCTTACCCAAGCCCTTTACTTATGCACTTTAATTTGTGATAGCCATATTGTTTCTTGTCATATATCTTGCTATCACTCAGTAGTTTATCTTGCTTAAGATAAGTTGTTGGTGCACATAGGTGAGCCTAGTTGTTGTAGGTTTTGTGCTTGTCAAATTAACCGCTAGGTCTATTCCGCATTTGTTCAAGCCTCAACCGTAAATATTTTAAATTGCCTATTCCCCCCCCCCCCCCCTCTAGGCGACATCCACGATCTTTCAGAATCCTGTCCTTGGAGTCGGCGGTCTATGACACTGGTTATCATTGCGCGTACCTGTGTTGGCTACAAAGTCATCAGCTTTGCACTTACCGTTGCCGCCCTGATTGGTAGGGTTGTACTATTGTCCCTTCATGCCGTTACTCTTCTTTCCCTTTCCTAATCTTTCGTCCTATGAGTTAGGGTCCTTGGTACCATCAGAGTCGGTATATTTAACCAGAGCCGCCATCAACTCCCCATGTCATTGCAATGACGCTTCAGCCGCCCAAGCTTCTGCTTGAGTGAAATGAACTGGCAATTTTTCTCCAACATCAGAACCACTGAGCCAACGTTGATATTATCTAAAGAATGAATGATAGTCGAGACCTGCCGCACCCAGCTGGTTGTTGACTCGCCCCCGGCCTGCACGCACGAAACCAAATCCACAATTGACATAGGCTGCTTACATGTATCTTTGAAATTCTGGATAAACCGGGCCTTCAGCTCCGCCCATGACCCGATGGAATTAGCCGGCAATCCCTTTAACCAGGTACGAGCCGTCCCTTCTAACATCATGGTGAAGTACTTGGCGTAAGCAGCTTCACTAACATCCAGGATCTCCATGGCCATCTCATAACTCTCCACCCACACCTTAGGGGGTTGATCGGCTGTGTAATTAGGCACCTTACGAGGGCCTTTGAAGTCCTTGGGCAGACGCTCGTTTCGTATAGCCGTCGTTAGACACGGCACACCGAAAGCTTTGGAAGTCACACCCGCCTCAATTGAAGCTGTCGGGTAAACCGGCGCATGCTGATGAGCCGCCAGTTGAGCCGCCAGCTCAGCCTCCCGATGTGCTCTGGCCTGGTCCACCAAATCATGCGCATTGACTCCATTGTGTGCCGGGTCATGTCCATGAGGTTGGTTACGACGCCGTTAAGTACTAGAGACCGCTGGCGAGTCAATGTGCCTGCTGTAGCTCCGGCTTGCGCGAGGGGTCGCATGAATCCGATCATGACTATAAGAATAAGCCAGCTGTTGCACCAGAGTTGTTTGAAGAAGCTCCCTAGCCCTTCGGGTTTCAACCGCCGCTGGAGTTTCACCCTCGATGGGCAGAGCCGCCAATCGGGTAGCCACAGCAATCATGTTGTCTAGAGGGGTGGAGTAATGACCCGGTGGTGTCACCACACGCTGAGACGGAGTGCCGTTTATATGCGGCTGACCTGGTGGTTCAACTATCCGATTCACCACTGGCGGGTTACTAGCCCCAGCTCCCGGGGTGTTGAAGAGATCCCTCGACTCGTAAACCAAGGGAAAATGACTCCGGTGCTTCCTCCTCAAGACTTCATGTGAAGCGTACTAATCTACCCTAAGCCTATATGAATCTGCATGAATCTGCTGTGCTTGGGCGTCCAAAACGGCTTGTTCTACAGCCATCCTAGCATTCTCTGCCACTAAGTCTGCTTTAGCTTGTGCTATTCCATCACATAATTTAGCCACTTCTACCTTCTGTTGCTCCTGGTTTTCTGGGGTTACCTCAACCTCCATCAGAGTCGCCAGAGCATCCAATAGATCTGTTAAGACTTGAGCCGGCGGACGAGCTAAACCGCCAGCCCCGGTTGCCGTAACTGCAGCTGCACTAGAAATCATAGTCGCGGCAGCTATTGAGCCAAGAACCGGTTGTGTGCCAGCAATGAAGATCACGACCTTGTTTGGTGGCTCACGGGGGTCCGCAATACTATCGCCATCGGAACAGCCCCCAAGCCTTCCATCTTGCAGCTGATACATTGAATTGCTCTCACTCGTGGACTCGTCATCAGAGCAGATTTCCGTCTCACTGCCGGAGACAGAGCCTTCCAACTCAGCCCCATGGGTGAATCCAATGAAGACATTCTTTACAGCGGCTGAGCCCGGGCGGGTCGTGCACGCTGAGCCATCTCGATGATGTCGATGCAGATGTCCGGCTCAGGGCCCAACTCACCAATCTTGCCGATGAAGACGTGGATTCCGCCGAAGGGGACCCTGTACCCGTACTCAATTGAGATGGCCTCGTGGCCCCAACCTACATCATTGATGTAGAGCTTGCCGCGACGACTCTTGGTCATCCGGCCCACAACATATCCCTTGAGCCCTTCGAAGTTGTCCTTTAAGAACTCGAAACCACCGTGCGCTGGCCCCACAGTGGGTGCCAATTGTCGTGGAAGTGTCACGACAGATGTCCTCATGGAAGGACTTAGTTGTGGAGCTATTGCGACGAGGTTAGCTTAAAGGGGTTAAACGGGACAAAGAACACTGAGATTTTATACTGGTTCGGCCCCTTGCGGTGAAGGTAAAGGCCTACTCCAGTTTGAGGTGGTATTGCTAGGGTTTCGATTACCAGGGAGCAAACACGCTTTGCCTGGCTCTCGATCTGATGTTTCTTGCCCTAAACCGCCACCGGGTCGTCCCCTTATATACATGGATTGACGCCCTGTGGCCTACAGAGTCCCGGTTGGCTCATACAATGTGTCTGGCTCGGTGACGTATCTGACATGCCTTACATTACAAGCCTACACATACATGGCGGTTTTATACTTACGGGCCTTAAGCCGCCTCTGGGCCTGGGCCTCTTATAAACCTAACTGTGAACCGCCATCTTGTATACTCTTAGGCTTCATTTAGATGAACCACCATTGTGGTTGACCCGGCCCCTCCTAGGAGGGTCATATCTGATAGTTACATCCCCAATAGTATACGAACGAAATTCGTATACCCAACCAGGTAAAAGAAATAAAAGAAAACAAGAAGAACTACAAAATTTTATTGGTTCAGAGGCTTCAAAAGTAAGTAATAAACATAGAAGTGCAAACGGACGGTTAAAATATACCCCACTAAACTTGGCTCGGAGAAATAAACAAAATGGGTATTTTCTAACCTTTATACGAGTGCTTGTACGACCGCTTACGGTCGTACGGTCCACCATCTTCTGCTCTGTTGTGGCACATGGCGCTAGCACCAAGCCATACGAGCGCACCAATGAGCGCCCGCGCTCACACAAAACACCGTCTTGCCCTCTAGATCTCCGGTTGCTTTCTGCCCAAGCTTCATACGAGTGCTCATACGAGCGCACATGCCCGTATGGGGATGCCATCTTTGGCTTTGTTGCCTATGGATGTTTGTGTTGGCGCCTCCATGCTCGATATGACCACGGGCGGTCGTTTAATACGTCATATTTTCCTCTGTTTCGCCTGGAACTTTGTTTTCCCCGGAAATTTTTGCGGGGTTAGTTCCAACACTTATAAGGAAAATATTAAGAATATCCAACAATGCAATTGTACCACATATAAAATTTTGAGCAGACAAAACATTTCACCTAGTGAAGACTTAAACGAAACCAACTTTAATAGCAATTCATGCAAAGTGCCAATGCAAACATATGAATGCAAACTAAATACAAAGACTCAAAACTAAGAAAACTCCTACTTACTTCTTGGCTGCCTCCCGATGGCGCTTTCTTTAGAGCCATTTAGCTAGGCTTGGATGCTCCATAAACCTGGATCCCAAGAGATATCACCCGGTGTGTAGTTGGAGTTGCCTCCGACAGTTGTTTGTAGCACCTCATAGTAAAGTGCGGTCAGAGTCGTACCTTCTTGCGGTGCATCGGCATCATGTATGTAAAGAGGTCCTCACTCTCAAGCGGGAACCAATGCACCAAACTAAGCATACATGTCTCCTTGATATTTTGCAAGGTCATGATTAGAGACTTACACTACCGCAGGATGCTGCTAACACGACACTACGATCAGAGACCCTTCGACGAAACTGTGTGTGATGCCATAATCGCAAACGGTGGTGTAAAAAACCTGTCAAAAAGGTGCAAAACGTTTGTGATGGAGGATGCATCAAACATGGTTCAGATTTTAGTTGCGTGTGCGATGCAGGGCATACGGTTCAGTTCAATTAACTATTTGCGATGAGGAGGAACAAAAGAAACGGGCAGCCAGATGAAGGTGTGTGCGATATACAGCTCGAATGAACTATTTGTGATTAGGCAACACAAAATAAACGCTCAGCCAGATCAAAGGTGTGTGCGATATATGGCATGCGGTTCACTCAGATGAACTGTTTCTGTTGAGACAAGAGAACAGAAACGGTTCAATATAACAAGATGTGTGTGATACGCGGCAAACAGGTCTATACTCAGAAATGTGTGCCAAGACCGATAACAACACAGATGGTTGCTTCTAATAAGACGTGTGTGTTGTGCAATGGGATTGCATACAAAACAACAACATTATATACACCCTTATAAGGACATGGTTGCATAATCAAATTAAACATCCACTTACATAGGTGGCTACTACAACCATGCCATTTGCACATACCAAAGTAAACTATTACATGCATAATTACATAGGTGGCTACTACACACATGACATTTCCACACACCAATAAAGTAAACTATATATTACATGCATGACTAACTAGCATAAACGACCATTTGATCATCATCTACTTCTTGTGACGCTTGCTCTGCTTGTGGCTCGATCCGGGCTCGTCAATTTGGGTAACGAGGCACTTCCTCATGTCAACGATCCACATGTACATCTCGTAGCATGTGTACACGCTCTTGGCCGCGAACCTGAGGTGAGGTTCATCCAGTTGCCGCATCCAGGCCATGTGCCAGGATAGGGGACTTGTTCTTTGGGCATCTTGCTTCATCTTTTCATAGTAGGGGTAGATGATGGCCGAGGCAAGTTCGACCAGGGATTCCTTCTTCGTGCTGCCCCAGACCCTATAGTGGTCACGGATTTCAACAAGGTTCTTGTAGGCCAATCCCGTAACACTGAGCACTTTTACATCATCGTAGGTTTCCACCGTGGCGAACTTGTAGTCAGTGCTATTGACAAACCTGTTGAAACGGTCGCAAGGCTCTGTGGCCATGCAGTAGTGGTAGATGAGGACATGATGGCGCATGCACAACTGGGCGATGACAACCTTCTGATCTATGCCAGGACGACCGGCGGTGTACTGGAGGTCGATGCCGACCACTTGGTACTTGTCTCGAGCAAGCAACTGCTCAACGTTGTTGATGTAGTCGTCCACCACGGTCGGGTCAATGATGTACACCACCGAGAGATCCGTCTCCCTCGCATGGATCTCCACTCTATGCTCACCGAACTCCATTGGAGCGCCGCTAGACATCCCCTCTCTATGTGTCGTCGTGGGTGTGCTTGTTGTGTTGTGGGGCACGATTGAAAGGTTGAAGAGACTAAGGTTATAATGGCCGAGGGAATTAAAGGGGAAGCCGGACGGCTAGGAATATTGGCAGGCCCTGATGGGAGTTCTAATTTGCAGCGGTTAACACCACCGTGCCGCATGTAACTACATCACGTGGCAACACGCACAGCGCAACCGCATGCATATGGGCCCCCCGACATGATCGTGCGCACGCCCAACCGCTGGCAGAGCGCGCGTGGAGGGACGCGAGCAAAGCGCTCTGCAGTCGCCTCAACGGCGAGCAACCATATATATATATATATATATATATATATATATATATATATATATATATAGCAGTTGAACACGCAAGGAAAAGGTGTCCACAAGCCCAGCGCACCGACGGACACGAGCAGAGCACGCCAACGGACATGAGCAGAGCGCACCACAGCGCCTAATGGCGAGCACAGCGCATTGTGGTGCCTAACGACGAGCAGAGCTTGCCGAGGGACGCGAGCAGAGGCTGACATAGTGATAGGTGCCAAATAAGACAAACTGTGCGAGCGATGTCGGAGACATCAAGCACGAGTCAGATTAGAGTTGCATGTGCGATACATGGCATACAGTTGATCCATCCGACCTATTTGTGATGGAATAAGCCTTATGTGTTGTCGGCAAACGCTTGCGGGTATATAACCTTAAATTTAACCAAAAAAGTGTTAATGCATGTTACAAAAATTGTATAGCTGGAAACTATGTTCAAATACGACTCCAACGATATAATCTTTGGCGACATGCATTCGTATTTTATTAGTTAAATCCTACTTATAAACCAGGACGGGGGTATAGTAAGTAACTAAATCGCAAATGTTTTTTATTAACCGTATGTGCACTTGGCCTTTCGTCCTCCTCTCGCGCGTCTTGTCACCCCGCTGCCACAGACAGCTTACAGCGCATGCTTGCACAGTGCGTGGGGCATTCTTTTGGCCAAACGGTGGCGCCAATGAATCGTCAGTGAGCCCGTTCCCGCGCAACCTCGCAGGTTCCCACGCAAGCTTCCCGCCCGACTCGGTGAAATCCCCCGAAATCACAATGCTTACCGGCTTGCTATATAAACCCTCACGGCCAGCGAGTCCTGAGTCGCATTTTCCCCTCCCTCCATGTAGCTTATCTCATCTGCTTCTCCCACAATCGCCAACGGCACTGGTCCGTCGTCGTCGCTCAGCCACTCCGCCGTCCTCAGAGGACAGCACCTGTTGGGAGGCTACACCGCAGCGGCGGCGTAGTCCCCGACGTAGTGTAGTGCGCGTGGCATCCCTGTTGGGTGTGCGCGGAACACCCACCACACGCTTCGCTGTCGCTGTCCGTCGGCAGCTTTGGCCTGCCGCCACACCACCGTCGAAAGCCAGGGCCATCTCCCGCTCTGCCTCCGTGGCCCGAAGGCGGAAGGTGGTCGTCGTCGCCGCCACCCCACTGCCGGCCACCATGGCCATCACCCGCTTCGCCACCGCAGCCTGAAGGCAGGAGGTGGTGGTCATGGCTGCCAGCCCACTGTCGACCGCCGGGATCATCACCCGCTCCGCCGCCGTGGCCCAAAGGCGGGAGGCGGAGGTGGAGGACCGCACACGCGTCAGCGACCTTGCGCACTACATCGAGTTCCTGCGGGAGGAGGAGGAGCACCTCGTCGAGCATGCAAAGAGCCTTACCGCAGTCATGGCCGCAACAAATGCCGACGCAGAGGCGAGGAATCAGGAGATCTATGAGCAGTCCGGCCGCTTCGAGAGGGATCGCCTGGAACGGTAGTGGGCGTTTGAGCTGGCGAGCGTCGCTGAACGTGCAGCAGCGGCAGGCACCGTATTGCATTTGTCCAGCTCGTTAGTAGGCTCCTCCTCCTCTGCCTCTTACTGAGCGCGCTCGACAGAGGAGAGGCTGTCGGAAGTAGCACAAAGCCCATCTGTAGTAGTAGTAGTATTTAGGGGCTATTTTGTTCCGTTCATGTGACTATAGATGTGTGGTGGAACTGTACAACGTACTTAAAATTAGCTAGTATATATAGTTGAACTATCTATTTTAGTACGTGGTTGGCAACAATTGGGGAAAAGTTTGGTCGGTTCAGCTATCCAGTTGAAATATTTGTATAAATTAAGAACGCTTGCTTAATCTATGAATGAAATCTATGCTTAATTACTGAATTTTAGTTGCAAAAATTAGATAGTGCTAGTGATTTTTAGCTTCATATTTTGACAAATCACAGTGTTACAAGGATTGAAAAATGGCAATGTTACTAAATCAACAAATGTCAAACTTTCCAGTTTGACAAATGGCAACATACCCAATATGACAGATGCAAATCTTACCAAATTGTTTGTACGAGGTTGCACACGGGTCATCCAAAACAACCGTTTGCGTTGAAGGGATGCACAAATCCTGCGCTGCAAATTTTTCCTCGACTTAAGGGGGAAGGCCATAGCTCTGACTTCGCATAGGGTGTTCTATCTAAAACGTTTGCAATCAAGAGCTGCAGAAATCCTACTCGGCACATTTTCTCTTGGCTTCCTGGGGAAGCTGTCGGTTTGCATACGGGTGTTCAAACTAAAATGTTTGTGATCAAGAGCTGCACAAATCCTGCACGGCGTACAGCTCGCATGCTTCCCGGTGAGCCTCCACATTGGAGTACAACTCACACGCCTCCCGTTTAGTCAAGCACTCAAGCACTTGTCCGCACGGCACCTCCTAGCCATTAAAAGAGTGAGGCGTGGCGTCACGTGAATGGTTAACAAAACGCACACAATTTATATGCAATGGAGCATGTGCATGTAGTTAAAATTTGAATTATGCACATAAAATGCCTAGAAAACCCAGTTAACGTATAAAAATGTCCAAACGAACCCCAAAAAATTCCAAAATTAAACAAAACACTCATGTTGTTCTATGTTGACACTAGAAATTTTTTGAAAGCAATAAGAGGCAACGTATATCGTTTCGTCCCCAAAGGTGGCATGTTCCCTACCGAAACCATCACGCATGTTGTGAGACGCTCATACCCAAACCTGCCCCAAATGGGACAAAAATTTTACCACGACATGTTGATGTCGCTCCATGATAGTATGCCAAGTTTCATGAATTTCAGACGAGTTTTGGATTTACTAGAATTTAAAAACCAGGTATCTCAATGTTTTGCGGCCGAGTGACGGTGGCAGGGTGTTTGAAATTCATTCTCATTTCTTGCATGGGACCTAAGCATGGAACCAAGGACACAGATTTGATTTTTCAACTAGTTTATATGCACTGGAGCATGTGCATGTAGTTCAAATTTGAATTATGCACTTGAAATGCCTACAAAACCAAGTTAATGTATAAAAATGTTCAAACGAACCCCGAAAAAATCCAAAACTAAACACAACACTCCTGTTGTTCTGTGTTGACTCCATAAAGTTTTTGGAAGCAATAAGAGGCAACGAATATCGTTTCGTCCCCAAAGGTGGCACGTTCCCTACTGAAACCATCACGCTTGTTGTGAGAAGCTCTGGTTTGGGAGAATCTTATACCCAAACCTAACCCAAATGAGACAAAATTTTTGCCACGAGATGTTGATGCCGCTCCATGATAGCATGCCAAGTTTCATGAATTTCAGATGAGTTTTGGATTTACTAGAATTTAAAAACCAGGTACCTCAATGTTTGCGGACGAGTGACGGTGGCAGGGTGTTTGAAATTCATTCCCATTTCTTGCATGGGACCTAAGCATGGAACCAATGACATAGATTTGATTTTTCAACTAGTTTATATGCACCGAAGCATGTGCATGTAGTTCAAATTTGAATTATGCACCTGAAATGCCTACAAAACACAATTAATGTATAAAAATGTCCAAACGAACCCCGAAAAATTCAAAAATTAAACACAACACTCCTGTTGTTCTATGTTGACACTAGAAATTTTTTGGAAGCAATAAGAGGCAACTGATATTGTTTCGTCCCCAAAGGTGGCACGTTCCCTACCAAAACCATCACGCTTGTTGTGAGAAGCCTTGGTTTGGGAGAAGCTTATACCCAAACCTAACCCAATTGGGACAAAAAATTTACCACGACATGTTGTTGCCGCCCCATGATAGCATGTCAAGTTTCATGAATTTCATACGAGTTTTGGATTTACTAGAATTTAAAAACAAGGTATCTCAATGTTTGCGGCCGAGTGACAGTGGCGGGGTGTTTGAAATTCATTCCCATTTCTTGCATGGGACCAAATCATGCAGCCAAGGACAGAGATTTGTTTTTCAACCAATTTATATGCACCGGAGCATGTGCATGTAGTTCAAATTTGAAGTATGCACCCGGAATGCCTACAAAACACAGTTAATGTATAAAAATGTCCAAATGAACCCCGAAAAATCCCAAAATTAAACACAACACTCTTGTTGTTCTATGTTGACACTAGAAATCTTTTGGAAGCAATAAGAGGCAACTGATATCGTTTCATCCCCAAAGGTGGCACGTTCCCTACCGAAACCATCACGGTTGTTGTGAGAAGCTCTGGTTTGGGAGAAGCTTATACCCAAACCTGCCCCAAATGGGACAAATTTTTTACCATGGCATGTTGATGCCGCTCCATGATAGCATGCCAAGTTTCATGAATTTCAGATGAGTTTTGGATTTACTAGAATTTAAAAACGAAGTATCTCAATGTTTGCGACCGAGTGATGGTGGCAGGGTGTTTGACATTCATTCCCATGTCTTGCATGGGACCTAAGCATGCATCCAAGGACACAGATTTGATTTTTCAACCAGTTTATATTCACTAGAGCATGTGCATGTAGTTCAAATTTGAATTATGCACCTGAAATGCCTACAAAACCAAGTTAATGTATAAAATTGTTCAAACAAACCCTTAATAATTCCAATTATTTGAAGACACGCCTATAGTTGCATGTTCACTGCAGATAAAAGTTCTAGCAATTCAAACACCATCCTTTGTAGTTGTGACCCCATTACGTAATTCAAATTGAGACAAAAAATCAAGTAGATCGCACACAGTTTATTATCACCAACCGTGTGAGATGAAGCACAAAATATCTTGGAGCACCGTCGGAGTGTCAAGCACACTAGCCCGCTCCTCAAAATATCATTTCACTATTCAATCGTCGCCGGTGAAAGATGGGGATGTGGACCTGCTCGTAAGGGCAACTTCGGCGGCCCACTCCGGCGAGAGCGCGGCCGCAGCTGCCAGGCGCGTGCTAACAAGCTTCATGAGGGCGACCGCAATCTGCGTCCAGGCGGCCAAGGCAGCCCAAACGGTCGTTGTTGCTTCTCAAGCGGCGGCAGCAGCATCTGCCTCGGGGATAACAACTGGCGAGAGTGGCACAGCAGTTGTCTGTTCCGTAGCGGCGGCCTTAGCCCTGATGGTGGCCGCCCACGACCATGTCGAGGTCGTCCACGCCCAGCTCGTGGCGGTCACCGCACAAATCGAACGAAGCTTCTCCGACAACGGTCGGCAACCCACGGCCGAAGAGTTGGCAATCGCTGAGAGAGTTCGAGCAGTCGTCCGTTCCTGCGCAGCATACCTTGCCACGACGGAGCCCGCCAAATCCCAGATCACGGCCGCCCACGCCTAGCTCGTGGCGACCTATTCCAAAGATATGGCGGATGTGGATGGCGAGATGGTTGCGGAGTATGGTGGAATTGATGCCATGGAGCCCCTTCCCCAAGAGACCATCGGGCGCGAGCTGGACATGGAGGTGGCGGCGGAGATCGACGAGCACCGGCCGTAGTAGTACTCTTTGTTTTGTTTAATTAAGAGCGCCCGTTTTTAATTTGTTAGAGTAATGTTTAGGTCAGCTAGCTCTGTTTAATTGCTGAACTTGCTCGATTAAGAAGTGTGGGTGTGCTGTAGTCTCCTTTGTGTACCCAAATTATGCAATGACGTGGATGACCACTGTAACCATGGAAACTCGGACCAAAATTTTTGACGTTCAAACTCATCACACACGGGTTAAGCTATCTGAATCGTTTGTGATGTTCACATATTGTTCATAGTTCGGAATAAGGGATAGTGTCTCATGACACTTTGCATGCCAGTTTTTTCGCTGAAGCGATTCCAAATTTTTAGCTTTCGCAGAAATATCTACCTCCCCGCCCCCTCCCCCTTACCAAAATCCACATATCCCCTGTTTCCACCTTCCTTTCCAAGTTGAAACCTTCACTCTTTGCTTGTAGCGCCGCCTCCTCACCGGCGACCCTCCTTCACGCTGCCCGGCCTCGCCTATCCAGGCAGGTAATCCACGCTCGACCCCCATCCTCCTCCTCCTCCTTCCACATCCCACATTCCCCGACCGCCAACACGAGCACGACACCTTCCACCCAAATCACCGACCCCTCCCCCAAATAAGCGCCACCCTAACCCTTCGTGCATGCAGTATAGCCAGGATATCAAGGAGCATTTCGCAGCAGAGAAGCAAATCGTGGCCGCACGCGTGGATGAGGTCGCGATGGCTGCCATTCGTGTCGACCCCCAGATCTTGGAGGAGCACCTTGTCATTTGCTAGCTACGCCGGTTAAGCATGCTTGGTTTACCCGTTGCGTGTGCTGCTCCTGCCTTTCCTTCACAAATTCTAGTGAATTGTGCTATCTAATTTTACCATGCAATTTGTTGCTCTAATGTATATGTTCTATATGTCGTGCAATGCGGTGCTCACTTATTAACTGTTTTGTTAATTAGTTGACATCTTCAATTAACTTTCTGGTTCAACTCTGCAAATGTGATGTTCAATTCTTCAGGCTACAATTTTGAATTGTCTTCCATGTGCGAAATAAATCGATGACGTCCCTCCGAGTTCTGCACATGTTCATCTCGATGACGTCCCTCATCCTCTTGATCCAACAAAGGTGTCGAGGAAGCAGATGAGTTCTGTCACTACGAAGATATGACCGGAGGCGTAAACTATGGAAGGTGGTGCCGCACACGGCAAAAAATTGTTGGTGTGTGTTCTAGGCGCCCCCTCCCCACATATATATACGTGGGAGGGGGAGGGGCACAGCCTTGGGGTGCCCCAAGTAGGAGGAATCCTACTTGGGGTCCTATCCCAGTTCACCCCCCTCCATTTCCATATTTTCAGAGAGGGAAAAGGGAAGAGGAAGGGGAGAAGGAAAGGGGGCCAAACCTTCCCTTTTCCTTTCCCCACTCGGCCTCCTTCCTTGGGGGCGAGGGCACGCTTGTGGGCTGATGTGCTTCCCTCCTATGGCCCATGTGGCCCATATCTTTCCCCTGGAGTTCCGGTAACTGATACGTCTCCGTCGTATCTACTTTTCCAAACACTTTTGCCCTTATTTTGGACTATAACTTGCATGATTTGAATGGAACTAACCCAGACTGATGTTGTTTTCAGCAGAATTGCCATGGTGTTATTTTTGTGCAAAAATAAAAGTTCTCGGAATGACCTGAAAAACAACGGAGAATTATTTTGGAATATATAAAAAATACTGGAAGGAAGATCCACGTCAGGGGGACCTCCACCTGTCCACGAGGGTGGGGGGCGTGCCCTACCCCCTGGGCGCGCCCCCTGCCTCGTGGGCCCCCTGACGCTCCACCAACCTCAACCCTGACTCCTTATATTCACTTATGGGAAGAAAAAAACCAAAGAGAAGGATTCGTCGCGTTTTACGATATGGAGCCGCCGCCAAGCCCTAAACTCTCTCGAGAGGGCTGATCTAGAGTCTGTTTGGGGCTCCGGAGAGGGGAATCCATCGCCATCGTCATCATCAACCTTCCACCATCACCAAATTCATGATGACCACCGCCGTGTGTGAGTAATTTCATCATAGGCTTGCTGGACGGTGATGGGTTGGATGAGATTTATCATGTAATCGAGTTAGTTTTGTTAGGGTTTGATCCCTAGTATCCACTATGTTCTCAGATTGATGTTGCTATGACTTTGCTATGCTTAATGCTTGTCACTAGGGCCGGAGTGCCATGATTTCAGATCTGAACCTATTATGTTTTCATCAATATATGAGAGTTCTTGATCCTATCTTGCAAGCCAATAGTCACCTACTATGTGTTATGATCCAGCAACCCCGAAGTGACAATAATCGGGACCACTCCCGATGATGACCGTAGTTTGAGGAGTTCATGTATTCACTATGTGTTAATGCTTTAGTCCGGTACTCTATTGAAAGGAGGCCTTAATATTCCCTAGTTTCCAATAGGACCCCGCTGCTATGGGAGAGTAGGACAAAAGATGTCATGCAAGTTCTTTTCCGTAAGCACGTATGACTATATCCGGAATACATGCCTACATTACATTGATGAATTGGAGCTAGTTCTGTGTCACCCTATGTTATGACTGTTACATGATGAACGGCATCCGGCATAATTCTCTATCACCGGTCCAATGCCTACGAGCTTTCCATATATTGTTCTTCGCTTATTTACTTTTCCGTTGCTATTGTTACAATCACTATAAAACACCAGAAATATTACTTTTTCTACCATTACCTTTTACCACCGTTACCACTACTATCATATTACTTTTCTACTAAATACCTTGCTGCAGATATTAAGTTTCCAGGTGTGGTTGAATTGACAACTCAGCTACTAATACTTAAGAATACTCTTTGGCTCCCCTTGTGTCGAATCAATAAATTTGGGTTAAATACTCTACCCTCGAAAACGATTGCAATCCCCTATACTTGTGGGTTATCAAGACTATTTTCTGGCGCCGTTGCCGGGGAGCATAGCTCTATTCTTTGAGTCACTTAGGATTTATATCTGCTTATCATTATGAAGAACTTGAAAGATCCAAGAACCAAGATTTATCCCTCAACTACGAGGGGAGGCAAGGAACTGCCATCTAGCTCTGCATTTGATTCACCTTCTGTTTTGAGTAAGCTTGCGACACCTAAACCTGCTTCTGCTATTAATTTTGATATGTCGCATGTTATTGATGATGCCACTTCTGCTATGCATGATACTTATGATAAAACTACTTCTATGCTTGATACTACTGTGCCACTTGGTGAATTTCTTGATGAACAACGTGCTAGGGCTAGAGAGAATGAAATTATTGAAACTGATAATATTGATGAAAGTGATGATGAAGATTCTCCCCCTAGATATGAATTTCCTATTGTTCCTGAGGGTTATGTTGTGGATGAAGAAACTGCTAGAGATTTTCTTGCTTGCAATGATAGGAGTGATCTTAAGAAACAATTGGTTAAGCTGAAACAAAAAACTCTGAATGCTAGAATGAAATATGATCCCACTTATGCTACTTCACCTATCTTTGTTATTGATAAGGATTATGAATTCTCTGTCGACCATGATATAGTTACTTTGGTTGAATCTGATCCTTTCTATGGCTATGAATATGAAACTATTGTCCCACATCTTACTAAATTAAATGATATAGCCACCCTATTCACTAATAATGAGAAAACTCGCTATTATTATATCCTTAAATTACTTCTGTTCTCATTAAAGGGTGAAGCTAAGATATGGTTTAATTCTCTTGATCCTGGTTGTGTGCGTAGTCCCCAGGATATGATTTATTATTTCTCTGCTAAATATTTCCCTGCTCATAAGAAACAAGCTGCTTTAAGGGAAATATATATTTTTTGTGCAAACTAAAGAAGAGAGTCTCCCACAAGTTTGGGGGAGGCTTCTCCAATTACTTAATGCTTTGCCTGATCATCCTCTCAAGAAAAATGAAATACTTGATATCTTTTATAATGGACTAACCGATGCTTCCAGAGACCACCTCGATAGTTGTGCTGGTTGTGTTTTCAGGGAAAGAACGCCAGATGAAGATGAAATTTTATTGAATAATATGTTGACCAATGAAAATAATTGGACACTTCCTGATCCAATTCCCGAACCAACTCCTGAGCCAACTCCGGAGAAAAGGGGTATTCTATTTCTCAGTCTTGAAGATATGTAAGAGGCAAAGAAATCTATGAAAGAAAAAGGTCTAAAAGCTGAAGATGTTAAGAATTTACCTCCAGTTGAAGAAATACATGGTCTTAATTTACCGCCTGTTGAAGAAATGCATGGTTTTAATCCATCACCTATTGAAGAAACACATGGTCTTGATAACCCGACACAGGTAGTAAAGGTAAATTCTCTCTATAGAGATGATAAAGCTGAAATCCCATTTACTAAGTTTGCTAGCCCATGCTTGGATGAGTTTGATGAATTTATGGTTAAGCAAGAAAACTTCAATGCTTATTTTGGTAGGGAATTAAAATGAAATGCTGATATGCTTGAACACTTGGGTGATTATATGGCTAATGTTAAAGGTGAACTTAAACTAATTAGTAAACATGCTTCTATGGTTACCACTCAAGTAGAACAAGTACTTAAAGCTCAGAATGATTTGCTCAATAAATTGAATAGTAAAAATGATAATGCTATTAGAGTGGCTAGTAGAACTAGTAAAATGACTCAGGAACCTTTGTATCCTGAGGGCCATCCTAAGAGAATTGAGCAAGATTCTCAGATAAATAATATTGATGCACCTAGTCCTTCTAAGAGGAAGAAAAAGAAAAATGATAGGACTTTGCATGCTTCTAGTGAACCTGTTATTGACACACCTGAGAATCCCAATAATATCTCTATTTCTGATGCTGAAACACAATCTGGTAATGAGCATGAACCTAGTGGTAATGTTAATAATGATGTTCATGTTGAAACTCAACCTAGCAATAATAATGATGTAGAAATTGAACCTGTTGTTGATCTTGATTGAATTAATGTTATGATAAGAGAGACTTTGTTGCTAGGAAGCACGGTAAGGAAAGAGAACCATGGGTTCAGAAACCCATGCCTTTTCCTCCCAAACCATCCAAGAAAAAGGATGATGAGGATTTTGAGCGCTTTGCTGAAATGATTAGACCTATCTTTTGCGTATGCGATTAACTGATATGCTCAAAATGAATCCCTATGCTAAGTATATGAAAGAAATTGTGACAAATAAAAGAAAGATACCGGAAGCTGAAATTTCCACTATGCTTGCTAATTATACTTTTAAAGGTGGAATACCTAAGAAACTGGGAGATCCAGGAGTACCAACTATACCATGCTCCATTAAAAGAAACTATGTTAAAACTGCTTTATGTGATCTTGGAGCCGGTGTTAGTGTTATTCCTCTCTCTTTATATCGTAGACTTGATTTGAATAAGTTGACACCTATTGAAATATGTTTGCAAATGGACGATAAATCAACTGCTATAACTGTCGGCATTTGTGAGGATGTGCTTGTTGTGGTTGCAAACGTTACTATTTTAACGGACTTTGTTATTCTTGATATTCCCGAGGACGATAATATGTCTATTATTCTTCGAAGACCCTTTTTGAATACTGCGGTGGTTGTTATTGATTGTAACAAAGGCAATGTCACTTTTCATGTTAATGGCAACGAGCATACGGTACACTTTCCGAGGAAACAACCTCAAGTTCATAGTATAAACTCTATTGGAAAAATTCCATTGATTATTTTTGGAGGTTTTGAATTTCCACTACCTACTGTCAAGAAGAAATAAGATATTCTTATTATTGGGGACATGCATATCCCCGTTGAGGTAACCTAGTGTTATTCGAAAATTCTCCGGTTCCATGTTATTCGGAATGAGTTTGTTAACAAGACCCGATCAACCTTGTTAGTAGATTCCTTTTGATGAGCATGAGATGGATGAATTTAGAAAACACAACTCTCTATATCCTCTTTTTACTTTCTGTTATTTATATTAAATAAAGAAAAAATAGTAATTTTTGTCTGTTTTCTGAATTATCCATGCAATTAAAAAATACCCCGAAAATAAAAGTTCTCCAAATGCCCTGAAATTTAAATATGATTTTTTTGGAATATTTGAGAATATCTAGCACTTAGAACACAGCAGGGGAGCAAGCACCTGGCCACGAGGGTCCAGGGCGCACCCACCCCTTGGGTGCGCCCCCTGCCTCATGGGCCCATGGTGGCTCCCCTCCACTTATTCCAGCTACCACACACTCTTTCTTCCTCCCACAAACATCACTAGCCAGCTGAAACCCGAGTCCAAGCTCATCTTGCTGCCATTTTCGATCTCCTTGCTCAAAGCACCTCTCACAAAACTGCTTTGGGAGGTTGTTCCTTGGTGTGTGACTCCTCCAATGGTCCAATTAGTTTCTGTTCTAGTGCTTTATTCATTGCATATTTTTGCTGCTTAGCTGACCCTGTTCTTGAGCTTACATGTCAAATTTATATGGTCAAAAGTAGTTTTAATGCATGATATAGTCTCTAGGCACTTGTGGTAGCTATCAATTTTGTTGAGTTTGGTTCACTTTTATTTTGAAGTTACTAAAATTTCAGAAATTTTTCGAAGGAAGAAATATGTTTAGGAAAATGTACCAAGGTGGTCCTTCAAGGAAGCAAGGACCCAGGCTCGCCATACGCGATGCCTACGATGAACCACCAAGGGAAGATCATGTGCGGGCTTGTGAATGGCCGTCAGAGGACTTTATGGATCGAGCATGAATCAAGGAAGAATTTAACGCGTATGTGCGTAATGCCGATCTTGAGAGCTTCGAGGAAGATAAGTGCTGCCAATACCACCATCTCACTGATTCCTTTGTGAGAAGGTTTGAATTTTCATTATCACGTAATTCTCAAACTGTCCTATTTGATCTTTATGAAAATTCCTATACTATGGACTTAGAAGATTTTACCACTGCTTGTAAACTTCCACAATGGGGCAGCACTAGTGAGCCTCGCAAATCTGAGTTTAGAGATTTTCTTGCTAGTATAACCGTGGGGGAATCTAGAGATATAACACAAGCTACCATAGGGAGCATTCATTTTCCTACTATACATTATTTTTCTCTCTTCATAGGTAGGTGCATAAATGATAAGGATAAAGCATGTCACATGTGTGTCCCTGACCTCAGTGTTCTTAGGAGTGTTGTATTAGGAGATAAACATTATAATTTGGGAGCCATTGTTGCACGTAGGTTGCATAATAATAGGTTTAATGGAGATTTATTCGGTGGAATTTATGCAACCCATCTAGCTAATTTTCTTGATATGCCCATATGTGGGTATGATATTCAGTTGCCTCCTGTTTATTTAGATTATGAGGCCATGGTTCATCATCAGTTTGTTGAGAGGAACGATCAGTTCCTCCAGTACCGACTAATCTTTGACAGACGACGCACCTATCACGTCGCTCTCCCTGCTCCTGCTTTCTTTGACCCTCAGGCAAAAGGGAGATATGTTATAACCAGGGAGGAGGCACACGAATATAAGAGGAGGACAGAGATGGCCCGTCTCCAAGTGGAAGCTCATGAGGCAATAGCTGCTGCATCACAGTACGACCCCAGTTACAACTTTGGATATCCACCAGGCCAGCCGTGGCCATAGACCAACTTAGGCCAAAGGCCTAAGCTTGGGGGGGTACGTATTTCTCACCGACATTACATTCATGCTCACACACTCATTGCTAGTTGTCGGTGCTCATACTTTTTCACTATATCATCCATGCTAGTTTATTTCCCTTTTACGCTTTCTTCTCGTGCGTTTAATAAACCTTAAGAAAAACAAAAATTAGTTGTAGTTTTTAATTAGTTTACTTTTCATGTTGTAGTAGTAGTAATTAAAAAGAAAACCCAAAAAGATTTCTCGTTCTTCTTTTGCTTGTTGTGAGCTTTCCTGTGTACATAGTTTTATTTCTTTTCTTTGGGGGTCGAGAGGAGAAGACCATAATTAAAATGTTAAAGTGGCTCTTATATGCATTATTGTTGATCTGACAAAAGAGCCCATATTACCTTGTCTTGTCTCTTGAATTGAATGCTTGCAGATTCCAGCTTAGTCCAATGCACGTGCACCAATATTATTATTCACATCATTCGGTCGTGCAAGTGAAAGGCAATAATGATGATTATATGATGAACTTATTGAGATGAGAAAAGCTGGTATGAACTCGACCTCTCTTGTTTTTGTAAATATGATTAGTTCATCGTTCCTGATTCAGCCTATTATGAATAAACATGTTTGCAATGACAATTAGAGATTATAGTTGCTTATGCCATGCTTAATTAGCTAGGAGCTTATAATGGTTTACCTTGCGTGCCAACATGCTATTAAAATGGTTGTGATGTGGTATGATAGGGTAGTATCCTCTTTTGAATGATTCGAGTGGCTTGACTTGGCACATGTTCATGCATGTAGTTGAAACAAAATCAACATAGCCTCTACGATATTTATGTTCATGGTGCATTATATCCTACTCATGCTTGCATTCGGTGTTGATTAATTTTAATGCATGTTCATGACTGTTGTCACTCTCTAGCTGGTCGCTTCCCAGCCTTTTGCTAGCCTTCACTTGTGCTAAGCGGGAATACTACTTGTGCATCCAATTCCATAAACCTCAAAGTTATTCCGTATGAGTCTAAAATACCTACCTATATACGGTATCTACCTGCCGTTCCAAGTAAATTTGTATGTGCCAAACTCTAAACCTTCAAATAAACATTCTATTTGTATGCTCAAATAGCTCATGTATCAACTAAGGTTGTCCGTATCTTCCATGTTGGGCGGGTTATTCTCAAGAGGAGTGGACTCCGCTCCTCACTCACGAGAAAACGGCTGGTCACCGGGATGCCCAGTCCCATGCTTTATGCAAATCAAATCAAAATAATTGCAAACAAAACTCCCCCTGGGACTCTTGTTAGTTGGAGGCACTCGTTGTTTCGAGCAAGCCATGGATTGATGCTTGTTGGTGGAGGGAGAGTATAAACTTTACCATTCTGTTTGGGAACCGCCTATAATGTGTGTAGCATGGAAGATATCGCCATCTCTTGGTTGTTATGTTGACAATGAAGGTATACCGCTCAAAATATTATTCACCTCTATTTCAAAATCAAGCTCTGGCACCTCTACAAATCCCTGCTTCCCTCTACGAAGGGCCTATCTATTTACTTTTATGTTGAGTCATCATCCTCTTATTAAAAAGCACCAGTTGGAGAGCACCGCTGTCATTTGCATTCATTGCTGTTAGTTTACATTGAGTATGACTTGATTGGATCTCTTTTACCATGAATTACAATGTCTAGTCATTCCTTGATCTTTAAAGGTGCTCTGCATTTATGTTTTGCGGTCTTAGAAAGGGCTAGCGAGATACCATCTTGTTATATCATATCATGATTGTTTTGAGAAAGTGTTGTCATCCGAGATTTATTATTATTGCTCGCTAGTTGATTATGCCATTGATATGAGTAAACATGAGACCTAAATGTTATTGTGAATATGGTTAGTTCATAATCTTTGCTGAAAACTTGAATGTTGGCTTTACATATTTACAAAAACAAGAGCAAACAAAGTTTGTAAAAGTTTTTCTTTATCACTTTCAGTTTATCAACTGAATTGCTTGAGTACAAGCAAAGGTTTAAGCTTGGGGGAGTTGATACGTCTCCATCGTATCTACTTTCCAAACACTTTTGCCCTTGTTTTGGACTCTAACTTGCATGATTTGAATGGAACTAACCCGGACTGACGCTGTTTTCAGCAGAATTGCCATGGTGTTATTTTTGTGCAGAAATAAAAGTTCTCAGAATGACCTGAAAATCAACAAAGAATTATTTTGGAATATATAAAAAATACTAGAAGGAAGATCCACGTCAGGGGGGCCTCCACCTGTCCACGAGGGTGGACGCGCGTCCTACCCCCCTGGGCATGCCCCCTGCCTCGTGGGCCCCCTAACACTCCACCAACCTCAACCCTGACTCCATATATTCACTTTCGGGGAGAAAAAAACCAGAGAGAAGGATTCATCGCGTTTTACGATACGGAGCCGCCGCCAAGCCCTAAACTCTCTCGGGAGGGCTGATCTGGAGTCCGTTCGGGGCTTCGGAGAAGGGAATCCATCGCCATCGTCATCATCAACCTTCCTCCATCACCAATTTCATGATGCTCACCGCCGTGTGTGAGAAATTCCATCGTAGGCTTGCTGGAGGGTGATGGGTTGGATTAGATTTATCATGTAATCGAGTTAGTTTTGTTAGGGTTTGATCCCTAGTATCCACTATGTTCTGAGATTGATGTTGCTATGACTTTGCTATGCTTAATGCTTGTCACTAGGGGCCGAGTGGCATGATTTCAGATCTGAACCTATTATGTTTTCATCAATATATGAGATTTCTTGATCCTATCTTGCAAGTCAATAGTCACCTACTATGTGTTATGATCCGGCAACCCCAAAGTGACAATAATTGGGACCACTCCCGGTGATAACCGTAGTTTGAGGAGTTCATGTATTCACTATGTGTTAATGCTTTGGTCTGGTACTCTATTAAAAGGAGGCCTTAATATTCCCTAGTTTCCAATAGGACCCCGCTGCCACGGGAGGGTAGGACAAAATATGGCATGCAAGTTCTTTTCCGTAAGCACGTATGACTATATCCGGAATACATGCCTACATTACATTGATGAATTGGAGCTAGTTCTTTGTCACCCTATGTTATGACTGTTACATGATGAACCGCATCTGGCATAATTCTCTATCACCGATCCAATGCCTACGAGCTTTCCATATATTGTTCTTCGCTTATTTACTTTTCCGTTGCTATTGTTACAATCACTATAAAACACCAAAAATATTACTTTTGCTACCATTACCTTTTACCACCGTTACCACTACTATCATATTGCTTTGCTACTAAATACCTTGATGCAGATATTAAGTTTCCAGGTGTGGTTGAATTGACAACTCAGCTTCTAATACTTGAGAATATTCTTTGGCTCCCCTTGTGTCGAATCAATAAATACCCGATACTATCAGTAACCCCCTCCCCAATACTCCAATAAATACCCGATACTATCTGGAACACTTCCGGTGTCTGAATACCATCGTCCTATATATCAATCTTTACCTCTCGACCATTTCGAGACTCCTCGTCATGTCCGTGATCTCATCCGGGACTCCGAACAACATTTGGTGACTAAATCACATAACTCATATAATACTAAATCGTCATCGAACATTAAGCGTGCGGACCCTACAGGTTCAAGAACTATGTAGGCATGACCGAGACACCTCTCCGGTCAATAACCAATAGCGGAACCTGGATGCTCATATTGGCTTCTACATATTCTATGAACACATAATTCCCTTTGTCATCGGTATGTTACTTGCCCGAGATTCGATCGTCAGTATCTTCATACCTAGTTCAATCTCGTTACTGGAAAGTCTCTTTATTCGTTTCGTAACTAAGTCATTAGTCACTTTGCTTGCAAGGCTTCTTATGATGTGTATTACGGAGAGGGCCCAAAGACACCTCTCCGATACTCAGAGTGACAAATCCTAATCTCGATCTATGCCAACCCAACAAACACCTTCGGAGATACCTGTAGAGCATCTTTATAATCACCCAGTTACGTCGTGACTTTTGATAGCACACAAGGTATTCCTCCAGTATCCGGGGGTTGCGTAATCTCATAGTCGAAGGAATATGTATTTGACATGAAGAAAGCAATAGCAATAAAACTGAACGATCAATATGCTAAGCTAACGGATGGGTCATGTCCATCACATCATTCTCCTAATGATGTGATCCCGTTATAAAATGACAACTCATGTCCATGGTTAGGAAACCTTAGTCATCTTTGATCAACGAGCTAGTAAAGTAGAGGCTCACTAGGGACTAAGTGTTTTGTCTATGTATTCACACATGTATTAAGGTTTCCGGTCAATACAATTCTAGCATGAATAATAAACATTTATCATGAATAAGGAATAAAATAACAACTTTATTATTGCCTCTAGGGCATATTTCCTTCAGATATCATATTGTGCAAGACAATCGGTACTAGCACATACTAGAATTCATCTTGTTTCCCCAAGAACTAATGAATTCCTCAAACATGGTGATGGAGTACTGATAACCCACAAGTATAGGGAATCAATTGTAGCCTCTTTTGATAAGTAAGAGTGTCGAACCCAATGAGGAGCTAAAGGTAGAACAAATATTCCCTCAAGTTCTATCGACCACTGATACAACTCTATGCAGGCTTAACGTTCGCTTTACCTAGAACAAGTATGAAACTAGAAATACTTTGTAGGTGTTGTAGGCTAGGTTTGCAAGATAATAACGAGCACAAAAATAAAAGCTAGGGGATGTTTATATAAAGACACAACTAAGTTAGTTTTAGTAGAGAGCTTTTTGTCACGAGAAATTTATTTGTCCCTAGGCAATCGATAACTAGACCGGTAATCATTATAGAAATTTTATATGAGGGAGAGGCGTAAGCTAACATACTTTCTCTTATTGGATCATATGCACTTATGATTGGAACTCTAGCAAGCATTCGCAACTACTAAAGATCATTAAGGTAAAACCCAACCATAGCATTAAAGTATCAAGTCATCTTTATTCCCATACGCCATAACCCACTTATCCATGTTTGTGTTTCAGTCACTCACGCAACGCAGACAATAAGCAAACCATGAACATATTGCAAACCCTACAGCGGGGATCCCTCATGCTTGCGCAACACGGTGTAACATTGCAAATTTTCAATTTGGAATGTTATACACTAGATCATCATTGCATATCATATTTATTGCATTTTGGTTGATCCTAGAAATTTCACGCAACTCAAGGACCCTCGGAGAGAGTTGGGGATTTCGTTATTTTCATATTTGAGTTGTCTCAAATTTTGAAAATAGGATCATTTGATTTTATTTATTTTTTCTTCAATTATTTCTATTACAAAAATATGAGCGAGGGAATAAAATGACTTTCCCAAAATAAAGAAATATTGAGGATTTAATAAAAAAATCAAATAAGATTTTATTTTGGTTTTATTTGCTATTTTATATGAATTTAGGAAAAATGCGAGTTTTTCAAAATTGTATTTAGGCCCCAAATAAATGTTCATCTTGTGCGGCTTGATATTAGAAGCCAGGGAAAATTTATTTCGGGATTTTTGGAGTGCGTTTAGTATTCCTTTTGTTTTTTTTCTGAGCGTAACTATTTAAAAAAATGCAACCGACCTACGGGTCGTGTCCGACCTGGACACTAGGCCCGTCCAGGCTTTATAAGCCGGGGAGCCTAGCCTGGGACCTCCCAAACCCTAGCGCCCAGCCCCCGCCGCCGCACTGCGCCGCCCCGCCGCCCTACGCCACCGCCGACCGCCGCCACCCGCCAGATTAGTTGCCGGAGGTAGTTTTTTTTAGTCGCTGGTTTTTCCCGAAAAACTGTTCGGTTTTCCGACGGTTTTGCTCGTTTTTTTTGTTTCGGTTTTTATTTTAAATAAATCGGTTTTCCGGTTTATTTAAATAGCGAGCGTTCGTCCGTTCGTTCGTTCTAGCAAACGTTCCTCGTTTTTCTTTTTCTCGGATTAAATCCACGATTTTTCTGATCGCGATTTCTGATCCAATTTTCGTTTTAGTCTAACTCTTCGCTCGTTTATCGGAATTAGGCGATTCAAGTGCCTGGAGTTTCGTCTCGAAACCCTATTTCCGATTAACCAACTTAAACAAGTTTTTGCCACTGTAAAAATTGCCTTAGATCCAGAATAGTAAACGAAGCCTATTTCTTTTGTCGTTTGTCTTTCGTTGCTTCGTTCGATTTGACTCTTTTTGCCAACCAGAGTTCTTAAGTTGAACTTTCTGGTTAGATCTCTTATTTGAGTTTTACCTGTGCATTAGTTGAGTACTTATTGTATGCTTGTTTGTTTGCGATAGAGTACCCGGAGTGCGCCGCTTGCTACTTCGAATCGTTAGGTTTCCCGGATCATCAGCAAGGCAAGTAACACTTTGCTCATGCTTTCCCACTACCCAGTTTTATTGCATTAGATCAATCCTCACACATTGCATGATTAGGATCTAATTAAATTGTGGGTTTGGGAAGTAGTTGAGGTAGTACCTATTACCTGTTTATTATCAAACCTTTGGGAGTTACTTCTATGTTTGCTTATTAGGCCATGCTATGCTTGTAGACGTGGATTGGGTGAGTGTATCCATGACAGATGTGAGATTGTTAATTAATGGTTTACTTAAGGTGGCAACTTAAACACACATCTGGGTGGATTGAGGTACCTGGGTATTCCAGGATTGCATGTTTTCTTTATGGACCGCCACCCAGGCTCAAAGGGATCATGAGATTATTCATGCTAGAAACTTCCGTGTGCAGCCACAAGCTATTATGGGCTCTAGCATAGTTGATTAAGTTGTGCGAACTCTTACAGTGGTAGACTAGCAGATGTAGGGGAAAGTAGGTGTAACGGTCTACCCGATCGTAAGGTGCTAGCGCTTCTGAAAGACTATGTCTCGGTCATCCGTCTTCGCAAACACTATGTAGTGCGAGAAACCAAACGGAGGTGATCGAGTCTTGTGGGGAAAAGTGCACAAATCTCTGCAGAGTGTATAAACTAATCATGATTAGCCGTGTCCTCGGTTATGGACATCTTGAGTATCTGGTACCTGGATTATCATGTGCATCTCAACATGTTACTCTAAAATTAATTTTGCTGGGTTTGTTTAATGATGATGCTTAATTGGGATTGAGAATGCTGTAAACCATTCTCAATGTTTAACAACTACCATGATAGTTAAATAAAATTTATTCCTTTGCAGTAGGGAAAAATTGGCTTTACGCAAAATTGTAACCATAGAGCTTTCCACCAGCCAAATATGCATATAGAATAGCTGTTTCATTCCGTTACTCTCTATGTGTTACTTTGCCAGCATATTCCATGTGCTGACCCGTTTCGGGCTGCAATGTTTATGTTGTAGACTTTTCAGAAGACAATTAAGGAGTTTTTAGGTCGTGGTTCTATACTCAGTGATGCCGTTGGAGTTGATGGACTCACTTATCTTCCAAGCCTTCCGTTGTTATCGTTATTAGATGGCCTTAAGCCATATTTACTGTAATAAGTTCTCTTTTGAGACACACGATGTAATAAGTGTGTGATTGCTACTCTACTATAAATCCTTCAAGTACTGTGTGGTGTCAGCATTACTGATCCAGGGATGACACCGAAGCACAGAGATTGGACCATTTGAGGTCTGGTCGCTACATACGGAGAGCACCATAGGACAGCACCAATAATAAAACATGCAACTCAAACCAATCACGATCATGAATGAACCCATAGGACAAAATAGATCTACTCAAACATCATAGGGTAGCCATACATCATTGGGAAATAATATATAGCGTTGAGCGCCATGTTTAAGTAGAGATTGCAGCGGGGAGAAGAGGTGTGACACCGCTGCATAGAGGGGGAGAGAGTTGGTGATGACAGTGGTGAAGTTGTTGGTGTAGATCGTTGTCATGATGATGGCCCCGGCGGTGTTCCGGCACCACCGAGAGAGAGGGGGAGAGAGCCCCCTTCTTCTTTTTCCTTCTTGACCTTCCCCCTAGATGGGAAAAGGTTTTCCCTCTAGTCCTTGGCTTCCATGGAGGCAGAGGGGCGGGAGCTCCTCCGAGGTTGGATCTCTCTCTCTCTCTCTCTCTTTCTCTCTCTCTCTCTCTCTCTCTCTCTCTCTCTCTCTCCCTCTCTTGCTCTCTCTCCCTCTCTCTCTCTCTCTCTCTCTCTATTTCCGCGTTCCCTGATTCTGGCCTTTCATCGTTTCTTAAATTCCCGGAGATCCGTACCTCAGATTGGGCTGAAATTTTAACACGATTTTATCCGGGTATTTGCTTTCTTGCGCCATAAGAAGGGCACCAACTGCCTAACGAAGTGACCACAAGGGCCCAGGGCATCGTCTTGCGCTAATTCTTTTTCCCAAAAATCACATATATTCCAAAAAAAATCTTCGTAAGTTTTTATCCCGTTTGGACTCCGTTTGTTATGGATTTTCTTTGAAACAAAAAACATGCAACAAATAGGAACTGGCACTGGGCACTGGATCAATATGTTAGTCCCAAAAAGAGTATAAAAAGTTGCCAAAAGTATATGAAAGTTGTAGAATATTGGCATGAAACAATCAAAAATTATAGATACGACGGAGACGTATCAGCATCCCCAAGCTTAATTCATGCTCGTCCTCGAGTAGGTAAATGATAGAAAAAGATAATTTTTGATGTGGAATGCTACCTAGGATAATCTTGATCATATAATCTAATCATGGCATGACTATTAAAACACGAGTGATTCAAAGCAATTGTCGGTTTCAAAACTGGTGGATCTCGGGTTGGGGGTCCCGAACTGTGCGTCTAAGGCGGATGGTAAGATGAGGCAGGGGACACGATGTTTACCCAGGTTCGGGCCCTCTTGATGGAGGTAAAACCCTATGTCCTGCTTGATTGTTCTTGATGATATGAGTATTACAAGAGTTGATCTACCACGAGATCATAGAGGCTAAACCCTAGAACCTAGCCTATGGTATGATTGTATGTTGTCCTACGGACTAAAACCCTCCGGTTTATATAAACACCGGAGGGGGCTAGGGTTACACAAGGTCGGCTACAAAGGAGGAGATATACATATCCGTATTGCCTAGCTTGCCTTCTACGCAAAGTAAAGTCCCATCCGGACACGAGACGAAACCTTCAATCTTGTATCTTCATAGTCCAATAGTCCGGCCAAAGGATATAGTCTGGCTGTCCGGAGACCCCCTAATCCAAGACTCCCTTAGTAGACCCTAAACCAGGCTTCAATGACGATGAGTCTGGAGCGCAGTATTGTCTTCGGCATTGCAAGGCGGGTTCTTCTCCAAATTTTGAATGTTTGTTAAGTAGTGTCCGACCCCATAAATGTTGGAATTCTTGGCTTCTACGCCCAATAAGGTCTATCTTCCACGCGTCGAATGAATACGAGGAGCCAGGGAGTTTTTACATTCGCCCCCCTAGCCAGATAAATAAATTGTCTATTAAAGGGATGGGGATTCTTAGATCCAACCCATATCATCCTCCCACAGCGAGAATCCATTGAAGCGCGCTTCGGAAAAATCCACTCCAACATGGCCGACCACCGCAGCTCCTCCTCTCGCCCCCATAGCCCTAAGCCCGGTGATTGGGAGAGATGTTCTATCCCACACAGTCGATTAGTCGAACTGCAGACTCAGGGATTTCTCCCTCCAGCGTATATGGTTCTCGTCCGAGCCGGGCTCGCCACCTACAATGGCGGGGAGCAAGCGGAGAGCTTCCCCAGCCCCTCTACGGGGGAGCGGGTGTTTCTTGTTCCTTACTTATTAAGGGGACTCGGATTTCCAATTCATCTATTCCTCCGCGGGCTCCTGGAGTTTTACGGCCTCCAACTGCATAATTTCACCCATGCTTCCATATTACACATCGCCGGCTACGTTGCCCTTTGCGAGTTATTCCTGGGCTGCGAGGCTCATTTCGAGATGTGGAAAAGGATATTTTGCCTCGTCCCCCGCACACAGAAGGGGTCACTTTATCAAGTGGGCAGAGCCGAAATATGGCGCATCGCCGAAACTGGATACCTGTCCGGTACTCCGAAGAAGACGTCCGAAGACTGGCCTTCAGAATGGTTTTATATGAAGGACGTCCCCCTTCCGGACCTTGTTCGGCGGGGTCTTCATGAGTTCAAAATGCTCCTCTGAAGAAACGCTGAAGCTAGCGCCCACGGAGCCCCCAGGAGGAAGACAACGGAGAAGTCCTTTACCTGATGAACCGGATTAAAGTGCTGGCTCAATCAGGATTGACAATAATCGAGGTTATGTCAATATGCATAATGCGGGGAGTGCAGCCACTTCAATATCGAGGGCACCCCATGTGGTGTTTTAACGGGGAAGATGATGCCACCCGTTGCGGGCGTAAGGGGCCAGACTCCGCAGTTGCTTTAGCAAAAAATATGTCCGAGTTGTTCAAGGGAGAGGAAGAGGAGTTCATCTGCATCAAGCCACGGGATGGATTCTACATGTACAACCCTCCAAGTTGGGTGAGTTATATCTCCTTACTCCCCTTCTTCCCGCATTCTTTGTCGTAGGTACTCACCTTGCCATTTTACGGCAGGAACCGTGAAAAGCCACAAGGGAGGTCAATAGCCCATCTCCACAACCAGAGGACCCTGACCGGGCCCTCGGTCCCGGACTCGAAGAAGATCCGGACATATTCGTGGAGCTGATAGACAGGCAGTTCTATCCATTGAGCTGTGATGACGCCATGGTGGCCATTACGGCCAACTATCCCGGACTGCTCCCTGCGTCGCACGTAAGAAAAACCAAAATCCCAACTCCAAAAACTAGGATCCCCTTTTATACACTTCACCTACCATATACATATGGTGTTTTATAGGGAAGGCATTCGGGACGCCGTGCCAAACCCGCAGCAACTCGCCAACAAGAGGCACCAAGGCCGGGTAGGCCAAAAAGGAAGGCGGTCAGGACGGAGACGCCGACACAGAGGTATGACAAAAAACCCCGCTCCGTGGTTGTCATCTTTCTCAAAATGTAATGACGTCCATGTTTCTTTAATAGATCACGCTTCCACTAGTCGGGCTGCCGATCACGCTTCCACCAGTCGGGCTCCAAGGACGGACATAGAGGCAGAAGCCGACATGGGGCGAACGCCGGATACTCCTCCTACAGAGGATGCGGATAGACTGTTCGCTACAAATTCAGAAGTGGAGAGCGCCATGAATCATAGGCGTCACCGGACCGTACTCCGTGACGCTTGCTTCTCACCAGAGGCATTTGATGCCTTCAATTCTAGAGACGCATACCTCCGTGCTGCTCAAAATGGTCTAGCCAGAGCCACGGACCAGTATGTAAGGGATGTACGGGTAAGAAAATCTGACGATTATATGTATCAGTAGCCCCTTAGACTTGAAACAGTTGACGCAACTGATTGAAGGATCATTATTTGTGCAGGTTCTTACGGAGAAGAATTCACAACTGTCGCAAGAGCTAGACGAGTGCAAGGCCCAGCTGGAAGCCGCTGTTGCCGCATTGAAGGGTTCCAAAAAGGGTCCCCCTGGTAACTCTTTTGTCTATTGCAAAGAATATCAGTACCAGGTAGTATGCGGCGTATATGCACACCTAACAATAGATGTTGCAGGTGGCCCCGGAGTGAATCCGGAGGCCGTGGAGGCGGATACGGCACGTGATGATCGACAGCGAAATGCTGGCGAGCGTGTGCTGACGCGAGTCAGGCAGGAGAAAAATGATCTCCAAGTTGCCAATATCCGGCTGGGCGTGGAACTGAAGGATGTCCGAGCCCAGCTTGCGGACTCCGTGAAGGAGAATAATGGCTTCAGCGCGGCATTTTTAGTAAGTGCTTGAACGAGCTTTTTAAAGGAGTTTGGCGAAGAAGCCTGCTAACAGCATTATGTCTGCAGGTATGCTGACGAGTCGTCTCGCGGAGGAGATGCCTGGATCCTCGGGTGATCTTCTGCCAGAGCTCTCACAACTGCACGAACAAGTTCGGCAGGTGATGCAGAGTATTGCCCAAGCCTTGTGGCCGTCCGCGTCCCCACCAAGAGGCATGGGGGAGCTTATAGAGAAGCTCAAGGGAGCGCGGCGGCGCTTCCGATTATGGAAGATATCAGCCTTCTGACAAGGTGCACGGGAAGCCTGGGCTATGGTGAAGACACAATATACCAAGGCTGACCCAAACCACATGGCCGAGGTCGGACCTATGGGGCCCGATGGGAAAGAGATCCCCGTCAGTTTAGTGTATGATCAAGTAGAATTAGCCGCAAAGTATTCCCAACGGGATTGTAGGCTAGACAGCCTGTTGGATGGTATAGAAGAAGAATTTAATCAGTCTTAGTGACTGTGTACTTCAAGTGACATATGTAATGTCCCTAGCCGGATTGTAAATCATTTGTCATGGAGGACCTTTTCGCTTCGACCTCTGGACCCGATAGTTCGGAGTGTATCCGAATACCCACTCGGTTATATAAAAACCGGGGTATGCATGGAAACCAGGCGTAGGGGTCATAAGTGCTTGAACAGACAAGTACCCAACTAGCTATGTTATATTACATGGATAGTAAGAAACATCTTCCAGGGAGAGTAGTTCCGTTAAGGGTTCCTTTCCCTGGGTACACATGCTCTAATGTGCATGTCCGAACTGCGAGACGCAGGCTAAAAACATCTGGGGGCGTGTAGTAATTTAAATGAAAGTCATCTTTTGTTCACCAACCGAATATTCCCTTAAGAATGCTAGCTTTCGGCTTCACCCAGTCTGAGGTACACATCCGGCTGACCCGGCAGTAACAATCGCAGAGGTGCTCCCCTTATGCCCTAGCCGAATTAACGGGAACGTAGGGCATAAACACAAGAGCCAGGCAACCCAGCTTGGCCAAAACTTAAGTCATATCGATGCATATAATGGCAAAAAAGGTACATGCGGAAGAATAACACATGTGCAGGGCATGAAGCCCGGAAAAATAATTAGATTAAGCTTATGTATAGGAAGCCCCAGGTATATTGAGCGCGGTTAGAGCGTCAAGATTGTGTAACCAAGACACAGGTTTAGCCCTTTAGGGCTTTGAAGAGAAAAGAGAGAAAGAAATAGAGAGAGAGAAAACAGATGTGCAAAAAATTCATGGAGGTAAGGAGACGAACATAGAGTCCGGCGCTAGGCATAGAATCTTCGGAGTCTGGCTGCGTTCCATGGGTTTGGCTCGAGTCGATTATTCGATGCATCCCGCAGACGGTACGCTCCACCGGTCAGAACCTGGTCGATAATGAAGGGACCGTCCCATTTGGGCTTGAGCTTGTTCTTTTCTTCTCCGTCAGGTGTAGAACTAGTTCACCAACATTATAGGTTTTGGCCCGCACTTATTTGCTTTGATACCTTCGAGTCTGTTGTTGATAGAATGTGGAACAGGCTTTTGCCACGTCGCGCTCCTCCTCCAGGGCATCCAAACTGTCCTGTCGATCGAGCTCGGCCTCTCTTTCTTCATACATGCGCACTCAAGGTGAGTCATGAATTATGTCGCAAGGCAGCACCGCCTCAGCGCCGTACACCATAAAAAATGGTGTGTATTCGGTAGTGCGATTCGGCATGGTCCGCAGCCCCCATAGTACGGAGTCGAGCTCCTCTACCCAATGGGTGTCTGAACTAACGGTCAAGTCGAATGAGCGAATGGTCTTATCATGAGTGGTATTAAATCCAGATTAGTCCGGTCCTTAAAGAATTTGCGGATGATAGACAGAAGCACAATCGAGCTTGATGCCCATGTTGCTGCACCAAAGTTTCACCTCGTCGGCTGTAAAGTTCGTGCCATTGTCAGTGATGATGTTGTGGGGGACGCCATAACGGTGTACAACCTCGTATATGAAGTCTATCATCAGTCCGGATTCAGCCGTTTTGACAGGTTTAGCTTCTATCCATTTGGTGAATTTGTCCACCATGACCAGTAAGTATTTTGTCTTATGGGTTCCCCCTTTAAGGTGTCCGACCATATCGAGCCCCCAGACCACAAAGGGCCAAGTAATGGGGATTATTTGGAGGGCGGTAGGTGGCATGTTGCTTTGGTTTGCAAAAAGCTGGCAACCAACACAATGTTGAACCAGATGCCGTGCATCTGCCTGGGCCGTCGGCCAATAAAAACATGTACGGAAGGCCTTACTTACAAGGGCCCGAGCTGCTGCGTGGTGGCCGCCGAGTCCGGCATGGATTTCTGCCAAAAGCTTCCGCCCTTCCTCTTCGGAGATGCACCTTTGAAGGACTCCGGTTGTGCTCTTCTTATAAATCTCTCCCTCATGGACCTTGTAGGCTTTAGATCACCGCACTATGCAGCGAGCCTCATTTTGATCCTCGGGTAATTCATGTCTAGTTAGGTAGGCCAGGAATGGTTCTGTCCATGGGGCGATGACGACCATTATCACGTGGGCTGAAGGTGTTATTTCGGTGGCAGAGCCTCCGATTGGGTCAGAGTATTCGGTATCTGGGGTTGTGGCCGGGTCCGAACTATTTTTGCCGGTGTCCCCTTCCCATACCACGGATGGTTTAAACAGTCTTTCCAGGAAGATGTTTGGTGGGACAGGGTCGCGTTTAGCGCCGATACGTGCTAGGATGTCCGCTGCCTGGTTGTTTTCCCGAGCCACATGGTGGAATTACAGCCCCTCGAACCGGCCTGACATTTTGAGGATGGCGTTGCGATATGCCGCCATTTTCGGATCCTTGGCATCGAAGCCTCCATTTATTTGGGATATTGTGAGGTTCGAGTCCCCACGCACCTCTAGGCATTGGATGCCCATGGAGACTGCCATCCGGAGGCCGTGTAATAGGGCCTCGTATTTGGCTGCGTTATTGGAGTCCGTATATAGTATTTGGAGCACATATTGCACCGTGTCTCCAGTGGGGGACGTCAGGACGATGCCAGCCCCTAGACCAGCCAGCAATTTAGAGCTGTCGAAGTGCATGATCCAATTGGAGTATGCGCCGGACTCTTTAGGGAGTCCGGCTTCTGTCCATTCGGCTACGAAATCAGCCAGTACTTGCGACTTAATGGCTCGTCGTGGCTTATATGTTATGTCGAACGGGAGGAGCTCGATAGCCCATTTGGCAATCCGGCCCATGGCATCACGGTTGTTTATTATGTCATTGAGTGGTACTTCGGGTGCCACCATAATCGAACACTCTTGAAAGTAGTGTCGTAATTTCTGGGATGCCATAAATACCGCGTATGCTATCTTTTGGTAATCTGGGTACCGTGATTTGCATGGAGTGAGGACGGTGGATACATAATATACCGGCTTTTGAAGAGGGAATTTATGTCCGTCCATCTCTCGTTCGACGACGAGCACTGCGCTTACAACTTGGTGAGTTGCCGCTACATATAATAGCATTGGTTCGCCAACAGTTGGCGCGGCCAGGATTGGGTTGGCGGCCAGGATGGCTTTGATTTCTTCCAGTCCGGCCGTGGCTGCGTCCGTCCACTCGAAGTGTTCGGTGCCCCAAAGAAGGCGATAAAGGGGAAGTGCCTTTTCTCCTAATCAGGAGATAAAGCGGCTTAAAGCCGCCACGCATCCAGTCAATTTCTGGATTTGCTTGAGGTCAGTTGGGATAGCCAACTGTGACAAAGCTCGGATTTTAGCCGGATTTGCTTCAATTCCTCTACTGGAGACGATGAAGCCCAAGATCTTTCCAGTGGGAACGCTGAAAACGCATTTTTCCGGATTGAGCTTAATGTCATATGTTCGGAGATTGGTGAACGTGAGCCTAAAGTCGTCTATTAAAGAGTCGACGTGTCTGGTTTTAATGACCACATCGTCTACATATGCCTCCACAGTATTACCGATCTGCTTTTCCAAACATGTCTGGATCATGCGCTGATATGTTGCACCGGCGTTTCTGAGCCCAAAGGGCATTGTGTTAAAGCAGAAGGGGTCGTATGGTGTTATAAATGCCGTTGCGGCTTGATCAGACTCCACCATCTTAATCTGGTGGTAACTGGAGTATGCGTCAAGGAAGCACAATGATTCGTGTCCTGCAGTAGCGCCGATGATTTGATCGATGTGAGGGAGTGGGAAGGGATCCTTTTGGCAAGCCTTGTTAAGGTCTTTGAAGTCGACACATAGGCGCCAGGATCTGTCCTTCTTTGGTACCATCACCAGGTTTGCTAGCCAATCCAGATGTTTTATTTCTTTAATGAATCCGGCTTCCGGTAGCTTGGCCAGCTCCTCTCCCATGGCTTGTCGCTTAGGTTCAGAGAAACGCCGAAGAGTCTGCTTGACCGGCTTGAATCCTTTTAGAATATTAAGGCTATGCTCGGCCAATCTGCATGGGATTCCTCGCATGTCTGAAGGATGCCAGGCGAATATATCCCAATTCTCGCGTAGAAACTCCCGTAGTGCGGCGTCTACAGCGGGGTCTAATAGTGCCCCAATGGATGTTGTTTTTGTAGGGTTCGTTGGATGGACTTGGAATTTAAATATTTTGTCCACTGATTTAAAGGAGGTGGACCTGGATCTTTTGTTTAGTATCACGTCATCCCTGTCCACCATGGAGCACAACGCGGTTAACTCCTCCGCCACAAGGGCTTCAGATAATGCCTCGAAGGCTAGTGCGGTTGTTTTGTTCTTGGCGCGGAGTGTTATGTCCGGATCACTAGCTAGAGTGATAAATCCCTTGGGTCCAGGCATTTTGAGCTTCATGTACCCGTAACGGGGTATGGCTTGAAAAATCGTGAATGCCTCCCGCCCTAGAAGGGCGTGGTATCCGCTACTGAACGGGACCACTTGGAATGTAATTTCTTCAGACCTGTAATTCTCTGGAGTGCCGAATACCACATCAAGTGTGATTTTCACAGCGCAATGTGACTCCCGACTAGGGATGATTCCTCGGAAGGTCGTACTGCTTTGCTCAATATGGTTGTTGTCCATTTTTTGGAGAGTTTCCTCATAGATGAGGTTTAATCCGCTGCCACCATCCATGAGCACCTTAGTGAGCCGAAAGCCATCCACAATTGGACTGAGGACCAAAGCGGCTGGTGCTCGGGCTGTTCGGAATTTAGGTTCGTCACTGGCGTTGAAGGTAATAGCCGTGTCGCTCCATGGATTTATTGCTGCCACGTGGCAGACTTCGGCAAGGCCGCAGAGTGCTCGCTTACGCCTATTATTTGAGGCGAAGGTCTCGAAGACTGTTAATATTGTGTTTTTATCTGTGGGAAGGTGCTCTGAGGTATTTTGGGTGAGAAGATCCTCACCGCTTTTGGCCACCTGCCGGAGTACCCAACATGCTCTAAGGCTGTGTGTTGATATGGTATCTGTTGTACTATGGATTTTGCAGGGCCCGTTGAGCCATCCCTCCAATATGGTTCCACGCCCTGTAGTGGGCTTTTGCTTCTTTGTAATTGAGTTTGGCGACTTATGAGAGTGCGCCCTTTTAGTTTGGACTGGGAGTTTTGTCAGAGCCGGATTATCCCAAAATTGCGTTTGGGTTTTCTAGGCACTTTACATCGCACAGTATTTCCGTACTATGTCCGCCAAGTCAGCGAAGTGTGCTACGTCGCGGCAACTTATGGCATTGAGGACTCCCTTGTCCGTGCAATTGTTGCAAAAGAACAAAATTGCATCTTCCTCGCGACAGTCCTTGACCTTGTTCATTACAAGGAGGAATCTGGCCCAATAGTGATGTACTGTCTCTTGGGGCGCTTGCCTAATGTGGGAAAGATAGTTTCTATCTGGGTGGGTGGGTGGATTTAAGTCCAGACCCTTGACCCAATTTGTGATCCCGGGGCAGGGGAGTTTCCGATCTTGGAAGTTCGGGCTCCGGGATGTTGCCCTGCGGGTTCGGTATGCGGCCTGATTCTGGATTCAGGGTTAGGGCGGCGTCCTCCCGTGAGCGAGTATCCTGTTCGGAGAGCTCGGGAATCCGGACATAGTTCGTCCTCAGGATAGAGGGAGAATCGCCGCATTGCTCCTCCACCACTGCTATCTGATGGGTGACCAGCGGAGAGTTAATCTCCCTTTGGTCGGATTTAAGCCCGATCTAATCGTAGTCCGTAGTGACTCCCAGAGCGGCAATGCGATCCAAGAGCTCGTTCAAAGAGGAGAGCTCCATTGGATCCATCTGCTCGGCAAATTTTGAGCCGATGTGGAGGCTATTTTTGATGACCCAAGAGGTCATCGTCGGCGCAGCGGCCGAGCGGGCGGTCATGACGAAGCCGCCTAGTCGAAGAGTTTGGCCTACAGCCAGGGCTCCCCAGAGGTGATGTTGTCCTTGACAACAAGGCGAGCCATCTTCCTTATGATGACGACACAGTGGAACTCTCAATGAAATCACCAATGTCGGTGTCAAAACCGGCGGATCTCGGGTAGGGGGTCCCGAACTGTGCGTCTAAGGCGGATGGTAATAGGAGGCAGAGGACACGATGTTTACCCAGGTTCGGGCCCTCTTGATGGAGGTAAAACCCTACATCCTGCTTGATTGTTCTTGATGATATGAGTATTACAAGAGTTGATCTACCACGAGATCAGAGAGGCTAAACCCTAGAAGCTAGCCTATGGTATGATTGTATGTTGTCCTACGGACTAAAACCCTTCAATTTATATAGACATCGGAGGGGGCTAGGGTTACACAAGGTCAGTTACAAAGGAAGAGATATACATATCCGTATTGCCTAGCTTGCCTTCTACGCCAAGTAAAGTCCCATCCGAACACGAGACAAAGTCTTCAATTTTGTATCTTCATAGTCCAACAGTCCGGCCAAAGGATATAGTCCAGCTGTCCGGTGACCCCCTAATCCAGGACTCCCTCAGCAATAGTCTATCATTTGAAATTAAGACAGTAATACTTCAAGCATGCTAATAAAGCAATCATGTATTCTCAAAATAAGCCAAAGAAATTTATCCCTACAAAATCATATAGTCTGGCTATGCTCCATCTTCATCACACAAAGTATTTCATCATGCACAACCCCTATGACAAGCCAAGCAATTGTTGCATACTTTTAATGTTCTCAAGCCTTTTCAACTTTCATGCAATACATGAGCGTGAGCCATGGATATAGCACTATAGGTGGAATAGAATATCATGGTGGAGGTCGTGTGGGGAAGACAAAGAGGAATAAAGTCTCACATCGACGCGGCTAATCAATGGGCTATGGAGATGCCCATCAATTGATGTAAATGTGAGGAGTAGGGATTGCCATGCAACAGATGCACCAAATCTATAAGTGTATGAAAGCTCAAACTGAAAACTAAGTGGGTGTGCATCCAACTTGCTTGTTCATGAAGACCTCGGGCATTTGAGGAAGCCCATCATCGGAATATACAAGCAAAGTTCTATAATGAAAATTCCCACTAGTATATGAAAGTGATAACTCAAGAGACTCTCTATATGAAGAACATGGTGCTACTCTGAAGCACAAGTGTGGTAAAAGGATAGTAGCATTGCCCCTTCTCTCTTTTTCTCTCATTCATTTTTTGTTTTTTTGGGGCCCTCTCTTTTTTTCGTCCGGAGTCTCATCCCGACTTGTCGGGAATCATAGTCTCCATCATCCTTTCCTCACTGGGGCAATGCTCTAATAATGATGATCATCACACTTTTATTTACTTAGAACTCAATATTACAACTCAAATATCTAGAACAAAGTATGACTCTATATGAATGCCTCTGGCAGTGTACCAGGATGTGCAATGATCTAGCATAGGAAAGATATAAAAAATGGACAAGCCATGGAAATATCATGCTAGATATTTTACGATCATGCAAAGCAATATGACAATGAATGCTCAAGTCATGTATATTATGATGATGATGGAAGTTGCATGGCAATATATCTCGGAATGGCTATGGAAATGCCATGATAGGTAGGTATGGTGGCTGTTTTGAGGAAGATATAAGGAGGCTTATGTGTGATAGAGCGTATCGTATCACGGGGTTTGGATGCACCGGCAAAGTTTGCACCAACTCTCGAGGTGAGAAAGGGCAATGCACGGTACCGAAGAGGCTAGCAAGTTCATCTCCATAAGCATAACTCATATTGGCATCATGGCCACAAGCATAGCAATTATCAAGTTCATCAAAGAGGGATATTTCAAATGAATCAATGAGATCATAGCTATTATCATAGCATTCATCCTTCGGTAAGGATGAAGGGACATTAAACAATGTATGAGTTGGAGGGTTACTCTCATTAGAAGGTGGGTACAGGTAGCTAATCCGCTCTTCCTCCTTTTGTTCTTCGCTCTCCTCATCATCTTTTTCATCCAATGAGCTCACAGTTTCAGCAATTTCTTCTTCCATAGTTTCCTGCAAAATATTAGTCTCCTCTTGGACAGCGGAGGAGTCCTCAATAAATGCATCAATATCGGCATTGTATTCATAATTCTCATAGCAATAATTAAGTATAGCAAAATTTTCAGGTCTGTAAACAGCATCATAAAGATCTTCACACTTTTTAAACAAAGATTCAATTTCATAAGCACCCTTAAAAGCAACAAATTCTTCTATTCTTTCCACATCATGGTAATCATATATACCATTAGCATAAGAAGCCAAGGTTTTATTATCATTAAATTTACATGAAAAGGGAAGGTGTGGAGCCTTCACCCTAGAGCAACAAGTATAATCATATCTCAAGCATAGTTCCTGAGCATACCAATGCAACATATGAATTTGATCCCATAATAGTTTCCCTTTTTGTGTCAAGCGATAATCCCTAAAGTATTCACGTTGATCCAACATGTCTCCCATTATATAATTGAATGGGGTTTTCTCAGGATTATTAAAGTAGTGCATAATATCTTTCACATAATGAGCATCGACGGTTTTAGGAGGTTCCCCATCTCCACCAGTAGCAAGTACACCTAATGTTTTTGGTATTTCATGTTCCATATCCATAACTAAAGATATAAAACAACTTAGAATAGCAAATAAAATCTATTTAGTGATAAAGCAAACAAACACACACGAGAATATTCACCCCACGCTATTGCTCCCTAGCAACGGCGCAAGAAAAAGGTCTTGATAACCCAAAAGTATAGGGGATCAATTGTAGCCTCTTTCGATAAGTAAGAGTGTCTAAACCAATGAGGATCTAAAGGTAGAACAAATATTCCCTCAAGTTCTATCGACCACCGATACAACTCTACGCACGCTTAACGTTCGCTTTACTTAGAACAAGTATGAAACTAGAAGTACTTTATAGGTGTTGTAGGCTAGGTTTGCAAGATAATAAAGAGCATATAAATAAAATATAGGGGCTGTTTATATAAAGACACAGCTAAGTTAGTTTTAGTAGAGAGCTTTTTGTCACGAGAAAGTTATTTGTCCCTAGGCAATCGATAACTAGCCCGGTAATCATTATAGCAATTTTATATGAGGGGGAGGCATAAGCTAACATACTTTCTCTTCTTGGATCATATGAACTTATGATTGGAACTCTAGCAAGCATCCGCAACTACTAAAGATCATTAAGGTAAAACCCAACCATAGCATTAAAGTATCAAGTCCTTTTTATTCCCATACGCCATAGCCCACATATTTGTGTTTGTGTTTCAGTCACTCACGCAACATAGACAATAAGAAAACCATGAACATATTATAAACCCTATAGCGGGGATCCCTCACGCTTGCGCGACACGGAGAGCACCATAGGACACCACCAATAATAAAACATGCAACTCAAACCAATCACGATCATCAATGAACCCATAGGACAAAACGGATCTACTCAAACATCATTGGATAGCCATACATCATTGGGAAATAATATATAGGTTGAGTACCATGTTTAAGTAGAGATTACAGTAAGGAGAAGAGGTGTTACACCCCTGCACAGATGTAGCGACCCGACCCAAAATGGATCGAAGTCTCTGTGCTTAAGTGTCATCCATGGATCGGTATGCTGACACACACAGTACACGAGGAATTATAACAGAGTTCAATCACACTTCATTACATCGAGGTTCTCAAAAGAGTATTTATTACAATAATATGGCCATAGGCCATCTCAATAAAAATAACTGCGGAAGCATTGAAGGTAAATGAGTCCATCCAACTCCACGGCAAACTGAGTGTAGAACAACGACCTATCGCACCTTTAATCTTCGTCGGAAAAGTCTACAACATGAGACGTTGCAGCCGTGTAGGTCAGCACATGGAATATGCTGGCAATTTCACACCATAGAATAATAATAAATGAAAAGACTATCTCTATATGCAAATTTAGCTGGTGGAGGCTCTAAGTTTTATTTTGCATAAAGCTAATTTTACCCTACAACAAAGGAATTTTTTTATTACTACTAAGTTATAATGCCATTATTGAGAAGGTTCCTCCAACTCAATCCCAAAATTCCCAAGTTATTAGTAACCCAGTAATTTCATTAAATAGAGTGATGAGATCAACCAATAATTCACTTCTAGATACTCAAATTGTCCATAACCGGGGACACGACTAATCATGATTAGTTTGTACACTCTACAGAGGTTTGCACACTTTCCCCCACAAGACTTGACCGCCCCCATGATCGGAAGATCGAGACATAGCCTTTCAGAAGTGTTTCCCCTTAACCCTGGGTAGACCGGTACACCTACTTTCCCCTACATCAGCTAGTCTACCACGGAAAGAGGTCGCACAACTTACTCAACTATGCCAGAGCCCATAATGGCTTGTGGCTGCACACGGGAGTTTCTAGGCATGAAATATCTTATGATCCCTTTGAGCCTGGGTGGCGGACCTAGGGTAATCACACGGGTACTCCGGTATTCCCCTTGGGCAAGCACTGGTTACTCCAGGTGCCCCAAACAATCCACCTAGATGTGTATTAAAGTTGCCACCTTATGTTGTCCCAAAATTATCATCTCTCACAACTTGCATGGATCACACATACCAATCCCCGTCTACGAGCATGGCTAAGCAATATATGATATAACGAATATTCCCGGGGTGATCAAAGGTCATAGGTTCCTACCACAAGAACTACAAAGCATAACCACATGTTCCCAATCCTACTCATGCAATCTTTGAGGGTGAAACTAATGCATAGTAAAAACTGGGTATTGAAAATTATGATCAAAGTGTGAACTTGCCTTGCTGATGTTCGCTGAACTGTAAAGATTCGTGGTAGCAAGCTTCGCACTCCGGATGATCTAACGTAATCAAGCAATAACATACATAAGCATACAAGCAAAGATCCAAAAAGAAAACAAATGAAAGACTTCGAAAAACTCCAAAACAACCAAATTAAGTTTCTGTACATAACATAATTTTTACAGTAGAAAAATATGTGTGTTAGGGTCTAACATAAAGTACACGTTATGAGCTTCGATTTGCAAAAAGAATCACCTAAAACGGAGTTACGAAACTCAATTTATTGCCTGACGAAGTTTGAATTCAAATATGTTTGAATCCAAATTTTAAAATTTTCAAAAATATTTTTCGTTTGGTTCTCTGGATAGATGGGATTTCTATGAACTAGTAGGAAAAAGAATCAACTAAATCGGATCTATAGACTAAAAGATAAACAAGAAAGAAGATTTGGTAAAGAATCTGAATTTGGAAAAATTCCTGAAAAAGAAAAAAAATCGGCCAGAGACAAGTGGCGCTCTGTGATTCGCTGGCTGGGTGCTCACCAGACTTGTTGCCGGAGACGAGGAAGAAGGTGGCTCCGGTGTGCTTCGACGAAGGACGCGTGCGAAACGATGTAGAGGAGGATGAGGTGAACCACTTGAACAAGTTGTGGTGGTAGATTGCTTCTTGTATGCACGGTGAGAGGTCGCCGGAATTCACGAACTCCGACAAGCAATTGGCGAGGTTAGGGAGGGGCAAAAACTCCAGAAGGAGAGGGCTTCAGACGAGGGTTGAGAGGGGCTCCCAGGGGTGCTTTATATAGGGCAAGGGAGGTCCAGAGTTGGGTGGGGCGAGATGTGTTAATGGCTGCAGTTTCAAGCGCTCATGATGGCCATTATGGTTGTCTTTGAGGCGCACCAGGGAATGGGAGGG
>NC_041382.1:415875513-415881774 GCF_002162155.2 Triticum dicoccoides
TGAGGGGAGGAAGAGGTAGACGCGCCATGGATGAACGTTCTGTCAGTGTTCACGTACAGAGAGGAGGAAGAAGGAGATAGCGCTTGGGCCTGGGCCTGCTGGGCTGCGTATTTTTTTAAAACGTTTTTTACAGAGCAAAGAAACACCGAAAATACAAATAAAAGTTAGCCTAAAAATCCCAGAAAATTCACATAGTTATATGGTCTTATATATGACCTAGTGCACTTTTATCTGGCCTAAAATGCAAGTTTTAAAAAATAAATATTTTTTCTAAACTAATAAAATAAATTGCAAATAAAACCCAACAATTATATTTTGATTCCAAATTCAATTTCCAATATTTTCCTTCTGTTTTTGAAGAAGTCATTTTATCTTCTCTCTTCATGTTATTTTTGATATAATGGAAATGAATTAATTTGGTGAAACCAAATTTGATCCATATCCCAACTTTGAAATTTCAAAAGTGGGTTTTGGGCAAACTTCCAACTCTCTCGTTTGGTCCTTGAGTTGCTCAAAGTTCCTTGGATCAAAAATCAAATAAAACAAATGGGCAAAAATGCATAAATCATGGGTGCATACGAATGATCTATTATAAACATCCAAATTGAAAATTGGGATGTTACAAGAGAAGGGGGGGAAAGTTGGTGTTGACGGTGGTGAAGTTGTTGGTGTAGATCGCGGTCACGATGATGGCCCCGACGGTGTTCCCGCGCCACCGGGAGAGAGGGGGAGAGAGCCCCCCCCCCTCCTTCTTCCTTCTTGACCTTCCCCCTAGATGGGAGAAGGGTTTCCCCTCCGGTCCTTGGCTTCCATGGTGGCGGAGGGGCGGGAGCCCCTCTGAGATTGGATCTCTCTCTCTCTCTCTTTCCTTTTGTTTCTGCGTTCCCTGATTCTGGCCTTTCACCATTTCTTAAATTCCGGGAGATCCTTAACTCCGATTGGGCTGAAATTTTAACACGATTTTTATCCGGGCATTAGCTTTCTTGCGCCAGAAGAAGGGCGCCAACCGCCTTACGGAGTGGCCACAAGGGCCTAGGGCATCGTCTCGCATTGATTTTTTCCCCAGAAATCACATATATTCCAAAAAAACTCTGTAAGTTTTTATCCCGTTTGGACTCTGTTTGATATGGATTTTCTGTGAAACAAAAAACATGCAACAAACAGGAACTAGCACTGGGCACTGAATCAATATGTTAGTCCCAAAAACAGTATAAAAAATTGCCAAAAGTATATGAAAGTTATAGAATATTAGCATGAAACAATCAAAAATTATAGATACGACGGAGACGTATCAAGTACATAGAGGTGAGGGACAAGTTACAAGCCAACATGAAGTTGGAGATGGAGAGAAACATGACAACAATGATGACGAGGGCACCGGCCTTCTGGCCAGCGCTGAACGTGGGAGGCGCCTCCTCCCTTCTCCTTTCCTTGCCTTGGCCCTTCTCTATGGTGGAGTTTGCTGCAATGAAGGTGTGGTGGCTGTAGATGGAACTTTTGGAGGATGAGAGATGAGCTGACGGCTAGGGTTGGAGGTCTTCATATAGGGGTACTCCTCGGGTGGCATCCGTTGATCTAGCCTCATCCCCTTCATCCATGGGCTCAAGGGGAGCCAAATCCACGTACAAAACAAGCCTTGGTCATCAAGGATCTCGTAGGGAAAGTGGGGATGAAATCGGAGCAAAATTTGGAGAGATATGGCCAATTTATGTGCCAGTCTAGAGCTCAAACGAGCAGCTCCGGTCGCATGAAAGGATGTCTTTCCATCTGGACTTTGGGAGCTGCTTCTTTATTTTGGTTGCCATTTCTACATACGAACTCCAATTTCTTCATTCTTAGGCTCGTTGGATTGCTAGCAAAAAGCATGATGCATTTGTGGAATTAGATCTTCATTTTGTAAACTTTTATAAATGTCAAATCTTCAAATCTCTCCAAAGGGCCTTGATCTGGTGCTTGGAACTTCTCCAGTTTGACCCCTAGATCGATTATT
Source organism: Triticum dicoccoides (assembly GCF_002162155.2). Lineage (NCBI taxonomy): Eukaryota > Viridiplantae > Streptophyta > Magnoliopsida > Poales > Poaceae > Triticum > Triticum dicoccoides. The sequence goes on from NC_041382.1 coordinate 415,877,504, forward strand.
TTGATGTCCCAAGTCCATGAACATGTCAACACACTTACAAAGACTACTAAATAAAGGAAAGCTAAATAAAAATAAAAGGTGTGCAAGGAACTTGGTAAAACAAGTAAACACCAAAAACTATGCATTGGAGAAATGAATAAGTGCTAGATGGATATGATATGAGGGTTTTTGGCACTATAATATATGCTAAAATGTATGCATAAAATCCACTCATCAGGCGGCGGCTTGGGGTGATGAAGATGGCTATGGTGATGATGACGAAGACTGGTTTGTTCTGTGATGTTCTGTTATCCATTTAGCGTTGGCCCCTTTATAAATGTTGTCCAGGTGGACGAGGAGACTCGGTTTCCATGCCATGCGACCGCTCATACGAGCGGGCTCGGTCGCATGGAATGCCGCCTTTTGCTCTGTTTCTTCTGGTGTGCCTCACACTTGATTCTTTCTATGTCCACTTTACTTCTTTCCAAGTATTGGCTTGATTTCGTCCATAGATAGCCCATTTCCCATGGAAACAAAATAAAGAAAGAATTTTTGGAATTCTATGCATTCATTAGTCATTAGTGGCAATATTGGAGCGAAATATCTCGGTTTTAATGAAATATATCTGTTTAAACTCAGGTTAGGGAAGTGTAAAAATAACACTCATCATCACGTACCGATGTCTCCAATGTCATCTACTTCGACCAGTCTTCACCAATGTCATCGTCAACAACATCGCTCTTACAACAGTCACGGCTACAAACAAATAATACGTGTGTCGTGGCCTGTTCATGTCTGTGATATGGTTACTGTTGCATATGCGATGTTGTTGCATACGTTTTCTGTTTATTAGTGCGCATCGACTGTTGGATAATTTAGCAATTTTGTAATTAATTTTAGAATATAAATCATGACTAAAATTATTATTAAGGGCTAGTTCTTTTGGCCTCGTGATTCTTCGGAATCTGATTCTGAAAACTGCCCACAGAATCACGTGCCCAAACAATCAGTCGTCTAGTTCTTTTCTAAGACACTAGCCTGTGATTGTTGTATGGGTTGTGTGCTAAAATATTTGTAACGCCTCCTAGATTGAAACTGTGTGTTGAATTGCGAACACTGGGTAATTCAAATAGTTTCACGTCTAATATGAACATGAAAGCGAGTTGCAAATCTCATGAAGTGTTTAATATTATAATTTAAAGCGGGTTGCAAATATCATAAAGTGCTTGATATTACATTTTAAAAAGTGAGTTGCAAACTACAAATAGAAGGATGATCTCAAGGTACAACCATACGACAATGATGCAGAGGGAAAGCACAAACAACGCCTCCTGCAGGGAGGACGTAGAGGGGCGGCGACCGCGAGGTGACATGTATGGTTGTGGAGGAGACGGGATGGCCGAGCGCGGAGGTGACAGGGATGGCGGGGGATGGGACTGGGATGGTTGTGGAGAAGATGGGAAGGCCGGACGCAGGTGACGGGGATGGCAGCGGACTTGACAGGGCAGTGTCATAGGGGAACTGCCATCGACGGATCTGACAGCGCCGGGTCGGCTCGCCAGTTGGCGAGCGAACCCTAGCTTGGTTTGAGTGCTTGTGGCTAGGGACGAACGAGAGTAGGGGCGGACATGGGGCTTTTCGCCGGATAGGCTCATTTTAGGCCCGAGTGACATTTCGGTCATAATTATGATGTCCTATAGGGATAGACATTAAAAATGAATCGTTTTTAAGGGTCTCGTGGGAATCGCCAAAATTGTCAACTTTTGACGATTCTAAAATACACTGCAATTTTGGATGATTCTAGACAATTCCTAAGAAAGAAATGCGTTTTTTTTACAATTTTTATTTTCCAGACCATGATTCTTCATAATCGAGTCAAAAAGAATTGTCCCTTAATGCTTAATGTGTTGGCTTGATCCTTCTGATATATAACTTTCTTCATCGGTGATGATTGCTGTTCTGGGGCGCTAGTCTTATTAGGATTTAGCACAACGGTTTCCCGGCTGTCTACTACAACAAGGTTTGCCCGGCACCTGTGAGGGAGGGGCGATGACAACAGCGCCCCTTCGGCTCGCTCCAGTGCTTGTAGTCATCGCTAGGTGGTCCACATACATGATTGTAATTTTTATTACTTTTCTTATTCATTGTACTACCAAAGACAAATAGATTGAAAGTTTGTCGAGGGGGTTCTCCGGCGTGTTGGACCATGTGCCGTTGCATCTATCGAGGAGTGTCCACATGTATCACAAAAAGCGACTTTGCTTTGAGGTGTACTGGACTAAATTGGAGGGTTTCGACGAAGCCGTCCGCGAGGCTTGGGCATGCGATGAGGAGATCGTAGACCCTTTCAAACGGTTGGATGCTTTATTCCGTAACACGGCTACCTATCTTCAAGCTTGGGGCCAACGCAAGTCGGGCAACATCAAGACCCTGATGGCAGTAGCGAATTGGATCATTTTCAGATTCGACCAGGTGCAAGAAGTAAGGATCTTAACCGACATGGAGTGCTGATTGCGGAGAACGCTAAAGTTGGCCTTGCTGGGTTTGGCGTCCCTAGAGAGGACCATTGACCGCCAAAGATTGTGGATTAGATGGTTGCAGGAGGGATATGCAAACACTAAGTTGTTCCAAGCAGTGGCCAACGACAGAAGGTCAAAAAAGTTCATACCCAAGATCAGGCAAGGCACGAAGATTATCACGGATCAGGACAAAATCATGGATGTGTTTGCGGACGCGTACAACAACATCTTGGGAAAGGCCAGCGCTAGAGGACACTCGTTGGAGCTGGACCTTCTGGGCATGTTGGAGCTTGATCTTTTGGATCTGGAAGGGATTTTTACAGAGGATGAAGTTTGGCAGGTGATCAAAGAATTGCTGCAAGATCGTGCGTCTCGGCTGGACGGCTTCATTGGGCTTTTCTACCTCAAATCCTGGCGTGTCATCAAGTCTGATATCATGCCAGCGCTGCTTAAGCTGTTTGTTGGCGATTACAGGGGGTTCGCCAAACTCAACAAAGCTCATATCGTTCTCATCCCCAAATCTCCAGAGGCTCTAAACGTTAAGGACTACATGTCCATCAGCCTCCCCCACAGCTTTGCCAAGATGTTCGCGAAGCTGATGGCCACGAGAGCTAGGAAGCGCATGCATGAAGTAGTCGGCATCAATCACTCTGCTTTCATCAAAGGGAGGAGCATCCACGATAATTACCTGCTAGTCTGGCAAGTTGCTAGGAAAACCCACGCCTTCAAGATACCATGTCTCTTTCTCAAGCTGGATATTGCTAGAGCTTTCGACTCCTTATCTTGGTCGTTCCTGGTGGAGGTACTTGTTGGGGAACATAGTAATTTCAAAATTTTCCTACGTACACGCAAGATCATGGTGATGCATAGCAACGAGAGGGGAGAGTATCATCTACGTACCCTCGTAGACCCTAAGCGGAAGCGTTATGAGAACACGGTTGATGTAGTCGAACATCTTCACGATCTGACCAATCCAAGTACCGAACGGACGGCACCTCCGAGTTCAGCACACATTCAACTCGATGAAGTCCCACGAACTCCGATCCAGCAGAGCTTCATGGGAGAGTTCCGTCAGCACGACGGCGTGATGACAGTGATGATGTTGCTACCGACACAGGGCTTCGCCTAAGCACCGCTGCGATATGATCGAGGTGGATTATGGTGGAGGGGGCACCGCACACGGCTTGGTGAAAGGACATGCGGTGCCCCCATGTGTGGTTTTGGTAATTGATGACATTCTCTATGGACTAATGGTTGCATTGAGTTATATTTGAAGGATTTGTCCATAGGCATGTCTTGAAGTCCATGTGTTCGTTTCAAGGAGTTTATGTGTGGACCAAGGTGCTATTAAGGAATTATCCAAAGATTGGTCATGTGAGTGTTGAGCTTATTGCAAGCATGTCTTGAAGAAGAAGATGGTGTGATCATTCATTTATACCTTCAAGACATCATCCAAATGAAGAGAGCTAGAAAGATTCAAGGTTAATCAAGACTATGTACAAAGAGTTATTCAAGTTGATCAACACACAAAGCGTAGAAGATGTAGCAAGTGGGATCAAGTGATCTCATGGTATGGTATGTTTCCATGGGCTTGCATCAAGAGGAATATATCATACAACCCATGGAGAGGATGACATCAAGTGGTGATCGTCATCAAGATTGCGGTATGCAAGTTCAAGTGGAGCATCATGAAGAGATCATCCTTGAAGCTTGATGTCCATTGTGGTGTCAATGGACTTGTGAAGATGTGCCAAAGAGTGGCTCACCCATAGT
>NC_041382.1:415882061-416001362 GCF_002162155.2 Triticum dicoccoides
TCATCGAGCCAACGCAATCAAGATAGGTGTTCCAACTTGAGGGAGTCAAGATCGTCATCATCTAGCTCAAGTGGACTATGTGCAAGGAAAAGGTTTGCCCTTGATATGTTTTCTATTTTGCCAGTCTCATGGTGGTAGTTGGGAGACCGGGTTATAGGATCAATTGCCATACTATCAAGGGGGGCTCTCGATGAGTAGCTTGATCGTATCATTCATAGAGAGCTCAAACCATTGCATCCTTGCATCATCTTTCTTGGTTCTTGTTTGGTTCTCTTTGTGAATTTTGGAGCTTATGGTCATCTTGATGAAAAGCTCGAGTTCATCGAAAACGGAGTTCACTTGCATCTTCTATGATGTTTTCGATGTTGGAGGTTATGCCCGTTCTTCGCTGTTGGAGATTTCACTCCTCCATTTGTTAGACATTCCTCCCCTACCTCTTCTTACTATAATCACTCGTTGTTGGATGCTACTCGTCGTCATCTATCCAACAAACTTGAGTTTGCTCAATTCGGAGCTCCTATGCAGAAGTTGTGGCAGTTTAGGCTTTATTGCATCCTTTATTTTCTCTATTGTGTTCTTGAAAGCCTCAAGCGGTAGTACTGCTCTCTAGACCGATAGTACCGCTTGTAAGCGGCAGTACCGCGGCCCTGTGCCATGTGTAGTACCACTGCTTCTGGGGATGCGCCTTTTTCGTGTCGAGTTTTGCGGTAGTAGAGCGGTAGTACCTCTTATAAGCGATAAGAGGTACTACCTCTCCACCCGAGCGGTAGTACCTATTATATGCGGTGAGCGGTACTACCTATCCACCCGAGCGATAGTACCTCTTATAAGTAGTAAGCGCTACTACCTCTCCCCAGAGCGGTACCACCTCTCTGGCAGAACTACAGCTCATGTTTTTCTCTCTCATTGGGCTGTTTTGACCGTGCTAAGCGGTAGTACCGCTCCTCCAAGCGGTAGTACTGCTAGTATGCAACCTGAGCACATAACAGTTGGATTCGGGAGGTCCTATAAAAGGGGGTCTTCTTCCCCATTGAACCTTATCTTTTGAGCTCGTGTTCTTCCTCCATTGTTGACCTTCTTTGAGCTTGCTAACTCTCAATCCCTCCATGGATTCTTGCTAGTTTTTTAGGGAAAAGAGAGAGGAGATCTAGATCCACATTTCCACCAATCACTTTCTCCTCTATGTGAGGGGAACCCCTTGGATCTAGATCTTGGAGTTCTTGGTGTTCTCTTTCTTGTTCTTCCTCTCATTTTCCTCCCAAGCATTAGTTGCTTCAGTGAGATTTGAGAGAGAAGGACTTGGGCACTCCGTGTGCCCTTGCCATTGCATTTGGTGCATCGGTTTGAGTTCTCCACGGTGATACGTGTAAGTTACAAGTTGAGAAGCTTATTACTCTTGGGTGCTTGGTACCTTTGAGCTTGTTCCTCTTGGGTGCTTGGGCGCCCTAGACGGTTGGTGGTGTTCGGAGCTCAATCATTGTGGTGTAAAGCTCCGAGCAAGCATCAGGGTCTCCAATTAGGTTGTGGAGATCGCCCCGAGCAATTTGACGGGTTCCGGTGACCGCCCCCAAGGGTTGCCAAAGTGTACGGGTTCGGTGACCGCCCCCAAGGGTTGCCATTTGTATGGGTTCGATAACCGCCCTCAAGGGTCCCTTAGTGGAATCATGGCATCTTGCATTGTCCAAGGGCGTGAGGAGATTACGGTGGCCCTAGTGGCTTATTGGGGAGCATTGTGCCTCCACACCGCTCCAAACGGAGATTAGCATCTGCAAGGGTGTGAACTTCGGGATACATCGTCGTCTCCACGTGCCTTAGTTATCTCTTACCCGAGCCCTTTACTTATGCACTTTACTTTGTGATAGCCATATTGTTTCGTGTCATATATCTTGCTATCACCTAGTAGTTTTTCTTGCTTAGCATAAGTTTGTGGTGCACATAGGTGAGCCTAGTTATTATAGGTTTTGTGCTTGACAGCTAGGTTTATTCCGCATTTGTTCAAGCCTAAACCGTAATTATTTTAAAGCGCCTATTCACCCCCCCCCCCTCTAGGCAACATCCTCATTCTTTTAATTGGTATCATAGCCTCGTCTCTCTTTATAGGGCTTAACCGCCTAGAGAGTAAGGATGTCGACTAGGGGTTTAGGATTCTCTGACACTCTTAGTTTCGATGGCACATATTTTGATGTTTGGGTAATTCGCATGCTTAATCTCTTTAGGGTCATGGACCCAAATTTAGAGCAAATTGTAGCTATGGGTTTTTCTCCTCCAAAGAATCCCCAAAGATTATCTTTAGAGGATTAGAAAAACTCTTATCTCAATGCTTAAGCTTCTAATGTGCTTTTCGATGCTTTGAGCAATGTAGTTATTTTTCAACTCATGCCATTTCGGGATGCTCATGAGTTGTGGACAAAGCTTCAAGATAAATATGGTGTGTCCAAGTTTTGTGGGGATGATTGTTCTCCCTCCACCTCCGGCCATGTTGCTTTCTCAACTTATTCTACTTCACCTACATGTGGATTGCCACAAGGTAATGATATGGTGAGTAGTGGTGTTCATTGCAATGATGATAGTGTGGTTATCGTTGATGATTCCTCATTACTACCTTATTGCAGTGCTCCATCTTTGGACTTCAACACTTCGAGCTCTCTAAATGTTTCACATGCTTGTGTTGGCAGTCCTTGCATATCATGTAGAAATTGCTTTACTAAATCTCATAATGATGTGCTTGCTATATCTTGTTGTCATGATAAAAATGCATATATTTCCTCGAATCATTGTGCTAACAATGTAGAGGAAATCCAACACCCCATGGAGCAAGATGTGGTCTTGAAAGATGCCTCAAGGGATCCTACATCATCATCGATTGCGTTTTGCCTTATGGCTAAGGCTTCAAAGGTATCTCCCACTTTGAATCCCAAGATATCTTGTGATGATATTGTTGATGACAAGAGTGATGATGATGTTGATTATGATGAAGAGAATGATGATGTTGCCTCCTTAAAAATTAAGGGGAAATGATTTTTAAAGCTCTTCTTAAGAATAACATTGCTCGTTCCAACTTCATGGAAATCATGTCTATTGCTATTGAGGGCAAAAAAATTGATGAGTTGGAATCTCGTCTTGAGGAGCATGAGGTCACCATTGATAAAATGGAAGGTCATGTGCATGATTACGCTAATGAGATTGCGGACCTCTCTCAAGCTTTTGAATTTGAACAAACCAAGGAATCTCTTGAGGAGACTTTTGCTCTAGAATTATCTAGAGTGAAGGAATCTCATGATAGAGCTCTTGAGGTGGCCAATGTTTTTGAAACAAAAAATGCTAAGCTTGAGGTTGCTCATGCTAGACTCCTTGAGGATTTTGAGCACCTCGAAAATGGCTCAAGGGTCATCAAGGGTGAGCTCATCAAACTCACCGAGTCTCATGCACAACTTAAAGCCTCATATTCAAAAGAGCTTGTAAAGTTGCCTTCTCCTCTTGCTATTGTTAATGATGCTTGTGCTACTAACTCTATTACATGTGAAGCATCCATTTTGAAGGAGAATGTTGAGCTACGGGCTCAACTTGAGTTGCTATCTAGCAAATATGGGAAATTGGAAGAAAGTCATGAAAAGCTCTCAAACTCTCATGATGATCTTCTAGTATCCCATAATGTGCTAAAGATGGCTCATGAGGCCATGCTTGCCAAGGTAACATCTAGTGAGCCTCATGTGGATACTAGCACTACTTCTAGTCAAAATGCTATATTGCTATGTGCTAGTCCTTGTAATTCATCTACTCACAATGTTGGTACATCTTGTGATGAATTGCTTTCCTTTCCTTGTTGCTCTAACGATAAAGCTTATACTTCATATAGTACTTGTGTTGAGACTAACCATGTAGAGGAAATCAAAGAGCTCAAGGCCCAAGTCACTTCTTTGAAGAAAGACTTGGAAAAGTGTCATGAAGGGAAGGCCACACTCAACAATATCTTGAGTGTGCAAAAATCCCCCAATGACAAAGGTGGACTTGGATTCAACTCCAATAAGAAGAAGAAGTCCAAGAGCAACAAGAAGAAGGGCCAAAAACAAGTCAAGAATTCGGTCAAGATCATCTGCTTCAAGTGCAAAATTGAAGGACATCATGTTAGATCTTTCCCTTTGAAGAAGAAGGCCATTAGTGACAAGCAACAAGGGAAGCGGCCACAAGTTCATTCTCATGCTCAACCTCAAGTTGAAGAAAGGCCTCTTCCCAAGAAACCTCAAGCTAGTGCTTCTCAAGTTGAGAAATCAAGTGAGAAGAAAGTGAAGAGTAGACGTTGCTACCTACATCGTGAGAAAGGTCACCTTGCCTCCTCATGCACTAGTGGTAACTTATCCAACCCAATTATTATTAATGATATCTATTACCTTGGGAAGGATAAGGGTGGCAATGTGTTTGCCAAGTTTGTTGGTACTCAAAGTGGTGTCAAGCAAAGAACCATTTGGGTAGCCAAGCCTATTGTGACTAACCTCCTTGGACCCAACTTGGTTGGGGACCAACTAGCTCAAACTTGATCAATAGGTGTCTATGGAGGGCATTGGAGACTTGGCTACATTATGAAGAATTAAGGGGGTTTTCACCATTCATATTTTCTCAAGCCAAGTCATTCGGATTATCAAGTTTCTATCTTATATCCAATGTTCCTCCCTGCAGTAACTTGTACTTAAATTGCTTACATTAAAAGTTACTTGCCCCCTTGCATGTTTTGGTTTTGTTCCTTGCATGTATTTGTATATGATGTGTCTCCAAATTGCTTTTGTGTATGTTGTTTTGCACATCATGTGCATGTGTGTCGTTCGTTGAGCCTTTGTGCATCTTGGTCATATCTTAGTTGGCTCTTGTGAGAGATTAATGGAATATCCCGTTATGGGGGAGTGATGTGCTTTGTGCACTTCACAATCCTATAAAGGTGGGTACATGGGTAATACCACTTAGTACTAATATTACAAGATTATCTAGTCGCTACATGGTATGTCTTCTCATGAGAAATTCAAATTCTAAGTAGTCCATTAATTATCTCTTGTTGGATCCTTTTAATTGCCTCTTGTCTATCTTTGATTGGTATCACATTATGGGGGATTAATATGCTATGTATATTACTAGCCTAGAAAATATGTACATTTGAGATATTGTCACCTAGTGTTGATATTGTAGATTATCTTGTTCCTAGGTGGCATGTTAGCTCTACAAGTTGCAATTTGGTTGTGTTTGGTGTAAAGATGATGTTGGATATCCTTGCTATCTACCACCGGGAATTATTTCCAAATACTTCTTGTCTTTTGACAATGGGTACTCTCTTATGTGTGGTAGAAATTATTGATCGTCTTTACATTGGCTTTTGCTTTTATTTGCCTTTTCTCTTGCCAGGGATTGTATAAACTACCTTTGTCTTCCATACCACTTGTGGATCTTATTTATTTCTTGATCTTGTCTAGTGTTTTCTAGATATAGTGAAAGTGGTGATCCCACCTTGTGCATTTTGTATTCAAATGCAAATTCTCTATAATGCACTAGTCTTGGGGGAGCTATCCTATTTTCTATAAAACACTCATCTCGCGATCCTTATCAAGTGTGTGTTGGTGGAAGGCAAGCCGTTTTTGTTTTGGTACTTGTGCCATCATGAAACTTTGTAGAGAGCTTGGTTTGTTTGGAACCATCCTCTCGTTTGGGAGTTTGATATCTTTTATTTTGAGTGTATCAATGGATGTCTCATTCCTTGATGTATCTTTCAATGGATATCCTCCAAGTGATGTTTTATTCATTTGGTATCTCTTCTTCCTTGGTATTTATTTGTCAATTGTTATCGGTTATTGAGAGTATTGAGCATGCATATTAACTTCATGTAGTATCTTTGGCATGCTTTCTTTTTGACCCAATATATAGGGGAAACTCCACCAAGTCTCAAATTGACTGAGATGTGCATGAAATTCTACTTCATATCTATATGCACATATTCATGTGGAGTTTTGATGACCCACAAGTATAGGGGATCTATCGTAGTCCTTTCGATAAGTAAGAGTGTCGAACCCAACGAGGAGCAGAAGGAAATGATAAACGGTTTTCAGCAAGGTATTCTCTGCAAGTACTGAAATAAGTGGTAACAGATAGTTTTGTGATGAGATAATTTATAATGAGCAACAAATAATGAAAGTAAATAAAGTGCAGCAAGGTGGCCCAATCCTTTTTGTAGCAAAGGACAAGCCTGGACAAACTCTTATATAAGGAAAAGCGCTCCCGAGGACACATGGGAATATCGTCAAGCTAGTTTTCATCACGTTCATATGATTCGCGTTCGGTACTTTGATAATTTGACATGTGGGTGTACCGGTGCTTGGGTGTTGTTCTTACTTGAACAAGCATCCCACTTATGATTAACCTCTATTGCAAGCATCCGCAACTACAACAAAAGTATTAAGGTAAACCTAACCATAGCATGAAACATATGGATCCAAATCAGCCCCTTACGAAGCAACGCATAAACTAGGGTTTAAGCTTCTGTCACTCTAGCAACCCATCGTCTACTTATTACTTCCCAATGCCTTCCTCTAGGCCCAAATAATGGTGAAGTGTTATGTAGTCGACGTTCACATAACACCACTAGAGGCTAGACAACATACATCTCATCAAAATATCGAACGAATGCCAAATTCACATGACTACTAATAGCAAGACTTCTCCCTTGTCCTCAGGAACAAACGTAACTACTCACAAAGCATAAAAACATTCATAATCAGAGGGGTATTAATAGGCATATAGGAACTGAACATATGGTCTTCCACCAATTAAACCAACTAGCATCAACTACAAGGAGTAATTAACACTACTAGCAACCTACTAGCACCAATCCCGGACTTGGAGACAAGAATTGGATACAAGAGAAGAACTAGGGTTTTGAGATGAGATGGTGCTGATGAAGATGTTGATGGAGATTGCCCTCTCCCGATGAGAGGAGCGTTGGTGATGACGATGGCGATGATTTCCCCCTCCGGGAGGGAAGTTTCCCCGGCAGAACAGCTCTGCCGGAGCTCTAGATTGGATCCGCCAAGGTTCCGAAAGGTTGCTTCTTATTTTTTTCTCGACGAAAGACTTCATATAGGAGAAGATGGTCATCGGAGAGCCACCAGGGGGCCCACGAGGTAGGGGGCGCACCCCCACCCTCGTGAGAAGGGTGTGGCCCCCCTGGTCTTCATCTTTGGCGAGGATTTTTCATTATTTATTATAAGGTGTTCCGTGGAGTTTCAGGACTTTTGGAGTTGTGCAGAATAGGTCTCTAATATTTTCTCCTTTTCCGGCCCAGAATTCCAGCTGCCGGCATTCTCCCTCCTTATGTAAACCTTGTAAAATAAGAGAGAATAGCCATAAGTATTGTGACATAATGTGAAATAACAGCCCATAATGCAATAAATAATGATATAAAAGCATGATGCAAAATGGACGTATCAACTCCCCCAAAGCTTAGACCTCGCTTGTCCTCAAGCAAAAAGCCGAAACCGAAAAATATGTCCACATATTTAGAGATGAAGGTGTCGATAAAAATAAAATACGGACATGAGGGCATCATGATCGTTCTTATAACAGCAACTTATATAATTTTTGTCATATGATCTCTAATGCTAGAGTAATAATTCAATCACAATATCAAGTATGAACCGTAAACTTCATTGAAAACTAACAAACTACAATCTCAGTCATTGAAGCAATTGCAATTTAGCATAACATAGGAAAGAGTCAATGTATAAGAGCTTTTCAGCAAGTCCACATACTCAACTATCATATAATCTTTCACAATTGCTGACACTCACGCAATACTTATGGGTGTGCAGTTTTAATCGGACATAGAGAAAGATAGGGGCTTATAGTCTTGCCTCCCAACGTTTTACCTCAAGGGTAATGTCAACAGTAATAGTTCATGAAAATTCACATCCAATTAGCCATATATACCAGGATGTTTCCAACATATTGTGCTTGCCAAAGGATAAAGTGTAAAAAGGAAGGGTGAAAATCACCATGACTCTTGCATAAGGTAGAAGATAATGATAAAAGATAGGCCCTTCGCGGAGGGAAGCAGAGGTTGCCATGCGCTTTTATAGTTGGATGCACAAAATCTTAATGTGAAAGAACGTCACTTTATATTGCCCCTTATGATATGAACCTTTCTTATGCAGTCCGTCGCTTTTATTACTTCCACATCACAAGATCGTATAAAGCTTATTTCTCCCACACCAATCAATCATACATATTTAGAGAGCAATTTTTATTGCTTTGCACCGATGACAACTTACTTGAAGGATCTTATTTAATCCATAGGTAGATATGGTGGACTCTCAAGGAAAAATTGGTTTAAGGGTATTTGGAAGCACAAGTAGTATCTCTACTTGGTGCCGAGAATTTGGCTAGCATGAGGGGGAAAGGCAAGCTCAACATCGTGACACCACCGATTTGACCGTACACTAATCATACACGCAAACGTGTATGATCAAGATCAGGGACTCATGGGAAGATATCACAACACAACTCTACAAATAAAATAAGTCATACAAGCATCATATTACAAGCCAGGGGCCTCAAGGGATCGAATACAAGATTTCGATCATAGACGAGTCAGCGGAAGCAACAATATCTGAGTACAGACATAAGTTAAACAAGTTTGCCTTAAGAAGGCTAGCACAAACTGGGATACAGATCGAAAAAGGCGCAGGCCTCCTGCCTGGGATCCTCCTAAACTACTCCTGGTCGTCGTCAGCGGGCTGCGCGTAGTAGTAGGCACCTCCCGAGTAGTAGTAGTCATCATCGACAGTGGCGTCTGGCTCCTGGGCTCCATCGTCTGGTCGCAGCAATCGAGTATAGAAAGGAGGAAAAGAGGGAGCAAAGCAGCCGTGAGTACTCATCCAAAGTACTCGCAAGCAAGGAGCTACACTACATATGTATGCGTTGGTATCAAATGGAATAAGGGTATCATATGTGGACTAAACTGCAGAAAGCCGGAATAAGAGGGGGATAGCTAGTCCTGTCGAAGCCTACGCTTCTGGCCACCTCCATCTTGCAGAATGTAGAATAGAGTAGATGGTAAGTTCACCAAGTAGCATCGCATAGCATAATCCTAACCGATGATCCTCCCCTCGTCGCCCTGTGAGAGAGCGATCACCGGTTGTATCTGGCACTTGGAAGGGTGTGTTTTATTAAGTATCCGGTTCTAGTTGTCATAAGGTCAAGGTACAACTCCAAGTCGTCCTGTTACCGAAGATCATGGCTATTCGAATAGATTAACTTCCCTGCAGGGGTGCACCACATAACCCAACACGCTCGATCCCCTTTGTCCGGACACACTTTTCTGGGTCATCCCCGGCCTCGGAAGATTAACACGTCGTAGCCCTACCTAGGCACAACAGAGAGGTCAGCACGTCGGTCTAAATCCTATGGCGTAGGGTCTGGGCCCATTGCCCATTGCACACCTGCACGTTGCGTATGCGGCCGGTGAGCAGACCTAGCAACCTCCACTACAAAGGAAGTTGCGTTACGCTGTCCAATCCGGCGAGCGCCGCTCAGTCGCTGACATCACGAAGGCTTCGGCTGATACCACGATGTCGAGTGCCCATAACTGTCCCCGCGTAGATGGTTAGTACGTATAGGCCAGTAGCCAGACTCAGATCAAATACCAAGATCTCGTTAAGCATGTTAAGTATTCGTGAACGCCGACCAGGGCCAGGCCCACCTCTCTCCTAGGTGGTCTCAACCTGCCTTGTCGCTCCGCCACAAAGTAACAATCTGGGGTCGTCGGGAACTCAGGCCCACCACTACCTGGATGGAGCCACCTGCCCTTCAGCCCCCATCTCCAAATAGTATCACCGGTAATGTAACAGTCTAAGTATATAGTATATGCTCGTGATCACCTCCCGAAGTGATCACAGCCCAGTAGTATAGCTTGGCAGATGGACAAGAGTGTAGGGCCACTGATGGAACACTAGCATCCTATACTAAGCAGTAGGATAGCAGGCAAAGGTAACAACAGTAGTAGCAAGGTCAGGCTATGCAGCAGTATAGGATTAACTGAAAGCAGTAACATGCTACACTAATCTAATGCAAGCAGTATAGAGAAGAATAGGCGATATCTGATGATCAAGGGGGGGGGGCTTTCCTGGTTGCTCTGGCAAGAGGGGTCGTCAACACCGTAGTCGTACTGGGTAGCAGCAGCATCGGTCTCGGAGTCTACCGGAAAGAAGTAACGAAGGGGGAATACAATGAATAATAGAGCAATCAAAGCATTACAAGCATAACAAGGCAAATACACGGTGCCAGGGGTGATCTAACGTAGGGATAGGTGATACCGGCAAAGGGGAAACATCCGGGAAAGTATACCCGATGTTTCGCGTTTTCGGACAAATGAACCGAATGGGGAAAGTTGCGTGTTCGCTATGATAGGGATGTGTGGCGGACGAACGGGTTGCATATTCGGATTTGTCTCGTCGTTCTGAGCAACTTTCATGTATAGAACTTTTTCATCCGAGTTACGGTTAATTTTCTATGATTTTTCAAAGATTTAACAATATTCTAGATTTTATTTTAATTCGAAAATAAAGGTTAAATTGCTAGGCACACCCAGCACAGGGTACACAAAAGTGCACCCAGTGGCTGACAGGTGGGCCAGGGGGTCCCAGTTGACTAGTCAACGTTTGCTTGGTCAACAGGGGTGGGGCCCCCTGTCATTGACTGTTACATTAACTAACTAATTAATTTAGTCTAACTAGGTTATTATACTAATGATTTTTAATTAGTTTAATTAAACCCAATTAATTAAATTAATTAATTAATTAATTATATAAATATATGTTTAAATCTTTTTTAACAGGAGGTGTGGGGCCCATTGTCCACTGGCTCAACCGAGCCACATGGGCGCTGGGCTAACGGGGCGGGCGAACCCGTCCAGGGAGGCGCGGCCGCGCGAGGTCGGCCGGCCGGAGCTGCACCTGGCAGCGACAGTGGTGGGAGCAAGGCTCCGGCAATGGGTGCAGGGTGTGGCGCGGGGCGCCCGAGGGCGCAGCGCTGTAGTGCAACGGCAAGCAGGGGCAGGGGCGGTGCCAAGGCCAGGGGCTCCGGCGGGAGCGCGCACGGGAGGCGATGGCGGGCACGGCGGAGCTCGTGGCCGAGGAAGTGCGGCGACTGCGGGCGAGGCAGGGCGCACCGGCTGCTGCGACGACGAACACGTGAGGTGATGGAGGTGGCGCTGCAGGTGGGCGAGCCACGGCGGGAGCATGCGGCGGGCTTCGAGCGAAGCAGTGGCAGTAGGTAGCATGAGGGGAGCAGAGCAGCTGCGGCTGCAGTTGGCAGCGACGGGATATGCGGGCGGGCAAGTGCGAGCAGCGGCAGCAGGAGGTGCTGCGCGGGCGTGGCCAGGGGTGTGCGGGAGCACAGCCACGAGCGGCCAGAGGCGCGCGTGAGCGCGACCACGCAACGGTGAGCGCGAGCTCCAGCGCGGCGGCGTACAGGTTCTATGGTGACGAACTCGACGAGAAAAGGGGGGAATCGGTGGATGTGCTCACCGTGGAGGCACATGGAGGCCCAGCGAGTGATTAGGAGCAGCAGGGGATGACCAAATCGAGGAAGATCGCCGGTGACTGGAGGTTGAAGATGGTCCCGATCCGGTCGAAGCAGAGGCGAAGCTCGAGGAAGGGGATCGGCGCGGGCGGTGTCGATGCCGTGTCCCGGTGTCCTCCGGAAGGCGAAGGCGATGTGGTCGACCGCGATGGTCGTCCTAGGCAGCCTGGAACGGCGGAAGGTGGCCGGTGGCCACGCCAACGTCGAGGCGCGGCGAATGGTGCACTCGGGCGAGCGAGGTCAGAGAGGGAGAGGGGTAAGAAAAGGGCAGTGGGCATGCTAGGGTTCATCCAAGATCGAGTGGACCTTTTATCTAGCTCGGGCAACAGCGGGATGGCCGACACGTGGCGGATCCCCTCCATGGACGATGCTCAAGCGGCCACCACGCTCGGGTGAACAGGGGAAGAAGGAGAGGGCGCTGTTGGACTGGGCCATGAGCTTTGCTAGATGGTCCAAGTGCCAGTAGGTTAGGTTTGTTCCTATTTCCCTTTTTCTGTTTCTCTTTCTTTCTTTCCTTTTGGTTTCTTTCATTTTTTTGTTAAGCTTTGTACTTATTTTAAATAGCAAATAGGTTTAGTAAAATAGAGAACTTGTCCCATAATTCATATTGCAAAATTAGACAATGACATAAAAAGTTTGGGATTTATTTAAAATACTTTGGTAATTTTTATAAATTAAAAAAGCAATAAAAATATTGTTTTGCCATGTTTTAATTGTTTAAAGGCATTTAAATATTTATAAAAAGATGATATATCCACAATAATTATCTATGGATTATTTGCCACATGTTTTACATTTTACTTTTATCATTTGAAATGTTTAATTATTTGACTTTATTTTAAATTTGAATTTGAATCGGTTTTTGAACCATCGCGGGATCGGCAACGTGGTGATGTGGCATCATTAGCAGGGAATTACTGTACCTTAATTATTCGGGCATCACAAACATGTTGGAGGATCCAAGACAATATAATTTATCTCAGATGTAAGAAAACATAACCCATTACGTTGTCTTCCTTGTCCAATGTCAACTCTTTAGCATGTCATATTTTAATGAGTGCTCACAATCATAAAAGATGTCCAAGATAGTATATCTATATGTGAGGACCTCTCTTTCTTTATTACTTCCTAGTAATTGCAACGATGACCAAAACTATGCTTGTCAACTCTCAACAACTTTTACTCATCATACTTTTTCTATGTGAGCTCATTCCTCTCCATGAGATCCATATGATCTCTTTGTTTCTTTTTATTTCTTTCTCTTTTCTTTTATTCACTTAGGATCATGGCAAAATAATCAAGCCCTTGACTCAACACTAATCTTTATTATATAGCTCATGGACTCGATTACATAGAAGGATAATAAAGCAAAACTCACAACTAGATCATGCCATAAACTTTATTCTACTAGATGAAAATACTACTAATAAGATCGAACTAAGGAAAACGGTAAAGATAAAAGTGATGGTGATACGATACCGGGGCACTCCCCCAAGCTTGGTTGTTGCCAAGTGGAGTGCCCATACCCAGATACTCAATTCTTCTTTGTTGGAGGAGACGGTGGTGATTTTGTTGATGGCATAGGCTTCTTCCTTAATTTGCGTTTGAGGACAGAATTTTGGTCCCTTAGGTCCTCGATCTCCTGCTCCAAGCTCAGTATCTTTTTGCATAGTTCCTGCTTGTTCTCCTGCAAGAGGCGAAAAGGGATAAACTCGATCTTAGGTTTCTTTACCCTATCCGGGAGGCTTGACTTTTTGAACTCCACACGCATGTCCTCAGGTTGAGGTAGTGGGACTTCATCTTCATCTGAGCTTGTCTCCTCCTTTCTCTTGGGTTCATAGTCTTCTTCTTCTTCCGTAGTCCAACCACAAGGCTCCACATCCCCATAAACCTTAGGATCTGCAAGGTAATCAGCCACATAGCTTTCTCCTTCCGAATCCTGGGACGACATGTTGCTCTGTCTGCAGCAGGACAGCTCAAAACAAAGACAAGGGATTTTTGCGTGATACGGGAGTCAAAACCTTCGGGACAATACATAATGAATTTTTACCGACCAAAATACGTATCGTGCAAGAAAACGGAGTCTGGAAGGCACACGAGGAGCTCACGAGGTAGGGGCGCGCCCAGGGGGTAGGGCGCGCCCTCCACCCTCGTGAGGCCCTCGTGTCCTTCCCGGACTGCTACTTAATTTTCTATTTTTCTAAATATTCCAAAACGGAGAAATATTGCCTTAAAATTGTTTTGGACTCGGTTTACTTACCGTACCACATACCTATTCCTTTTCGGAGTCTGAAACATTCTGGAAAGTGTCCCTTATGTATTCCTCCGGGGTTACGGTTTCAATAATATTGGTTTCAACATTTATGGGATTACCTGAGATATAATGTTTGATTCTTTGACCGTTTACCACCTTCGGATTTGTGCCTTCGAAGTTGTTGATTTTTATGGCACCGGAACGATAGACCTCCTCGATAACATAGGGGCCTTCCCATTTAGAGAGAAGTTTCCTTGCAAAAAATCTTAAACGACAGTTGTATAGCAATACATAATCACCTACATTAAACTCACGCTTTTGTATCCTTTTGTCATGCCATCTTTTAACCTTTTCTTTAAACAACTTGGCATTTTCATAAGCTTGGGTTCTCCATTCATCAAGTGAGCTAATATCAAATAACCTCTTTTCACCGGCAAGTTTGAAATCATAGTTGAGCTCTTTAATAGCCCAATATGCCTTATGTTCTAGTTCGAGAGGTAAGCGACATGCTTTTCCATATACCATTTTATACGGAGATATACCCATAGGATTTTTATATGCAGTTCTATAGGCCCATAATGCATCATCAAGTTTCTTGGACCAATTCTTTCTAGACCTATTGACAGTCTTTTGCAAAATTAATTTGAGTTCTCTATTACTCAATTCTACTTGACCACTAGACTGTGGGTGATACGGAGATGCAATTCTATGATTAACGTCATATTTAGCAAGCATTTTACGGAAAGCACCATGAATAAAATGTGAACCACCATCAGTCATTAAATATCTAGGGACTCCAAACCTCGAAAAAATAACTTCTTTAAGCATTTTAATAGAAGTGTTATGATCAGCACTACTAGTTGGAATAGCTTCTACCCACTTAGTAACGTAATCAACAGCAACTAAAATATGTGTATATCCATTAGAGGCAGGAAAAGGTCCCATATAATCAAAGCCCCAAACATCAAACGGTTCAATAACAAGTGAATAGTTCATAGGCATTTCTTGACGTCTACTAATGTTACCAATTCTTTGACATTCATCACAAGATAGGACAAACTTACGGGCATCCTTGAAGAGAGTATGCCAATAAAAACCGGATTGCAATACCTTATGTGCAGTTCTATCTCCCGCGTGGTGTCCTCCATAAGTTTCAGAGTGGCACTTGTGTAGGATATGTTCCTGTTCATGCTCAGGTACACAACGTCTAATAACACCATCTACTCCTTCCTTATAAAGATGTGGGTCATCCCAAAAGTAATGTCTCAAATCATAGAAGAACCTTTTCTTTTGTTGGTATGTGAAGCTAGGTGGTATAAATTTAGCAACTATGTAATTAGCATAATCAGCATACCAAGGGTACTACGAGAAGTACTTATGACATTTAATTGTTCATCAGGAAAACTATCATCAATAGGTAGTGGGTTATCAAGAACATTCTCTAACCTAGATAAGTTGTCTGCAACGGGGTTCTCAGCTCCTTTTCTATCAACAATATGCAAATCAAATTCTTGTAGCAAGAGAACCCATCTAATAAGTCTAGGTTTAGCATCTTTCTTCTCCATAAGATATTTAATAGCAGCATGATCAGTGTGGATAGTTACTTTAGAATCAACAATATAAGGTCTGAACTTATCACAAGCAAATACAACTGCTCAAAGTTCTTTTTCAGTAGTAGCATAATTTCTTTGAGCATTGTCTAGAGTCTTACTAGCATAATGGATAACATTTAATTTCGTATCAACTCTTTGCCCTAGAACAGCACCTACAGCATAATCACTAGCATCACACATAATTTCAAAGGGTAAATTCCAATCAGGTGGCTGAACAATAGGTGCAGAGACTAATGCTTTCTTAAGTATTTCAAATGCTTCTACACAATCATCATCAAAGACAAATGGTATATCTTTTTGTAATAAATTAGTCAGAGGCCGAGAAATTTTTGAGAAGTCCATAATGAACCTCCTATAAAATCCGGTGTGACCAAGGAAACTTCTTATACCCTTGATGTCCTTGGGACATGGCATCTTTTCAATAGCATCAACCTTGGCTTTATCAACTTCAATACCTCTTTCAGAAACTTTATGCCCCAAGATAATACCCTCATTAACCATAAAGTGGCACTTTTCCCAATTCAAGACAAGATTAGTTTCTTCATATCTCTGCAAAACTCGATCAAGATTTCTCAAGCAATCATCAAAAGAAGATCCATAGACGGAAAAGTCGTCCATGAAAACCTCACAAATCTTTTCACAAAAGTCAGAGAATATAGCCAGCATGCATCTTTGAAAGGTAGCAGGTGCATTACATAAACCAAAAGGCATACGTCTATAAGCAAAAGTACCAAAAGGGCATGTAAAAGTAGTCTTTGATTGATCTTTAGTCGACACAGGTATTTGAGAGAAACCAGAATAACCATCTAGAAAGCAGTAATGTGTATGTTTGCATAATCTTTCTAGCATTTGATCGATAAAGGTAAGGGGTAATGATCTTTCTTAATAGCCTTATTTAATTTGCGGAAATCAATACCATCCTATAACCGGTAATAATTCTTTGTGGAATCAATTCATCTTTATCATTAGGAACAACAGTAATACCTCCCTTCTTAGGGACACAATGAACATGACTTACCCACTGACTATCAACAACGGGATAAATTATACCTGCCTCTAGAAGCTTTAGTATTTCTTTTCTTACCACTTCTTTCATTTTAGGATTCTGACGTCGTTGAGGATCACGAACTGGTTTGGCATCTGCTTCCAAATTTATTTTATGTTGACATAGAGTGGGACTAATGCCCTTAAGATCATCAAGAGTATATCCAATAGCAGCACGGTGCTTCTTCAGAGTTTTCAATAATCTTTATTCTTCATGCTCTGATAGCACTAATAATAACAGGATATATCTTCTTTTCATCAAGATAAGCATATTTAAGATTATCAGGCAACGGTTTAAGCTCAAACACGGGATCACCCTTAGGTGGAGGAGGATCCCCTAGGATTTCAACAGGCAAATTGTGTTTTAGCATAGGTTCTTGTTTAAAGGAATACTTCATCTATTTCCCTTCTTTCATTCATAAACATATCATTCTCATGGTCTAGCAAATATTGTTCTAAAGGATCAATAGGAGGTACGGCAATAGAAGCAAGACCAATAATTTCATCCTTACTAGGCAATTCTTCTTCGCGGTGTTGTTTACTAAATTTAGAGAAATTAAACTCATGATTCATATCATCCAAGCCAATAGTAACAACATTCTTTTCACAGTCTATCCTAGCATTAACTATATTCAAGAAGGATCTACCAAATATAATGGGACAAAAGCTATCTTGTGGAGAACTAAGAACAAGAAAATCAGCAAGATATTTAGTTTTCCCGCACAAGACTTCAACATCTCTAACAATTCCCATTGCTGAAATAGTATCTCTATTAGCAAGTTTAATTGTGACATCAATATCGTCTAACTCAGCAGGTGCAATTTCATGCTTGATTTCTTTGTACAAGTCATAAGGTATAACACTATCACTAGCACCCATATCACATAAGCCATGATAACAATGATCTCCTATTTTAACAGAAATAATAGGCACGCCTACCACAGGTCTATGTTTATCTTTAGCACAAGGTTTAGCAATTCTAGCAGTTTCACCGCAGAACTGAATAACATGCCCATCAATATTATCAGACAAGAGCTCTTTAACAATAGCAATATTAGGTTCAACTTTAACTTGCTCAGGAGGTGTATATGTTTTAATATTGCTTTTACGAACCATAGTTGAAGCTTTAGCATGATCCTTTATCCTAACAGGGAAAGGTGGTTTCTCAGAATAATAAGTAGGAACAATATGATCATTATAAGTGACAGTCTTTTCTTCAACTTTAATAGGTGCAGCTACTTTTACTTCTATGGGAGGATGATATTTAAACCACTTCTCCTTAGGGAGATCAACATAAGTAGCAAATGATTCACAGAAAGAAGCTACTACTCAGAATCAAGTCCATATTTAGTGCTAAACTTACGGAAAATATCGATATCCATAGAAGATTTAACACAATCAAACTTAGGTGTCATACCTGAATCCTTACCATTATTGAGGTCCCAATCTTCAGAGTTGCGTTTAATTCTATCCAATAAATCCCATTTGAATTCAATAGTCTTCATCATAAAAGAGCCAGCACAAGAAGTATCAAGCATGGTGCGATTGTTATCAGAAAGCCGAGCATAATTTTTTTGAATAATTGTTTCTCTTGGAAGCTCATGATTGGGGCATGAATATAACATTGATTTAAGCCTCCCCCAAGCTTGAGCGATGCTTTCTCCTTCGTGAGGCCAAAAATTATATATATAATTGCGATCACGATGAACAAGATGCATAGGGTAATACTTTTGATGAAATTCCAATTTCAATCTTCTATAGTTCCATGATCCCATATCATCACATAGCCTATACCATGTCAATGCGTCTCCCTTCAAAGATAAAGGGAAGACCTTCTTCTTAGAAACATCATCGGGAATACCTGCAAGCTTAAATAATCCACAAACTTCATCCACATATATTAGGTGTTCATCAGGATGCTTTGTTCCATCTCCTGTAAAAGGATTAGCTAGCACTTTTTCTATTATACTCGAAGGATAATCATAAGGAATTTCATTTTCAATAGGTTCAGTAGGTTGAGGAGCAACTCTTTGCTCTACTGGTCGGGGTGAAGATACCCCGAACAAGCCCTTTAGAGCATTACTTTCCATAGTAACAAGTGACACTAAATTTCAGCACACTATATAAATTTTTCCTTACCAAATTCCACCTACCTCGCTTCACTCCCCGGCAACGACGCCAGAAAAGAGTCTTGATGACCCACAAGTATAGGGGATCTATCATAGTCCTTTTGATAAGTAAGAGTGTCAAACCCAACGAGGAGCAGAAGGAAATGATAAACGGTTTTCAGCAAGGTATTCTCTGCAAGTACTGAAATAAGTGGTAACAGATAGTTTTGTGATGAGATAATTTGTAACGAGCAACAAATAACGAAAGTAAATAAAGTGCAGCAAGGTGGCCCAAACCTTTTTGTAGCAAAGGACAAGCCTGGACAAACTCTTATATAAGGAAAAGCGCTCCCGAGGACACATGGGAATATCGTCAAGCTAGTTTTCATCACGTTCATATGATTCGCATTCGGTACGTTGATAATTTGACATGTGGGTGGACCGGTGCTTTGGTGTTGTTCTTACTTGAACAAGCATCCCACTTATGATTAACCTCTATTGCAAGCATCCGCAACTACAACAAAAGTATTAAGGTAAACCTAACCATAGCATGAAACATATGGATCCAAATCAGCCCCTTACGAAGCAACGCATAAACTAGGGTTTAAGCTTCTGTCACTCTAGCAACCCATCATCTACTTATTACTTCCCAATGCCTTCCTCTAGGCCCAAATAATGGTGAAGTGTTATGTAGTCGACGTTCACATAACACCACTAGAGGCTAGACAACATACATCTCATCAAAATATCGAACGAATGCCAAATCCACATGACTACTAATAGCAAGACTTCTCCCTTGTCCTCAGGAACAAACGTAAATACTCACAAAGCATAAACATGTTCATAATCAAAGGGGTATTAATATGCATATAGGATCTGAACATATGATCTTCCACCAATTAAACCAACTAGCATCAACTACAAGGAGTAATTAACACTACTAGCAACCTACTAGCACCAATCCCAGACATGGAGACAAGAATTGGATACAAGAGAAGAACTAGGGTTTTGAGATGAGATGGTGCTGATGAAGATGTTGATGGAGATTGCCCTCTCCCGATGAGCGGAGCGTTGGTGATGACGATGGCGATGATTTCCCCCTCCGGGAGGGAAGTTTCCCCGACAGAACAGCTCTGTCGGAGCTCTAGATTGGATCCGCCAAGGTTCCGCCTCATGGCGGTGGAGTTTCGTCCCGAAAGGTTGCTTCTTATTTTTTTCTCAACGAAAGACTTCATATAGGAGAAGATGGTCATCGGAGAGCCACCAGGGGGCCCACGAGGTAGGGGGCGCACCCCCACCCTCATGAGAAGGGTGTGGGCCCCCTGGTCTTCATCTTTGGCGAGGATTTTTCATTATTTATTATAAGGTGTTCCGTGGAGTTTCAAGACTTTTGGAGTTGTGCAGAATAGGTCTCTAATATTTGCTCCTTTTCGAGCCCAGAATTCCAGCTGCCGGCATTCTCCCTCCTTATGTAAACCTTGTAAAATAAGAGAGAATAGCCATAAGTATTGTGACATAATGTGAAATAACAGCCCATAATGCAATAAATATTGATATAAAAGCATGATGCAAAATGGACATATCAAGTTTGTCCTATGTATTGTTTGTGTTTCTAACTCTTTGGTCCCAATGAGTTTGGGTACCATTTTTGTTTGTGTTGTTGTTCTAGGAACAAGTGGAGATGCATTGGATGCTCGGCTCACTCACAAGGAAGGTGGTGTCACCATGTGCTTATTGGAGTCAAGCTAGGATGCTTAATGAACTACTATCTATTACCTTCAATTGGTTTATTCTACATCCTTCCAATGATATCTCGGTAACAAGTATCTATTCATGCATTCTTTTCTTGCATTCAACCTTGTGTAGGTTGCATCTTGGCATGATATTCCTTCCATCTTGTGATACTTGTTTCCTTTCTCAAAGCATCTCAACGATGATCTCATGTTGCTAGTTGTGATGTCTTTGATGGTTGTGTAGTAGGAATTCATTTATATACAATAAGACCATATCTAGCCATGTGATATGCTTTCAAGCAAATATCTTATTGGTATATTTATGATTTCCTTGTGGATATCTTGTTCTTTCCTTTTTGTAACTATTTCATGTGTATATCCTTCTTTGTAGATATATATCATCATGATTTCGTCTACCTAGAATCTTATACACTTGAGAGAAGTTGCATATCTAGCTGATATCCTTTCTTTCACATCCACCTTGTCTTTCTTATGTTATTTCTTTGGTGGCTTCGTGAAAGCTTTTGCCTTGAGTGCGTGTCTTATCTTGTTGCATCTTGATGCACTCTTGTGTGGTGAAGATTATTTTCCTCATGCTTATCTTTACGAGGCTTTTTCCATCTTAATTGGTATCCCTCGTCTTGATGAGGCTTTCGTCTTCTATCTTCACCACGGGTTGTCACAAGCATAAGTTCTTTATATGCTTATTAGTAAGCTTGTGAACCCATTTACTTGTTGTGTGTGGGAATGATATGCCTTGCACCATGTTGCCTCATTCTTTCAAGACTTTATTGATGCTTAATGCTCATCCGTACATTAGTCTTCTCAAGTGCATTGCCTTGACTCACACACATCATTTTGGTTGAGCCCATTCTTAAGTTGCCTCTTTCACTTGTTGCTCAACCATGTGTTTGTTGCAAGTACTAGGCTTAGTTTCCTATTTTCTCACTTGCACTTGTTGTAAGTTTCTATTGATTTTGGGGGAGCTATGATCCTATTTTGTGCACTTTCTATCCAAATACAAAAATTCTTATGTGTGCACAAATCATGGGGAGCTTCTCTAGTTTCCTTAGAACACTTCTTTGCTCATATCATAATATCCTTTATTCATGTGGCTCGTAGGATCTTTGTTCTAGTTGGTTCGATTGATATCCTTTGATTGCTTGCTTAAATTGGTATCTTTTGATTGCTTGATTGCTTGTGTCTCTCTTTGTTATGTCCTTGTGGCATATATTTCTTTAGCAATCTATGTGCCTCAATATAGTTTGTGTTCCTCCAAGTATTTACCTTTGAATATGTGTATGGCATTCCACTATCTTGTTGAGAAATACACAATTTATGGAGGAACACTTTTTATATTGGCCTTCTAAGCTTTTCGCCCATTTTGGCAATCGATGCCAATGGGGGAGAAGTTTCAGAGAGTTTTGTGGAGAAGGTTTTCAGAGTCTTCTCCTTGCTTTGGTTTTGTTCCTAATCATTTGCATCTCATTCTCCTGCATCATTGGTTGTTGCATTGCATCATGATGCATAATTAAACTCTCTTGAAAGTGATTGTCATCAATTACCAAAATGGGGGAGATTGAAAGGACATGCGGTGCCCCCATGTGTAGTTTTGGTAATTGATGACATTCTCTATGGACTAATGGTTGCATTGAGTTATATTTGAAGGATTTGTCCATAGGCATGTCTTGAAGTCCATGTGTTCGTTTCAAGGAGTTTATGTGTGGACCATGGTGCTATTAAGAAATTATCCAAAGATTGGTCATGTGAGTGTTGAGCTTATTGCAAGCATGTCTTGAAGAAGAAGATGGTGTGATCATTCATGTATACCTTCAAGACATCATCCAAATGAAGAGAGCTGGAAATATTCAAGGTTGATCAAGAGTATGTACAAAGAGTTATTCAAGTTGATCAACACACAAAGCATAGATGATGTAGCAAGTGGGATCAAGTGATCTCATGGTATGGTATGTTTCCATGGTCTTGCATCAAGAGGAATATATCATACAACCCATGGAGAGGATGACATCAAGTGGTGATCGTCATCAAGATTGCGGTATGCAAGTTCAAGTGGAGCATCATGAAGAGATCATCCTTGAAGCTTGATGTCCATTGTGGTGTCAATGGACTTGTGAAGATGTGCCAAAGAGTGGCTCACCCATAGTGGAGTATGGGGGAGCAATCAACTAGTCCTCATCGAGCCAACGCAATCAAGATAGGTGGTCCAACTTGAGGGAGTCAAGATCGCCATCATCTAGCTCAAGTGGACTATGTGCAAGGCAAAGGTTTGCCCTTGATAGGTTTTCTATTTTACCGGTCTCATGGTGGTAGTTGGGAAACCAGGTTATAGGATCAATTGCCATACTATCAAGGGGGGCTCTCGATGAGTAGCTTGATCGTATCATTCGTAGAGAGCTCAAACAATTGCATCCTTGCATCATCTTTCTTGGTTCTTGTTTGGTTCTCTTTGTGAGTTTTGGAGCTTATGGTCATCTTGATGACAAGCTCTAGTTCATCGAAAACGGAGTTCACTTGCATCTTCTATGATGTGTTTCGATGTTGGAGGTTATGCTCGTTCTTCTCTGTTGGATGTTTCACTCCTCCATTTGTTAGGCATTCCTCCCCTACCTCTTCTTACTATAATCACTCGTTGTTGGATGCTACTCATCGTCATCTATCCAACAAGCTTGAGTTTGCTCAATTCGGAGCTCATATGCAGAAGTTGTGGCAGTTTAGGCTTTATTGCATCCTCTATTTTCTCTATTGTGTTCTTGAAAGCCTCAAGCGGTAGAACTGCTCTCTAGACCGGTAGTACCGCTTGTAAGCGGCAGTACCGCAGCCCTGTGTCGTGCGTAGTACCACTGCTTCTGGGGATGCGCCTTTTTCGTGTCGAGTTTCGCGGTAGTAGAGCGGTAGTACCTCTTATAAGTGGTAAGCGGTACTACCTCTCCACCCGAGCGGTAGTACCTCTTATATGCGGTGAGCGGTACTACCTCTCCACCCGAGCGGTGGTACCTCTTATATGCGGTGAGCGGTACTACCTCTCCACCCGAGCGGTGGTACCTCTTATAAGCAGTAAGCGGTACTACCTCTCCCAGAGCGGTACTACCTCTCTGGCAGAACTACAGCTCGTGTTTTTCTCTCTCATTGGGCTGTTTTGCCCATGCTAAGCGATAGTACCGCTCCTCCAAGCAGTAGTACCGCTAGTACGCAACCTGAGCACATAACGGTTGGATTTGAGAGGTCCTATAAAAGGGGGTCTTCTTCCCCATTGAACCTTATCTTTTGAGCTCGTGTTCTTCCCCCATTGTTGACCTTCTTCGAGCTTGCTAACTCTCAATCCCTCCATGGATTCTTGCTAGTTTTTGAGGGAAAAGAGAGAGGAGATCTAGATCCACATTTCCACCAATAACTTTCTCCTTTATGTGAGGGGAACCCCTTGGATCTAGATCCTGGAGTTCTTGGTGTTCTCTTTCTTGTTCTTCCTCTCATTTTCCTCCCTATTATTAGTTGCTTCGGTGGGATTTGAGAGAGAAGGACTTGGGCACTCCGTGTGCTCTTGCCATTGCATTTGGTGCATCAGTTTGAGTTCTCCATGGTGATATGTGTAAGTTACAAGTTGAGAAGCTTATTACTCTTGGGTGCTTGGTACCTTTGAGCTCGTTCCTCTTGGGTGCTTGGGCGCCCTAGACGGTTGGTGGTGTTCAGAGCTCAATCATTGTGGTGTAAAGCTCCGAGCAAGCATCAGGGTCTCCAATTAGGTTGTGGAGATCGCCCCGAGCAATTTGACGGGTTCCGGTGACCGCCCCCAAGGGTTTCCAAAGTGTACGGGTTCGGTGACCGCCCCCAAGGGTTGCCATTTCTACGGGTTCGGTGACCGCCCTCAAGGGTCCCTTAGCGGAATCACGACATCTTGCATTGTGTGAGGGCGTGAGGAGATTACGGTGGCCCTAGTGGCTTATTGGGGAGCATTGTGCCTCCACACCACTCCAAACGGATATTAGCATCCGCAAGGGTGTGAACTTCGGGATACATCGTCGTCTCCGCGTGCCTCGGTTATCATTTACCCGAGCCCTTTACTTATGCACTTTACTTTGTGATAGCCATATTGTTTCGTGTCATATATCTTGCTATCACCTAGTAGTTTTTATTTCTTAGCATAAGTTTGTGGTGCACATAGGTGAGCCTAGTTGTTATAGGTTTTGTGCTTGACAGCTAGGTTTATTCCGCATTTGTTCAAGCCTAAACCGTAATTATTTTAAAGCGCCTATTCACCCCCCCTCTAGGCGACATCCTCGTTCTTTCGCTTGGAACAATCAACTTGTGTGTCTTTGGGTGCCCCCCACCCCCGTATATAAAGGAGCAAGGGGGGAGGCCGGCCAGCCTTGGTGCGCCACAAGGAGAGGAATCCTCTTCCTACTAGGAAGAGGATTCATCCTTTCCTAGTCCAACTAGGAAGAGGGAAGGGGGAAGGAAAGAGAGGGAGAGGGAGAGGGAAAGAGGGGCTGCGCACCCCTCCCTTAGTCCAATTCGGACTCCCCATGGGAGGGTGTGCTCCACCTCCTGGGCTGCAGCCCTCTCTCTCCCCTCAGGCCCACTAAGGCCCAATACTTCCCCGGGGGGTTCCGGTAACCCCTTCGGCGCTCCGGTTTTCTCCGAAATCATCCGGAACACTTCCGGTGTCCGAATATAGTCATCCAATATATCAATCTTTACATCTCGACCATTTCAAGACTCCTAGTCATGTCCGTGATCACATCTGGGACTCTGAACTACCTTCAGTACATCAAAACACATAAACTCATAATACCGATCGTCACCGAACTTTAAGCGTGCGGACCCTACGGGTTCGAGAACTATGTAGACATGACCGAGAGTCGTCTCCGGTCAATAACCAATAGCGGAACCTGGATGCTCATATTGGTTCCTACATATTCTACGAAGATCTTTATCGGTCAAACCGCATAACAACATACATTGTTCCCTTTGTCATCGGTATGTTACTTGCCCGAGATTCGATCGTCGGTATCTCAATACCTAGTTCAATATCGTTACCGGCAAGTATCTTTACTCGTTTCCGTAATGCATCATCCCCAACTAACTCTTTAGTGCATTTCTTGCAAGGCTTATAGTGATGTGCATTACCGAGACGGCCCAGAGATACCTCTCCGACAATCGGAGTGACAAATCCTAATCTTAATCTATGCCAACTCAACAAGTACCATCGGAGACACCTGTAGAGCACCTTTATAATCACCCAGTTACGTTGTGACATTTGGTAGCACACAAAGTGTTCCTCCGGTAATCGGGAGTTGCATAATCTCATACTCATAGGAGCATGTATAAGTCATGAAGAAAGAAATAGCAGTAAACTAAAATGATCAAGTGCTAAGCTAACGGAATGGGTCAAGTCAATCACATCATTCTCCTAATGATGTGATCCCGTTTATCAAATGACAACTCATGTCTATGGTTAGGAAACATAACCATCTTTGATCAACGAGCTAGTCAAGAGGCATACTAGTGACACTCTATTTGTCTATGTATCTACACATGTATTATGTTTTCGGTTAATACGATTCTAGCATGAATAATAAACATTTATCATGAAGTAAGGAAATAAATAATAACTTTATTATTGCCTCTAGGGCATATTTCCTTCAGTACTAAGGGCACGAGGGTTCGTATGGAGATGGATTAGTTGGGTGACTGTGTTGCTATCCAAGGCGAGCACCAGGATCATTTTCAACGGAGTCCCAGGAAGCATCATCTACCACGCTCAGGGTCTAAGGCAAGGGGACCCCGTCTCCCCTCTGCTTTTTGTGATCGCCATGGACACTCTCTCTTCCCTCATCAACACAACCACGACCGAGGGTGTCCTCAGCTCCTTCAGAGGGATCGAGCCAATGCAGAGGCTTTCGGTTTATGCTGACGACGTAGCGATGTTTGTGAAGCCTTCAGTGCAAGATCTGTATTGCGTAAAGGAGCCGTCGGAGGTTTTTGGTGAAGCTTCAGGCTTAAGGATTAATTTCACAAAATCGGCTGCGATTTTGATAAGGGGATCGTAGGAGGATGGGCGTAGAGTGAGGGCGGTGCTGCAATGTCAGCTAGGCACATTCCCTTGCAAATACCTTGGGATCCTGCTCGCGATCCACCAATTGGGACATACGGACTGGCAACCGTTGCTCGATCAAGTCAGGAAGGTGGTACCTACATGGCAAAGAGGGTTATTCAGAGGTCTGGAAGATTGATCCTTGCCAAATCACTCGTCTCTGCCAGGCCGGTACATTAGCTCATGGTGCTTGACGCCCCTGGATGGGTCTTTGAAGACATGAATAAATGGATGAGGGCGTTCTTTTGGGCTGGCAAAGACAAGGTAAATGGCGGGCAATGACTTGTGGCTTGGGATACGGTGTGCCGTCCAACATGTTTTGGCGGCCTGGGAGTCCGAGATCTATGCATGCAGGAGATTGCGCTGCGTGTGCGGTGGGAATGGTTACGCAGGTCTGACCCATCTAGACCTTGGCACGGTATTCCTATGACAGAGGATGCAAAGGCCAGGCTTGTGTTCAACAGTCTTGTTAAGATCAATGTGGGCGATGGCAAGAGGGTGTTGTTCTGTATGGATCGTTGGATCCATGGGTTTACAGTCAGTGAGATTGCTCCCCTAATCCTCGAGATGGTGAACACGAGGGCACGCGACAGAATGACAGTAAAATAGGCCTTGTCGGGGAATGCATGGACGGTGGACATTCATGTTGGAAATATGCCCTAGAGGCAATAATAAATTGATTATTATTATATTTCCTTGTTCATGATAATCGTTTATTATCCATGCTAGAATTGTATTGATAGGAAACTCAAATACATGTGTGGATACATAGACAACACCATGTCCCTAGTAAGCCTCTAGTTGACTAGCTCGTTGATCAATAGATGGTTACGGTTTCCTGACCACGGACATTGGATGTCGTTGATGACGGGATCACATCATTAGGAGAATGATGTGATGGACAAGACCCAATCCTAAGCATAGCACAAGATCGTGTAGTTCGCATGCTAAAGCTTTTCTAATGTCAAGTATCATTTCCTCAGACCATGAGATTGTGCAACTCCCGGATACCGTAGGAATACTTTGGGTGTGCCAAACGTCACAATGTAACTGGGTGGCTATAAAGGTGCACTACGGGTATCTCTGAAAGTGTCTGTTGGGTTGGCACGAATTGAGACTGGGATTTGTCACTCCGTGTAAACGGAGAGGCATCTCTGGGCCCACTCGGTAGGACATCATCATAATGTGCACAATGTGACCAAGGAGTTGATCACGGGATGATGTGTTATGGAATGAGTAAAGAGACTTGCCAGTAACAAGATTGAACAAGGTATCGGGATACCGACGATCGAATCTCAGGCAAGTACAATACCGCTAGACAAAGGGAATTGTATACGGGATTGATCGAATCCTCGACATCGTGATTCATCCAATGAGATCATCGTGGAACATGTGGGAACCAACATGGGTATCCAGATCCCGCTGTTGGTTATTGACCGGAGAACGTCTCAGTCATGTCTGCATGGTTCCCGAACCCGTAGGGTCTACACACTTAAGGTTCGATGACGCTAGGGTAATAAAGGAAGTTTGTATGTGGTTACCGAATGTTGTTCGGAGTCCCGGATGAGATCCCGGACGTCACGAGGAGTTCCGGAATGGTCCGGAGGTAAAGATTTATATATGGGAAGTCCTGTTTTGGTCACTGGAAAAGTTTCGGGTTTTATCGGTAACGTACCGGGACCACTGGGAGGGTCCCGGGGGTCCACCAAGTGGGGCCACAAGCCCCGAAGGGCTGCATGGGCCAAGTGTGGGAGGGGACCAGCCCCAGGTGGGCTGGTGCGCCCCCCCACCAAGGCCCAAGGCGCCTCCAAGAGGGAAGGGGGGCAAACCCTAGGGCAGATGGGCCCTAAGGCCCACCCCAGGTGCGCCTCCCCCTCTCCCACTTGTGGCCGCCACCCAGATGGGATCTGGGGGCTGCCGCCACCCCTAGGGAAGGAACCCTAGGTGGGGGCGCAGCCCCTCCCTTACCCCTATATATACTTGAGGTTTGGGCTGCCCAAGACACACGAGTTCCTCTCCTTCTTGGCGCAGCCCTACCCCTCTCCCTCCTCGTCTCTTGCGGTGCTTGGCGAAGCCCTGCTGGAGTACCACGCTCCTCCACCACCACCACGCCATTGTGCTGCTGTTGGATGGAGTCTTCCTCAACCTGTCCCTCTCTCCTTGCTGGATAAAAGCATGGGAGACATCACCGGGCTGTACGTGTGTTGAACGCGGAGGTGCCGTCCGTTCGGCGCTAGGATCTCCGATGATTTGGATCGCGACGAGTACGACTCCTTCAACCCCGTTCTCTTGAACGCTTCCGCTTAGCGATCTTCAAGGGTATGTAGATGCACTCTCCTTCCCCTCATTGCTAGTTTCTCCATAGATAGATCTTGGTGACACGTAAGAAAATTTTGAATTTCTACTACGTTCCCCATCAGTGGCATCATGAGCTAGGTCTATGCGTACTTTCTATGCACGAGTAGAACACAAAGTAGTTGTGGGCATTGATTTTGTTCAATATGCTTACCGTTACTAGTCCAATATTGTTTCGACGGTATTGTGGGATGAAGCGGCCCGGACCGACCTTACACGTACTCTTACGTGAGACTGGTTCCACCGACTGACATGCACTAGTTGCATAAGGTGGCTAGCGGGTGTCTGTCTCTCCCACTTTAGTCGGATCGGATTCGATGAAAATGGTCCTTATGAAGGGTAAATAGCAATTGGCATATCATGTTGTGGTTTTTGCGTAGGTAAGAAACGTTCTTGCTAGAAACCCATAGCAGCCACGTAAAACAAGCAAACAACAATTAGAGGACGTTTAACTTGTTTTTGCATGGTATGCCATGTGATGTGATATGGCCAAAAGGATGTGATGAATGATATATGTGATGTATGAGATTGATCATGTTCTTGTAATAGGAATCACGACTTGCATGTCGATGAGTATGACAACCGGCAGGAGCCATAGGAGTTGTCTTTATTTTTTGTATGACCTGCGTGTCATTGAGAAACGCCATGTAAATTACTTTACTTTATTGCTAAACGTGTTAGCCATAGTAGTAGAAGTAATAGTTGGCGAGCAACTTCATGGAGACACGATGATGGAGATCATGATGATGGAGATCATGGTGTCATGCCGGTGACAAGATGATCATGGAGCCCCAAGATGGAGATCAAAGGAGCTATGCGATATTGGCCATATCATGTCACTATTATTATTTGATTGCATGTGATGTTTATCATGTCTTTGCATCTTGTTTACTTAGAACGACGGTAGTAAATAAGATGATCCCTCATAATAATTTCAAGAAAGTGTTCCCCCTAACTGTGCACCGTTGCGACAGTTCGTTGTTTCGAAGCACCACGTGATGATCGGGTGTGATAGATTCCAACGTTCACATACAACGGGTGTAAGACAGATTTACACATGCAAACACTTAGGTTGACTTGACGAGCCTAGCATGTACAGACATGGCCTCGGAACACAGAAGACCGAAAGGTCGAACATGAGTCGTATAGAAGATACGATCAATATCAAGATGTTCACCGATGTTGACTAGTCCGTCTCACGTGATGATCGGACACGGCCTAGTTGACTCGGATCATGTAATCACTTAAGATGACTAGAGGGATGTCTATCTAAGTGGGAGTTCATAAGATGAACTTAATTATCCTGAACATAGTCAAAAGGTCTTCGCAAATTATGTCGTAGCTCGCGCTTCAGTTCTACTGTTTAGATATGTTCCTAGAGAAAATTTAGTTGAAAGTTGATAGTAGCAATTATGCGGACTAGGTCCGTAAACTGAGGATTGTCCTCATTGCTTCATAGAAGGCTTATGTCCTTAATGCACCGCTCAGTGTGCTGAACCACGAACGTCGTCTGTGGATGTTGCGAACATCTGACATACACATTTTGATAACTACGTGATAGTTCAGTTAAACGGTTTAGAGTTGAGGCACCGAAGACGTTTTGAAACGTCGCAAAACATATGAGATGTTTCGAGGGCTGAAATTGAGATTTCAGGCTCGTGCGCACGTCAAGAGGTATGAGACCCCCGACGATTTTCTTATCCTGCAAACTAAGGGAGAAAAGCTCAATTGTTGAGCTTGTGCTCAGATTGTCTGAGTACAACAATCATTTGAATCGAGTGGGAGTTGATCTTCCAGATGAGATAGTGATGTTTCTCCGAAGTCATTACCACCAAGCTGCTAGAGCTTCGTGATGAACTATAATATATCAGGGACATATATGATGATCCTTGAGATATTCACAATGTTTGACACCACAAGAGTAGAAATCAAGAAGGAGCATCAATTGTTGATGGTTGGTGAAACCACTAGTTTCAAGAAGGGCAAGGGCAAAAAAGGGATACTTCATGAAACGGCAAATCAGCTGCTGCTCTAGTGAAGAAACCCAAGGTTGAACCTAAACCCGAGACTAAGTGCTTCTGTAATAAGGGGAACAACCACTGGAGCAGAATTACCCTAGATACTTGGTAGATGAGAAGGCTGGCAAGGTCGATAGAAGTATATTGGATATACATTGTGTTAATGTGTACTTTACTAGTACTCCTAGTAGCACCAGGGTATTAGATACCGGTTCGGTTGCTAAGTGTTAGTAACTCGAAACAAAAGGCTACAGAATAAACGGAGACTAGCTAAAAGGTGAGATGACGATATGTGTTGGAAGTATTTCCAAGGTTGATCAAATATCGTACGCTCCCTCTACCATCAAGATTGGTGTTTGCGTTGAGCATAGACATGATTGGATTATGTCTATCACAATACGGTTATTCATTTAAGGAGAATAATGGTTACTCTGTTTATTTGAATAATACCTTCAATGGTCTTGCACCTAAAATGAATGGTTTATTGAATCTCGATCGTAGTGATACACATGTTCATGCCAAAAGATATAAGATAGTAATGATAGTACCACCTACTTGTGGCACTGCCACGTAAGTCATATCGGTATAAAATGCATGAAGAAGCTCCATGTTGATGGATCTTTGGACTCACTCATTTTAAAAGGTTTGAGACATGCGAACCATGTCTATTGGTGTATATGCATGAAGAAACTCCATGCAAATGGACTGTTTGGACTCACTTGATTTTGAATCACTTGAGATATGCAAATCATACCACATGGGCAAGATGACTGAAAGCCTCGTTTTCAGTAAAATGGAACTAGAAAGCAACTTGTTGGAAGTAATACATTTTGATGTGTGCAGTCCAATGAGTGCTGAGGCATGTAGTGGATATCGTTATGTTCTTACTTCACAGATGATTTGATTAGATGTTGAGTATATTTACTTGATGAATCACAAGTATTTGAAAGGTTCAAGTAATTTCAGGGTGAAGTTGAAAGATCGTCGTGACAAGAGGATAAAAGATCTATGATATGATCATAGAGATGAATATCTGAATTACGAGTTTGGCACAGAATTAAGGCATTGAGGAAATTGT
This sequence comes from Triticum dicoccoides, assembly GCF_002162155.2. Lineage (NCBI taxonomy): Eukaryota > Viridiplantae > Streptophyta > Magnoliopsida > Poales > Poaceae > Triticum > Triticum dicoccoides. The sequence continues at coordinate 415,913,990 of NC_041382.1, forward strand.
TTCACAACTAATACAGCCTGGAACACCATAGTGTGATGGTGTGTCCGAACATCATAACTGCACCCTATTGGATATGATGTATACCATGATGTCTCTTATCGAATTACCACGATAGTTTATGGGTTAGGCATTAGAGACAACCACATTTACTTTAAATAGGGCACCACGTAGTTCCGATGAGATGACACCGTATGAACTATGGTTTAGAGAAACCTAAGATGTCATTTCTTAAAAGTTTGGGGCTGCGACGCTTATGTGAAAAAGTTTCAGGCTGATAAGCTCGAACCCAAAGTGGATAAATGCATCTTCATAGGACACCCAAAACAGTTGGGTATACCTCATGTCTCAGATCCGAAAGCAATAAGGGATTGTTTCTAGAATCGGGTCCTTTCTCGAGGAAAAATTTCTCTCGAAGGAATTGAGTGGGAGGATGGTGGAGACTTGATGAGGTTATTGAACCGTCACTTCAACTAGTGTATAGCAGGGCACAAAGAGTTGTTCCTGTGGCACCTACACCAATTGAAGTGGAAGCTTATGATATTGATCATGAGACTTCGGATCAAGTCACTCCCAAACCTCGTAGGATGACAAGGATGCATACTACTTCAGAGTGGTACGTAATCCTGTCTTGAAAGTCATGTTGCTAGACAACAATGAACCTACGAGCTATGGAGAAGCGATGGTGGGCCCGGATTCTGATAAATGGCTCGAGGCCATAAAATCCGAGAGAGGATCCATGTATGAAAACAAAGTGTATACTTTGGCAGAACGGCTCGATGGTCGTAAGGCTATTGAGTACAGATGGATTTTAAAAGGAAAACGGACAATGATGGTAAGTATCACCATTAAGAAAGCTCGACTTGTCGTTAAGATTTTTTCTGACAAGTTCAAGGAGTTGACTATGATGAGACTTTCTCACTCATAGCGATGCTAAGAGTCTGTTGGAATTATATTAGCGATTACTGCATTATTTATGAAATCTTGCAGATAGGATGTCAAAACATTGTTTCCTCGACGATTTTCTTGAGGAAAGGATGTATGTGATACAACCGGAAGGTTTTGTCAATCCTGAAAGATGCTAATAAGTATGCAAAGCTCCAGCAATCCTTCTAAGGACTGGAGTAAGCATCTCGGAGTTGGAATGTATGCTTTGATGAGATGATCAAAGATTTTGGGTGTATACAAAGTTTATGAGAAACTTGTATTTCCAAAGAAGTGAGTGGGAGCACTATAGAATTTCCGATGAGTATGCGTTGTTAACATGTTGATCGGAAATGATGTAGAATTTCTAGAAAGCATGCAGAGTTATTTGAAAAGTGTTTTTCAATGGAAAGCCTAGATTAAGCTACTTGAACGTTGAGCATCAAGATCTATAAGGATAGATCAAAACGCTTAATGGTACTTTCAAATGAGCACATACCTTGACATGATCTTGAAGGTGTTCAAGATGGATCAGTCAAAGAAGGAGTTCTTGCCTGAGTTGTAAGGTATGAAGTTAAGACTTAAAGCTTGACCACGGCAGAAGAAAGAGAAAGGACGAATGTCGTCCCCTATGCTTTTGTCATAGGCTCTATACGGTATGCCATGCTGAGTACCGCACCTGATGTGTGCCTTGCCACATGTCTGGCAAGAGGGTACAAACGTGATCCAGGAGTGGATCACTAGATAGCAGTCAAAATTGTCCTTGGAGTAATAAGGACATGTTTCTCGATTATGGAGGTGATAAAGAGTTCGGCGTAAAGGGTTACATCGATGCAAGCTTTAACACCTATTCAAATGACTCTGAGTAGCAAACCGGATACGTATAGTGGAGCAACCATTTGAAATAGCTCCAAGTGGAGCGTGGAAGCAGCATTTATAATATGACCTAGAGATTTGCGAAGTACATACGGATCTGAATGTTGCAGACCCGTTGACTAAAACCTCTCTCACAAGCAAAACATGATCAAACCCAGAACTCATTGAGTCTTAATCACATGATGATGTGAACTAGTTTAGTGACACTAGTAAACTCTTTGGATGTTGGTCACATGGCGATGTGACCTGTGAGTGTTAATCACATGGCGATGTGAACTAGATTATTGACTCTAGTGCAAGTGGGACACTGTTGGAAATATGCCCTAGAGGCAATAATAAATTGATTATTATTATATTTCCTTGTTCATGATAATTGTTTATTATCCATGCTAGAATTGTATTGATAGGAAACTCAGATACATGTGTGGATACATAGACAACACCATGTCCCTAGTAAGCCTCTAGTTGACTAGCTCGTTGATCAATAGATGGTTACGGTTTCCTGACCATGGACATTGGATGTCGTTGATGACGGGATCACATCATTAGGAGAATGATGTGATGGACAAGACCCAATCCTAAGCATAGCACAAGATCGTGTAGTTCGCATGCTAAAGCTTTTCTAATATCAAGTATCATTTCCTCAGACCATGAGATTGTGCAACTCCCGGATACCGTAGGAATACTTTGGGTGTGCCAAACGTCACAACGTAACTGGGTGGCTATAAAGGTGCACTACGGGTATCTCCGAAAGTGTCTGTTGGGTTGGCATGAATCGAGACTGGGATTTGTCACTCCGTGTAAACGGAGAGGTATCTCTGGGCCCACTCGGTAGGACATCATCATAATGTGCACAATGTGACCAAGGAGTTGATCACGGGATGATGTGTTACGGAACGAGTAAAGAGACTTGCCAGTAACGAGATTGAACAAGGTATCGGGATACCGACGATCGAATCTCGGGCAAGTACAATACCGCTAGACAAAGGGAATTGTATACGGGATTGATCGAATCCTCGACATCATGGTTCATCCGATGAGATCGTCATGGAACATGTGGGAACCAACATGGGTATCCAGATCCCGCTGTTGGTTATTGACTGGAGAACGTCTCAGTCATGTCTGCATGGTTCCCGAACCCGTAGGGTCTACACACTTAAGGTTCGATGACGCTAGGCTAATGAAGGAAGTTTGTATGTGGTTACCGAATGTTGTTCGGAGTCCCGGATGAGATCCCGGACGTCACAAGGAGTTCTGGAATGGTCCGGAGGTAAAGATTTATATATGGGAAGTCCTGTTTTGGTCACCGGAAAAGTTTTGGGTTTTATCGGTAACGTACGGGGACCACCGGGAGGGTCCCGGGGGTCCACCAAGTGGGGCCACAAGCCCCGGAGGGCTGCATGGGCCAAGTGTGGGAGGGGACCAGCCCCAAGTGGGCTGGTGCGCCCCCCCACCAAGGCCCAAGGCGCCTCCAAGAGGGAAGGGGGGCAAACCCTAGGGCAGATGGGCCCTAAGGCCCACCCCAGGTGCGCCTCCCCCTCTCCCCCTTGTGGCCGCCACCCAGATGGGATCTGGGGGCTGCCGCCACCCCTAGGGAGGGAACCCTAGGTGGGGGCTCAGCCCCTCCCCTCCCCCTATATATACTTGAGGTTTGGGATGCCCAAGACACACGAGTTCCTCTCCTTCTTGGTGCAGCCCTACCCCTCTCCCTCCTCGTCTCTTGCGGTGCTTGGCGAAGCCCTGCGGAGTACCTCGCTCCTCCACCACCACCACGCCGTTGTGCTGCTATTGGATGGAGTCTTCCTCAACCTCTCCCTCTCTCCTTGCTGGATCAAAGCATGGGAGACGTCACCGGGCTGTACGTGTGTTGAACGCGGAGGTGCCATCCGTTCGGCGCTAGGATCTCCGGTGATTTGGATCACGACGAGTACGACTCCTTCAACCCCGTTCTCTTGAACGCTTCCGCTTAGCGATCTTCAAGGGTATGTAGATGCGCTCTCCTTCCCCTCATTGCTAGTTTCTCCATAGATAGATCTTGGTGACACGTAGGAAAATTTTGAATTTCTACTACGTTCCCCATCAGTGGCATCATGAGCTAGGTCTATGCGTACTTTCTATGCACGAGTAGAACACAAAGTAGTTGTGGGCATTGATTTTGTTCAATATGCTTACCGTTACTAGTCCAATCTTGTTTCGGCGGTATTGTGGGATGAAGCGGCCCGGACCGACCTTACACGTACTCTTACGTGAGACTGGTTCCACCGACTGACATGCACTAGTTGCATAAGGTGGCTAGCGGGTGTCTGTCTCTCCCACTTTAGTCGGATCGGATTCGATGAAAAGGGTCCTTATGAAGGGTAAATAGCAATTGGCATATCACGTTGTGGTTTTTGCGTAGGTAAGAAACGTTCTTGCTAGAAACCCATAGCAGCCACGTAAAACAAGCAAACAACAATTAGAGGACGTCTAACTTGTTTTTGCAGGGTATGCCATGTGATGTGATATGGACAAAAGGATGTGATGAATGATATATGTGATGTATGAGATTGATCATGTTCTTGTAACAGGAATCACGACTTGCATGTCGATGAGTATGACAACCGGTAGGAGCCATAGGAGTTGTCTTTATTTTTTGTATGACCTGCGTGTCATTGAGAAACGCCATGTAAATTACTTTACTTTATTGCTAAACGTGTTAGCCATAGTAGTAGAAGTAATAGTTGGCGAGCAACTTCATGGAGACACGATGATGGAGATCATGATGATGGAGATCATGGTGTCATGCCGGTGACAAGATGATCATGGAGCCCCAAGATGGAGATCAAAGGAGCTATGCGATATTGGCCATATCATGTCACTATTATTATTTGATTGCATGTGATGTTTATCATGTTTTTGCATCTTGTTTACTTGGAACGACGGTAGTAAATAAGATGATCCCTCATAATAATTTCAAGAAAGTGTTCCCCCTAACTGTGCACCGTTGCGACAGTCGTTGTTTCGAAGCACCACGTGATGATCGGGTGTGATAGATTCCAACGTTCACATACAACGGGTGTAAGACAGATTTACACATGCAAACACTTAGGTTGACTTGACGAGCCTAGCATGTGCAGACATGGCCTCGGAACACAGAAGACCGAAAGGTCGAACATGAGTCGTATAGAAGATACGATCAACATGAAGATGTTCACCGATGTTGACTAGTCCGTCTCACGTGATGATCGAACACGGCCTAGTTGACACGGATCATGTAATCACTTAAGATGACTAGAGGGATGTCTATGTAAGTGGGAGTTCATAAGATGAACTTAATTATCCTGAACATAGTCAAAAGGTCTTCGCAAATTATGTCGTAGCTCGCGCTTCAGTTCTACTGTTTAGATATGTTCCTAGAGAAAATTTAGTTGAAAGTTGATAGTAGCAATTATGCGGACTAGGTCCGTAAACTGAGGATTGTCCTCATTGCTTCATAGAAGGCTTATGTCCTTAATGCACCGCTCAGTGTGCTGAACCACGAACGTCATCTGTGGATGTTGCGAACATCTGACATACACATTTTGATAACTACGTGATAGTTCAGTTAAACGGTTTAGAGTTGAGGCACCGAAGACGTTTTGAAACGTCGCGAAACATATGAGAGGTTTCGCGGGCTGAAATTGGGATTTCAGGCTCGTGCCCACGTCAAGAGGTATGAGACTTCCGACGATTTTCTTAGCCTGCAAACTAAGGGAGAAAAGCTCAATTGTTGAGCTTGTGCTCAGATTGTCTGAGTACAACAATCATTTGAATCGAGTGGGAGTTGATCTTCCAGATGAGATAGTGATGTTTCTCCGAAGTCATTACCACCAAGCTGCTAGAGCTTCATGATGAACTATAATATATCAGGGACGTATATGATGATCCTTGAGATATTCACAATGTTTGACACCACAAGAGTAGAAATCAAGAAGGAGCATCAATTGTTGATGGTTGGTGAAACCACTAGTTTCAAGAAGGGCAAGGGCAAAAAAGGGATACTTCATGAAACGGCAAATCAGTTGCTGCTCTAGTGAAGAAACCCAAGGTTGAACCTAAACCCGAGACTAAGTGCTTCTGTAATAAGTGGAACAGCCACTGGAGCAGAATTACCCTAGATACTTGGTAGATGAGAAGGCTGGCAAGGTCGATAGAAGTATATTGGATATACATTGTGTTAATGTGTACTTTACTAGTACTCCTAGTAGCACCAGGGTATTAGATACCGGTTCGGTTGCTAAGTGTTAGTAACTCGAAACAAAAGGCTACGGAATAAACGGAGACTACCTAAAAGGTGAGATGACGATATGTGTTGGAAGTATTTCCAAGGTTGATCAAATATCGTACGCTCCCTCTACCATCAAGATTGGTGTTTGCGTTGAGCATAGACATGATTGGATTATGTCTATCACAATACGGTTATTCATTTAAGGAGAATAATGGTTACTCTGTTTATTTGAATAATACCTTCAATGGTCTTGCACCTAAAATGAATGGTTTATTGAATCTCGATCGTAGTGATACACATGTTCATGCCAAAAGATATAAGATAGTAATGATAGTACCACCTACTTGTGGCACCTACACCAATTGAAGTGGGAGACTGTTGGAAATATGCCCTAGAGGCAATAATAAATTGATTATTATTATATTTCCTTGTTCATGATAATCGTTTATTATCCATGCTAGAATTGTATTGATAGGAAACTCAGATACATGTGTGGATACATAGACAACACCATGTCCCTAGTAAGCCTCTAGTTGACTAGCTCGTTGATCAATAGATGGTTACGGTTTCCGACCATGGACATTGGATGTCGTTGATGACGGGATCACATCATTAGGAGAATGATGTGATGGACAAGACCCAATCCTAAGCATAGCACAAGATCGTGTAGTTCGCATGCTAAAGCTTTTCTAATGTCAAGTATCATTTCCTCAGACCATGAGATTGTGCAACTCCCGGATACCGTAGGAATACTTTGGGTGTGCCAAACGTCACAACGTAACTGGGTGGCTATAAAGGTGCACTACGGGTATCTCCGAAAGTGTCTGTTGGGTTGGCACGAATCGAGACTGGGATTTGTCACTCCGTGTAAACGGAGAGGTATCTTTGGGCCCACTCGGTAGGACATCATCATAATGTGCAGAATGTGACCAAGGAGTTGATCACGGGATGATGTGTTACGGAACGAGTAAAGAGACTTGCCAGTAACGAGATTGAACAAGGTATCGGGATACCGACGATCGAATCTCGGGCAAGTACAATACCGCTAGACAAAGGGAATTGTATACGTGATTGATCGAATCCTCGACATCATGGTTCATCTGATGAGATCATCATGGAACATGTGGGAACCAACATGGGTATCCAGATCCCGCTGTTGGTTATTGACCGGAGAATGTCTCAGTCATGTCTGCATGGTTCCCGAACCCGTAGGGTCTACACACTTAAGGTTTGATGACGCTAGGGTAATAAAGGAAGTTTGTATGTGGTTACCGAATGTTGTTCGGAGTCCCGGATGAGATCCCGGACGTCACGAGGAGTTCCGGAATGGTACGGAGGTAAAGATTTATATATGGGAAGTCATGTTTTGGTCACCGGAAAAGTTTCGGGTTTTATCGGTAACGTACCGGGACCACCGGGAGGGTCCCGGGGGTCCACCAAGTGGGGCCACAAGCCCCGGAGGGCTGCATGGGCCAAGTGTGGGAGGGGACCAGCCCCAGGTGGGCTGGTGCGCCCCCCCCCCCACCAAGGCCCAAGGCTCCTCCAAGAGGGAAGGGGGGCAAACCCTAGGGCAGATGGGCCCTAAGGCCCACCCTAGGTGCGCCTCCCCCTCTCCCCCTTGTGGCCGCCACCCAGATGGGATTTGGGGGCTACCGCCACCCCTAGGGAGGGAACCCTAGGTGGGGGCGCAGCCCCTCCCCTCCCCCTATATATACTTGAGGTTTGGGCTGCCCAAGACACACGAGTTCCTCTCCTTCTTGGCGCAGCCCTACCCCTCTCCCTCCTCGTCTCTTGCGGTGCTTGGCGAAGCCCTGCTGGAGTACCACGCTCCTCCACCACCACCACGCCATTGTGCTGCTGTTGGATGGAGTCTTCCTCAACCTCTCCCTCTCTCCTTGCCGGATCAAAGCATGGGAGACGTCACCGGGATGTACGTGTGTTGAAAACGGAGGTGCCGTCCGTTCGGCGCTAGGATCTCCAGTGATTTGGATCACGACGAGTACGACTCCTTCAACCCCGTTCTCTTGAACGCTTCCGCTTAGCGATCTATAAGGGTATGTAGATGCACTCTCCTTCCCCTCGTTGCTAGTTTTTCCATAGATAGATCTTGGTGACACGTAGGAAAATTTTGAATTTCTGCTACGTTCCCCATCAGTTCAGGGCGACATCTCCTTCACTGCGCACATGCAGGTGGCCAATCTATGCCTAGCCATCGCCACGGTCCCGACTAATGATCAGAGTCCGGACCAGTTTTCTTGGCCGGCAGACATCTCAGGAACTTACACAGCAAGGTCGGTCTACCAAAGGTTATGCATGGGCAACGACAGAAGGCATTTGGAGGAGCTGGGCACCCTTACGGTGCAAAATTTTTGCTTGGCTTGCGGTGCAGTATCGGCTTTGGACTTCTGACAGGCGAGCCAGACAAGCCTCCAAGATGAGACGTCGCTGTGCTTCACGTGCCTTCAAGAAGAAGATAACGCGGATCACATCTTGGTGCATTGCGTCTACACACAAGAGGTGTGGCACCTATGCCTCGATTCTTTCCAGCTTAACATCCACGCGCCGACCACCAACACTACCTATTTCGAATGGTGGCTGGAGCAAAGATTGAGGTTAACAGGCAGAGTGCGACGAGGATTCGACTCCTTTGTCATAGGGACGGCATGGGCTCTGTGGAAGCAGCGTAACGCTAGGGTGTTCAACAGGCCGCGTGATCAGAAGACACCTCCCCAACTGGTAGCGTCAATTCGTTCTGAGATCGTAGATTGGACTAGTGCAGGGCTCGGTGTTGGAGGTCTAGATCCTTTTATGAGAATGTAACCGCGTGAGTTTGGGTTGGGGTCGGAGTGGTGTTTGCCATCTTGAATGTTCGCATCTCAGTTTGGTCTCTTGTAAATATTGTTCTGCCTTTTATAAAAATATGATACGCCATTGGCGTACTCTTGAAAAAAAAGTTTGTAGTTTCAAAAAAAGAAAAAAGAAAAAAAAGTTTGTCCAGAAAAAAGTGATGGCTTCGAAGAGGCCCGATATGGGAGCCGCACCAGTAGCTACGGCCGCGTGCTCCTCCACTAGTGTGCCCTGATCCGCGGTAGGCGCCAAGCGGCAGATTGCACAATATTCTGGTTGGCGGCAGTGCTTGAATTTGCTGCCCGCCAAACGGTGTTAAAATCACGCGCCAACTCCCGGCCCGCGCACTTCTCGAGCCAACTTCCCCTCCCACGCCGCCACCGTCGCCCTCCGCAAGCCGCGTGCGTGACCCTCCCATTCCGGTCGCCGTCCTCTTAGCCACTAGCCTGCTTAAAACCTAACCGTAGCGCCGGGAAACCAGCACCAAACGAAGCAAGCAACCACCCATGGACACGCCCGTGCCGAAACGGCCTCGCCTCGTGCCGGCACCGGCGCCGGCGCCTCGGACAATCGCCGACATGGCCCCGGAGATCCTCCTCCGCCTCCCTCCGGACGACCCCGCGCGCCTTGTGCGCGCCTCCCTCGTCTGCTGGCGCTGGCGCCACCTCCTCACCGACCCGGCGTACCTCCGCCGCTACCGCGCATTCCATCGAACACCTCCCATGCTCGGCTTCGTCCTCAACCTGAAGCAGCACTACCAAGGCATGGCCCAGCTCGTCCCCACCTCCTCCTTCCGCCCCGCCGCCTCCGACCGCCCCGGCCTGAATGTGCTGGACGCCCGCCACGGCCGCGTGCTCCTCCACACGCTCAGGGCAGCGCCTCGTCGTCTGGGACCCCGTCACGGGTGAGGAGTTCAAGATCCCCCGCGTGCCGGCCTACGCGCTCGGCTTCAACGCGGCCGTGCTCTGCGCCGCGGTCGGCTGCGACCACCTCGACTGTCATGGCGGACCCTTCCGTGTCGCCTTCGTGGGATGCGGCGAACGTGGCATCACGTTCGCCTGCACCTACTCGTCGGAGGCCGGTGCCTGGAGCCAGCGAGTTGAGATCGAGCAGCCGGCGTTTGTTGACGGGCGACCGAGCGTCCTTGTGGGGAACACGCTCTACTTCACCTGCGACCCGTACCTCAATTTCAAAATGTTGGGGTACGACATCGTCAGGCAGGAACTCTCGGTGATCTGGCCGTCGTCCCAGCACGAATACTACTCTTGCACCGTCCTCGTGAAAGCGGAGGATGGCAGGCTGGGGTTCGCCGGCGTGCGGAATGGCACGCTCTACCTCTGGTCGATGAAGGATGGCGCCGACGGAGAGGTGGAATGGGTGCAGCGCAGAGTTATCCAGCACAAGACAATGCTCCGCACTCGTGGCCTCTCGACGCCACCTGAGGTCGTTGGCTTCGCGGACGGCCACGGACTCATTTTCGTTAGGACAGGCAACACGGTATTCTCCATGGAGCTCAAGTCAGGCCATGTCCGTAAGGTATACACCTGCAGGTCAAGAAACTACAACGTCATTGTTGTTCCCTACATGAGCTTCTGCACTCCAGGTACGTATTGATGCACGTTTGAGAATTATGATGTGTGAATATTTGCAATGCCATATGCTCTGAGCTGCTCTTGCAGTCTTGCTCATAGGCAGGTTGCGCAAGGCTGTAATCTTGTATGCATCTCCTTGCCCCTACTGCCTAGTACTCCCTCCGTAAACTAATATAAGAGTGTTTAGAATACTAAAGTAGTGATCTAAACGCTCTTATATTAGTTTACAGAGGGAGTATATGTAATCTTCAGGTTGTTTGTTTGTTTCAGCTTCTCCTTGGAGAACCTGTTTCATTCAAATTTTATCGACAATTCTTGACATTGGCTTAGATATAGTACTTCCTCCGTCCCATAGTATAATACACTAGTGTAAAAAAAACTCTTATATTATGGGACGGAGGGAGTAAATCTGAATAATGTTATTATTTTAGATTTCATACCTAACTAGTCGGAATAAAGAGCTACAGCATGGTTATAAGCTTAATCAATTGTATCTTTTCAGATCGTGCTATGGGCAAACTGCCATCGCCATGAGGACCCACTGTTATCCTGTAACAAGGATCTGCTGCCCTTGGCTTGTTGCATAGATGGCGCTCCAAGTGTTTTGCTTCCAAGCTGGACTGTCTAAGTAGTTACCATGGTCAATGTTAGTATGTTTAATTTACAGTGTGGCAGTTGAAACAAGGACAAAAGTTATGTAATCACCGGTCAGTTTAGTATGTTCTCTTTGCAGTTGTGAAGCTTAAGCAAGACAATGATGGTCAATTAGTATTTAGTATTGTATCTTTGAGTAGATTGTGCAAGCTCCTGTGGAATTGATACTGCAGAGTAAGTTACAATGCAGATTTGTTGATCTACTCTCCAGTTGTGACTATAATACTGTCACCGCAAAAGAAAGTGACTATGATACTGGTCATTTTGGCGTACATTTGCTGCTTGTTTGAGTTCTTTTAAATAATAACTGATACATGTGCGTTTGTTTAATTTTTCATTCGGAACAAGGTTATCCAAGTAATATTTTTTCAGTTGTTTTGAATCATGGAAATATTTTTTTAGCCGCTTTGAATCATGGAAATATTTTTTAGCCGCTTTGAATCATGGAAATATTTTTTTCAGCTTTGCTGCACAATATTGCTCTTACCAAATTGTAGAATTTAACAGAGAACTGTGTTAGCCAAATTTAGAGCCAAATACTATGGGAAACATCCATGGGCCAAAGCATGATCATTCTTGATTGTGCCATCATTGAAGTTCCAGTGGCAGCTGGAGGTCCTAGTTGCTTTGTGACTGTGGATTGGCCCCGCCATTGTCGCCGCCTAAATAGGAGGTGAAGGAGGAGCCGCCCTCCCTGTGCTACTGTGGCGTCTAAATTGGACTCCGCGTAAGGGATGAAGGAGGAGCTACCCTCGTCGCCGCGCAACACATTAGGCGGCTTAGATCGGTCGACATCACCGCCGAGACATCTTTCGCGCGACAAGGAGAGGGCACGACCATCACCACCCTGTTGTTGTGAAGGAGCCATCCTTGGGGCTTGCGAACACGTGTGGGCCTCTTGCATTACCTCGACCACGGAGGCGGCAACATGTCATCGCGCAACACCATGACGGAGGCCGAGTCGATGGTGCAGCATGAAGCGCCAGGCCGCATTCGTGATGTCAGACATTGCCTCGAACTAGGCCCTTGCTGGCCTTGCATTGGCCTGGGTGGAGGACCTATCTAGGATCATCACAGAGATGTCCACAAGCTGACGGCAGCGCCTTAGTGACCAACTTGTCACGATTGGCACGGACGATTCGCTATGTGCCGCCGTTCTCGTCGCACGCAATGGCAAGACGAGGGGCAGGCGAATTGGGGTAACGTCCATAGTCATGCACGCGACGGTGGAGGAAGTCGAGCGGCCAATTAGGGATGCCGCTGCGCCTACGTGTCCTTCTGTCGCTGGAAGGGCCATGGCGACTCCGACGAAGAAGGTCCCGTCGGCCAGGGAGTCCATGCGTACGAGGTTATCATACGGTACCTCGTTTAGTTTTTTAGGTATTAAACCATTTAGTTGAACATGTTAAATATCGTCCGATTTAATGTAATATGTCCAACTTTGCATGAATTAGGTCCAGTTTGCATGAAATTCGTTCGATTTGCATGAAATTTATCCTTTTAGTTTCATTTTCATCTGAAATGTAGGCTGATGTTTTAGACATGTTGTTGGGTGGCCGGCTCCCATATCCGTCCATGGACCCATCAGGATGCATTCACGAACGGATAGTGCCAATTTATGGGCAGCCTGTTGAAGACAAACTTGGCCACATGGGTCGCATGTCATGTGGCGGTCCGTTGTCATGCATGCTCGGTCCGTCACATGCATAAACTAGTTGTGCCGGCACGCGACACACTTCGGGCTGTGCCTGGGCTGTAAAGCCAATTCAACATGCCGGCACGACACGATGCACCGAAATCAATCCAAATAGCCCCCAAAACAATCAATTAGATCGAAAAGCACGACCATGCAGGTTAAACGTGTGTCGAGCCAACCCGTTTACTAGAAAGAGGTTGTGCCTGGGTCTAAGGGCATGGCACACGGTCCGACACGACATGGCCGTGTAGAAACCATGTCGTGCCAGGCATGTTTAGCCCTTGGCCGGGCCATGACTAGCCGTCCCCATCTTTTTTTTTGACGGGAAATATTTGGAGCTTTATTCAACAAACGAAGCCTCTGCAGAATTTGCAAGAAGGCTAGTTACAATGATGCTAGGTACAGAGTCAAACCAACATTCTGTTACATCCAATGTGCTTGCATGTCTAGCACATAGGTGAGCAGGGTAGTTGGCTAATCTAGGAATATGTTGAATACAGAAAGACCTAAAACTAGTAGAGTGTTCCAATATTTCGGATAGGATAGGCGCCACAACTGTCCTATCATCATGACGTGAGTTCTAGAGATTAATGACCTCCAAGCAGTCGGATTCCATCACGACTTTCTCGTAGCCCCTGAGCTTTGCAAAAATGGCGCCGTCCCGGATTGCTAGGGCTTCAGAGATGAGGGGGTCAGCAATCCCCTGATAAGGTTTACACCACACAGCTCTAAAAGTGGAGAGGGAACGAGCGATTCCTCCCACCCCTCCTCTTCGAGCTTCCAAAGCAACACTGCCATAAGTGTTTATCTTGATCTCACCCTCCTCGGGTGGCCTCCAACCATGACCTGGAAGCAAACGAGCATGTTCCTTAGGTAGATCAAGCAAAGCTAAAGTATCTCTGGTCATTTTCATGGACTGTATCGGGTCAAGACCACCTTTATCATGATTTGTATTGTTTCGAGAAGTCCATATAGCCCACATGATCGTCACCAACTTGGCTCGATCTGACTCAGAGAACTTGGGATCACAAGTAATGCCCTTTGACCATGTTGTGGGGAACGTAGCATGCAATTTCAAAAAGTTTCCTACAATCACGCAAGATCTATCTAGGAGATGCATAGCAACGAGAGGGGGAGAGTGTGTCTACGTACCCTCGTAGACTGAAAGCGGAAGCATTAGGTTAACGCGGTTGATGTAGTCGAACGTCTTCGCGATCCAACCGATCAAGTACCGAACGTACGACATCTCCGAGTTCAGCACACGTGCAGCTCGATGACGTCCCTCGAACTCTTGATCCAGCAAAGTGTCAAGGGAGAGTTTCATCAGCATGATGGCATGGTGATGGTGATGGTGATGTGATCCGCGCAGGGCTTCGCCTAAGCACTACGACGATATGACCGAAGGAGTAAACTATGGAGGGGGCACCGCACACGGCTAAGAGAACAACTGATGTGCTTTGGGGTGCCCCCTGCCCCCGTATATAAAGGAGGAGAGGGAGGAGGCTGGCCATAGGGGGCGCGCCATGAGGGGGGGAGGAACCGACTAGGCTCCTAGTCCTAGTTGCCCCCTTCCTTTATTTTGGAGGGGGAAAAGGGAAGGAGAGGGAGAGGGGGAAGGAAAGGGGGGCCGCGCCCCCTCCCCTTGTCCAATTCGGACAGCCCATGGGGGGCACCCCTTGCAGGCTCCCCTCTCTCTCCCCTATGGCCCATGTAGGTGTTGGTGAACGTAGCATGCAATTTCAAAAAATTCCTACGATCACGCAAGATCTATCTAGGAGATGCATAGCAACGAGAGGGGGAGAGTGTGTCCACGTACCCTCGTAGACCGAAAGGTTAACGCGGTTGATGTATTCGAACATCTTCGCGATCCAACCGATCAAGTACCGAACGTACGACACCTCCGAGTTTAGCACACGTTCAGCTCGATGACGTCCCTCGAACTCTTGATCCAGCAAAGTGTCGAGGGAGAGTTTCGTCAGCACGACGGCGTGGTGACGGTGATGGTGTTGTGTGATACGCCCATTTTGCATCATGTTTTTTACTGTTATTTATAATGGTTTTATCCATAATAATGCTTTTTGGAGTAATTCTAATGCCTTTTCTCTCATAATTTGTAAGGAACACACCAAGAGGGAGAATTCCGGCAGCTGGAAATCTGGACCTGTGAAAGCTACGTCAGGCCACCTATTTTGCACAACTCCAAATGAGCTGGAACTTCATGGAGATTTTTTATGGATTATTTAATAAATACTTGAGCCAATAAACACCAGAGGGGGGCCACCAGGTGGGCACAACCCACCTGGACGCGCGAGGCCCCCCAGGCGCGCCCTGGTGGGTTGTGGCCTCCTCGGCCCACCTCCGGTACCCATCTTCTGGTATATAGGTCATTTTGACCTAGAAAAAAAATAAGGAGAGGACTTTTGGTACAAAGCGCCGCCGCCTCGAGGCGGAACTTGGGCATGAGCACTTTTGCCCTCCGGCGAAGCGATTCCACCGGAGGAACTTCCCTCCCGGAAGGGGAAATCATCGTCATCATCATCACCAACAACTCTCCCAACTTGGGGAGGGCAATCTCCATCAACATCTTCAACAACACCATTTCCTCTCAAACCCTAGTTCATCTCTTGTGTTCAGTCTTGTTACCGGAACTATAAATTGGTGCTTGTGGGTGACTAGTAGTGTTGATTACATCTTGTAGTTGATTACTATATGGTTTATTTGGTGGAAGATTATATGTTTAGATCCATTATGCTATTTAATACTCCTCTGATCATGAACATGTTTATCATTTGTGAGTAGTTACTTTTGTTCTTGAGGTCACGGGAGAAGTCATGTTGCAAGTAATCATGTGAACTTGATATGTGTTTGATATTTTGATAGTATGTATGTTGTTATTCCCTTAGTAGTGTCATGTGAACGTCGACTACATGACACTTCACCATATTTGGGCCTAAGGGAATGCATTGTGGATTCGTAATTAGATGGTGGGTTGTGAGAGTGACAGAAGCTTAAACCCCCCGTTGATGCGCTATTTCGTAAGGGACCGATTGGATCCAAAAGTTTAATGCTATGGTTAGAATTTATTCTTAATACTTTCCTCATAGTTGCGGATGCTTTCGGGAGGGTTAATCATAAGTAGGATGTTTGTTCAAGTAAGAACAGTACCTAAGCACCAATCCACCCACATAATAAATTATCAAAGTAGAGAACACAAATCAAACCAACATGATGAAAGTGACTAGATATTCCCGTGTATCCTCAAGAACGCTTTGCTTATCATACGAGACCGTTTTGGCCTGTCCTTTGCCTCAAAAGGATTGGGTTACATTGTTGCACTTTTGTTACTATTATCGTTACTTGCTCGCTACAAATTATCTTGCTACCAAACTACTCCGCTACTTACAATTTCAGCACTTGCAGACAATACCTTACCGGAAATTACTTGTCATTTCCTTCTGCTCCTCGTTGGGTTCGACACTCTTACTTATCGAAAAGAGCTACAATTGATCCCCTATACTTGTGGGTCATCAAGGCTATTTTCCGGCATCGTTGCCGGGGAGTGAAGCGCCTTTGATAAGTGGAATTTGGTAAGGAAACATTTATATAGTGTGCTGAAATTTATTGTCACTTGTTACTTTAGAAAACAATCCTTTGAGGGGTTTGTTCGGGGTATCTTCACCTCGTCCAGAACCACAATTAGCAACCCCTCAACCTACTGCACCTACTGAAAATATTGAATATGAAATTCCTTCGGGTATGATAGAACAACTGCTAGCTAATCCTTATGCAGGAGATGGAACCGAACATCCTGATATGCACTTGATATATCTTGAACAAATTTGTGGATTGTTCAAGCTTGCAGGTTTACCCAGGAAGTGATGAAAAAGGTTCTCCCTTTATCTTCTAAGGGAAAAGCATTGGCATGGTATAGGCTATGTGATGATATTGGATCATGGAATTGGAATCGTTTGAAATTGAAGTTCCACCAAATTTTTTATCATATATATATATATATATATATATATATATATATATATATATATATATATATATATATATATAATTTTTGGCCTCGTGAAGGAGAAATTATCGCTCTAGCTTGGGAGAGGCTTAAGTCAATGTTATATTCATGCCCCAATCATGAGCTCTCAAGAGAAATTATTATCCAGAGTTTTTATGCTCGGCTTTCTCGTAATGATCAAACCATGTTTGATACTTCTTGTGCTGGTTCATTTATAAAGAAGACTATTGAATTCTGGTGGGATCTTTTGGAAAGAATTAAACGCAACTCTGAAGATTGGGAACTCGACAAAGGTAAAGAGTCAGGTATTAAACTTAAGTATGATTGTGTTAAATCTTTTATGGATACCGATGCTTTTCAAAAGTTTAGCACTAAATATGGACTTGACTATGAGATAGTAGCCCCCTTTAGTGAATCATTTGCTACTCATGTTGAAATCCCTAAGGAGAAGTGGTTTAAATATCACCCAACCATTAAAGAACCAATACCAGTTAAATAAGAAACTATACTTTATAATGTTGATCCAGTTGTTCCTTCTGCTTATATTGAGAAACCACCTTTCCCTGTTAGGATTAAGGAACATGCTAAAGTTTCAACTGTGATTAACAAAAGCTATATTAGAACACCTAAACTTTATGAACAAATTAAAGTTGAACCTAGTATTGCTATGGTTAAAGATCTCCTGGAAGAAGATATGGATGGGCATGTTATTTACTTCTGTGAAGAAGCTGCTAGAATTGCTAAACTTGATAAAAGAGATAAACATAGACCTGTTGTTGGCATGCCTGTTATTTCAGTTAAAATAGGAGATCACTGTTATCATGGTTTATGTGACATGGGTGCTAGTGTGAGTGCTATTCCTTACACTTTATATGAAGAAATCATGAAAGACATATCACCTGATAACCCACGAGTATAGGGGATCACAACAGTTTTCAAGGGTAGAGTATTCAACCGAAATTTATTGATTCGACACAAGGGGAGCCAAAGAATATTCTCAAGTATTAGCAGCTGAGTTGTCAATTTAACCACACCTGGAAACTTAATATCTGCAGCAAAGTATTTAGTAGCAAAGTAATATGATAGTAGTGGTAATGATATCAAAAGTAACGGTAGAAAAAGTAATGTTTTTGGTATTTTGTAGTGATGATAACAATGGCAACAGAAAAGTAAATAAGCGAAGAACAATATATGGAAAGCTCATAGGTAATGGATCGGTGATGGAGAATTATGCCGGATGTGGTTGATCATGTAACGGTCATAACCTAGGGTGACACAGAACTAGCTCCAATTCATCAATGTAATGTAGGCATGTATTCCGATTATAGTCATACGTGCTTATGGGAAAGAACTTGCATGACATCTTTTGTCCTACCCTCCCGTGGCAGCAGGGTCCTAGCAGAAATTAAGGGATATTAAGGCCTCCTTTTAATAGAGTACCGGACCAAAGCATTAACACATAGTGAATACATGAACTCCTCAAACTACGATCATCACCGGAAGTGGTCCCGATTATTGTCACTTCGGGGTTACCGGATCACAACACATAATATGTGACTATAGACTTGCAAGATAG
Organism: Triticum dicoccoides; assembly: GCF_002162155.2. NCBI lineage: Eukaryota > Viridiplantae > Streptophyta > Magnoliopsida > Poales > Poaceae > Triticum > Triticum dicoccoides. The sequence goes on from NC_041382.1 coordinate 415,932,419, forward strand.
GACCAAGAACTCTCATATATTGATGAAAACATAATATGTTCAGATCTGAAATCATGGCACTCGGGCCCTAGTGACAAGCATTAAGTATAGCAAAGTCATAGCAACATCAATCTCAGAACATAGTGGATACTAGGGATCAAACCTTAACAAAACTAACTCGATTACATGATAAATCTCATCCAACCCATCACCGTCCAGCAAGCCTACGATGGAATTACTCACGCACGGGGTGAGCATCATGAAATTGGTGATGGAGGATGGTTGATGATGACGATGGCGACGAATTCCCCTCTCCGGAGCCCCGAACGGACTCCAGATCAGCCCTCCCGAGAGGTTTTAGGTCTTGGCGGCGGCTCCGTATCATAAAACGCGATGAATCCTTCTTATTTATTTTTTCTCCCCGAAAGCAAATATATAGAGTTGGAGTTGAGGTCGGAGGAGCTCCAGGGGGGCCACGAGGTAGGGGAGCGCGCCCAGGGGGCAGGTGCGCCCCCACCCTCGTGGCTAGGGTGTGGGCCCCCTGGTCTTCATCTTTTGCAAGGATTTTTTTTATGATTTCCAAAAAGACGTTCCGTGAAGTTTTAGGTCATTCCGAGAACTTTTGTTTCTGCACATAAATAACACCATGGCAATTCTGCTGAAAACAACGTCAGTCCGGGTTAGTTCCATTCAAATCATGCAAGTTAGAGTCCAAAACAAGGGCAAAAGTGTTAGGAAAAGTAGATACGACGGAGACGTATCAACTCCCCCAAGCTTAAACCTTTGCTTGTCCTCAAGCAATTCAGTTGACAAACTGAAAGTGATAAAGAAAAACTTTTACAAACTCTGTTTGCTCTTGTTGTTGTAAATATGTAAAGCCAGCATTCAAGTTTTCAGCAAAGATTATGAACTAACCATATCCACAATAATGCTCAGGTCTCATGTTTACTCATATCAATGGCATAATCAACTAGCGAGCAATAATAATAAATCTCGGATGACAACACTTTCTCAAAACAATCATAATATGATATAACAAGATGGTATCTCGCTAGCCCTTTCTGAGACCGCAAAACATAAATGCAGAGCACCTTTAAAGATCAATGACTGACTAGACATTGTAATTCATGGTAAAAGAGATCCAGTCAAGTCATACTCAATGTAAACTAACAGTAATGAATGCAAATGACAGCGATGCTCTCCAACTGGTGCTTTTTAATAAGAGGATGATGACTCAACATAAAAGTAAATAGATAGGCCCTTTGCAGAGGAAAGCATGGATTTGTAGAGGTGCCAGAGCTCGGTTTTGAAATAGAGATGAATAATATTTTGAGCGGTATACTTTCATTGTCAACATAACAACCAAGAGATGGCGATATCTTCCATGCTACACACATTATAGGTGGTTCCCAAACAGAATGGTAAAGTTTATACTCCCCCTCCACCAACAAGCATCAATCCATGGCTTGCTCGAAACAACAAGTGCCTCCAACTAACAAGAGTCCCAGGGAGTTTTGTTTGCAATTATTTTGATTTGATTTGCATAAAGCATGGGAATGGGCATCCCGGTGACCAGCCATTTTCTCATGACTGAGGAGCGGAGTCCACTCCTCTTGAGAATAACCCGCCTAACATGGAAGATACGGACAACCCTAGTTGATACATGAGCTATTCGAGCATACAAAACAGGATATTTATTTGAAGGTTTAGAGTTTGGCACATACAAATTTACTTGGAACGGCAGGTAGATACCATATATAGGTAGGTATGGTGGACTCATATGGAATAACTTTGGGGTTTATGGGATTGGATGCACAAGCAGTATTCCCGCTTAGTACAGGTGAAGGCTAGAAAAAGATTGGGAAGCGATCAGCTAGAGAGCGACAACAGTCATGAACATGCATTAAAATTAATCAACACCGAATGCAAGCATGAGTAGGATATAATCCACCATGAACATAAATATCCCGACGACTATGTTGATTTTGTTTCAACTACATGCGTGAACATGTGCCAAGTCAAGTCACTTAAATCATTCAGAGGAGGATAGCACCCTATCATACCACATCACAACCATTTTAATAGCATGTTGGCACGCAAGGTAAATCATTGTAAGCTCCTAGCTAATCAAGCATGGCACAAGAAACTATGATCTCTAGTTGTCATTGCAAACATGTTTATTCATAATAGGCTGAATCAGGAACGATGAACTAATCATATTTACAAAAACAAGAGAGGTCGAGTTCATACCAGCTTTTCTCATCTTAGTCAGTCCATCATATCGTCATAATTGCCTTTCACTTGCACGACCGAACGATGTGGATAATAATAATAGTGCATGTGCATTGGACTAAGCTGGAATCTGCAAGCATTCAATAAACAGGAGAAGACAAGGCAGTATGGGCTCTTTTGTCAAATCAAAAATAATGCATATAAGAGCCACTTCAACAATTTAATTATGGTCTTCTCCTATCGACCCCCAAAGAAAAGAAAAGAAATAAACTATTTACACGGGAAAGCTCCCAACAAGCAAAAGAAGAACAAGAAATATTTTTGGGTTTTCTTTTTAATTAATACTACAAGCATGGAAATTAAAACTAGATAAAAGCTACAACTATTTTTTTTGTTTTTCTTAAGGTTTATTAAACACACAAGAAGAAAGCATAAAAAGGAAATAAACTAGCATGGATGATACAATGAAATGTATGAGCACCGACATCTAGCAATGAGTGTGTGAACATGAATATAATGTCGGTGAGAAATACGTACTCCCCCAAGCTTAGGCTTTTAGCCTAAGTTGGTCTATGGCCACGGTTGGCCTGGCGGATATCCATAGTAATAGTTGGGGTCATACTGCGATGCAGCAGTCATTGCATCATGGGCTGCAGCTTGGAGGCAAGCTATCTCAGCTCTCCTCTTATACTCTTCTGCCTCCTCTTTGGTTATAAAATATCTCCTTTTTGCCTGAAAGTCAACGAAAGTAGAAGCAGGGAGAGCGACATGATAGGTGCGTCGTCTCTCAAAGATTAGTCGGTACTGGAGGAACTGATCGTTCCTCTCAACAAACTGGTGACGAACCATAGCCTCATAATCCAAATAAGCAGGGGGCAACTCAATATCATCTTCACGTATGGTTATACCAAGAAAATTAGCTATGCGGGTTGCATAAATTCCACCAAAGAAATCTCCATTAAATCTATTAAGATGCAACCTACGTGCAACAATGGCTCCCAAATTATAAGATTTATCTCCTAACACAGCACTCCTAAGAATACTGAGGTCAGGGACACACATGTGACATGCCTCGTCTTTACCATTCATGCACCTACCTATGAAGAGAGCAAAATAATGTATAGCAGGAAAATGAATGTTCCCTATGGTAGCTTGTGCTATATCTCTAGATTCCCCCACAGTTATACTAGTAAGAAAATCTCTAAATTCAGATTTGCGAGGTTCACTAGCACTACCCCGTTGTGGAAGTTTGCAAGCAGTGGTAAAGTCCTCTAAGTCCATAGTATAAGAATTTTCATAAAGATCGAACAGGACAGTTTGAGAATTGCGTGAAGATGGAAATTCAAACCTCCTCACAAAGGAACTAGTGAGATAGTGGTACTGACGGCACTTTTCTGCCTCGAAGCTCACAAGATTAGCGTTACGCAAATATGCGTTAAATTCTTCCTTAGTTCCTGCTCGATCCATGAAGTCCTCTAACGGCCATTCACAAGGCCGCATTGGGGCGTCCCTTGGTGGTTCATCATTAGCATCACGCATTGCAAGCCTGGGTCCTTGCTTCCTTGAAGAACCACCTTGGTACATTTTCCTAAGCATATTTTTTCCTCTGAAATTTTTAGTAACTTCAAATAAAAGTAAACCAAACTCAACAATATTGATAGCAACTACTCCTACAAGTGCCTAGAGCATATATCATGCATTAGAACTACTTGGAACCATATAAATTTGACATGCAAGCTCAAGAACATGGTCACCTAGGCAGCACAAATTTGCAATGAATAAAGCACTAGAACAAAAACTAATTGGACCAATGGAGGAGTCACATACCAAGGAACAATCACCCAAAACAGTTTTGTGAGAGGTGCTTTGAGCAAGGAGATCGAAAATCGCAGCAAAATGAGCTAGAACTCGTGCTTGAGCTGGATGGTGATTTTTTTGGGAGGAAGAAGAAGTGTGTGGGTGCAGGAATAAGTGGAGGGGAGCCACCGTGGGCCCACGAGGCAGGGGGCGCGCCCAGGGGGTGGGCGCGCCCTGGACCCTCGTGGCCAGGTGCTTGCTCCCCCTGCTGTGTTCTCAGTGCCAGATATTCTCAAATATTCCATAAAAAATCATATTTAAATTTCAGGGCATTTGGAGAATTTCATTTTCGGGGTATTTTTATATTGCACAGATAATTCAGAAAACAGACAGAAATTACTATTTTTGCTTTATTTAATATAAATAACAGAAAGTAAAAAGAGGGTACAGAGAGTTGTGTTTTCTAACTTCATCCATCTCATGCTCATCAAAAGGAATCCACTAACAAGGTTGATCAAGTCTTGTTAACAAACTCATTCCGAGTATCATGGAACCAGAGAATTTTCGAATAACACTAGATTACCTCAACGGGGATATGGACATCCCCAACAACAAGAATATTATATTTCCTCTTGACAGTAGGAAGAGGAAATTCAAAACCTCCAAAAATAATCGATGGGATTTCTCCAATAGAATTGATACTGTGAACTTGAGGTTGTTTCCTCAGAAAGTGTACTGTATGCTCATTACCATTAACATGAAAAGTGACATTGCCTTTGGTGCAATCAATAACAGCCCCTGCAGTATTCAAAAAAGGTTTTCCAAGAATAATAGACATACTATCGTCCTTGGGAATATCAAGAATAACAAAGTCCGTTAAAATAGTAACGTTTGCAACCACAACAGGCACATCCTCACAAATACTGACATGTATAGCAGTTGATTTATCAGCCATTTGCAAAGATATTTCAGTAGGTGTCAACTTATTCAAATCAAGTCTACGATATAAAGAGAGAGGCATAACACTAACACCGGCTCCAAGATCGCATAAAGCAGTTCTAACATAGTTTCTTTTAATGGAGCAAGGTATAGTTGGTAGTCCGGGATCTCCTAGTTTCTTAGGTATTCCACCTTTAAAAGTATAATTAGCAAGCCTGGTGGAAATTTCAGCTTCCGGTATCTTTCTTTTATTAGTAACAATATCTTTCATATACTTAGCATAAGGATTCATTTTAAGCATATCAGTCAAACGCATACGCAAAAAGATAGGTCTAATCATTTCAGCAAAGCGCTCAAAATCCTCATCATCCTTTTTCTTGGATGGCTTAGGAGGAAAATGCATGGGTTTCTGAACCCATGGTTCTCTTTATTTACCATGTTTCCTAGCAACAAAGTCTCTCTTATCATAACGTTGATTCTTTGATTGTGGGTTATCAAGATCAACAACAGGTTCAATTTCTATATCATTATCATTGCTAGGTTGAGCATCAACATGAACATTATCATTAACATTATCACTGGTTTCATGTTCATTACCATATTGTGGTTCAGCATCAGAAATAGAAATACCATTTGGATTCTCAGGTGTTTCAGTAATGGTTTCACTAGAAGCATGCAAATTCCTATCATTTTTCTTTTTCTTCCTTTTAGAAGGGCTAGGTGCATCTATATTATTTCTCTGAGAATCTTGCTCAATTCTCTTAGGGTGGCCTTCAGGATACAAAGGTTCCCGAGTCATTTTACCACCTCTAGTCATAACTCTAACAACATTATCATTATTCTTACTATTCAATTCATTGAGCAAATCATTTTGAGCTTTAAGTACTTGTTCTACTTGAGTGGTAACCATAGAAGCATGTTTACTAATAAGTTTACCTTTGACATTAGCCATATAATCACCCAAGTTTTCAAGCATATCAGCACTACGTTTTAATTCTCTACCAAAATAAGCATTGAAGTCTTCTTGCTTAACCATAAATTTATCAAACTCATCTAAGCATGGGCTAGCAAACTTAGTAAATGGGATTTCAGCTTTATCATATCTATAGAGAGAATTTACCTTTACTACCTGTGTCGGGTTATCAAGATCATGTATTTCTTCAATAGGTGATGGATTAAAACTATGCATTTCTTCGACAGGCGGTAAATTAAGACCATGTATTTCTCCAATAGGAGGTAAATTCTTAACATCTTCATCTTTAATACCTTTTTCTTTCATGGATTTCTTTGCCTCTTGCCTATCCTCAGGGCTGAGAAATAGAACACCTCTCTTCTTCGGAGTTGGTTTAGGAATAGGCTCAGGAAGTGTCCAATTATTTTCATTAGTCAACATATTATTCAATAGAATTTCAGCTTCATCCGGTGTTCTTTCCCTGAAAAGAGAACCAGCACAACTATTCAGGTAATCTCTGGAAGCATCGGTTAGTCCATTATAAAAGATATCAAGTATTTCATTTTTCTTAAGAGGATGATCAGGCAAAGCATAAAGTAATTGGAGAAGCCTCCCCAAGCTTGTGGGAGACTCTCTTCTTCAATTTGCGCAAAATTATATATATCCCTTAATGCAGCTGGTTTCTTATGAGCAGGGAAATATTTAGCAGAGAAGTAATAAATCATATCCCGGGGACTACGCACACAACCAAGATCAAGAGAATTAAACCATATCTTAGCATCACCCTTTAATGAGAACGGAAATATTTTAAGGATATAAAAGTAGCAAGTTCTCTCATCATTAGTGAACAAGGTGGCTATATCATTTAATTTAGTAAGATGTGCCACAACAGTTTCAGATTCATAGCCATAAAAAGGATCAGATTCAACCAAAGTAATTATATCAGGATCAACAGAGAATTCATAATCCTTATCAGTAACACAGATAGGTGAAGTAGCAAAAGCAGGGTCAGGTTTCATTCTAGCATTAAGGGATTGTTGCTTCTATTTACCTAATAACCTCTTTAGATCATATCTATCATTGCAAGCTAAAATAGCTCTAGCAGATTCTTCATCCAGAAAATAACCCCCAGAAACAACAAGCAATTCATATTTATTAGGGGGAGAGTCTTCATTATCACTTTTGTCAATATTATCAGTTTCAATAATTTCATTCTCTCTAACCCTAGCAAGTTGTTCATCAAGAAATTCACCAAGTGGCATAGTAGTATCAAGCGTAGAAATAATTTCATCATAAGTATCATGCATAGCAGAAGTGGCATCATCAATAACATGCGACATATCAGAATGAATAGTAGAAGCAGGTTTAGGTGTCACAATCTTACTCAAAACAGAAGGTGAATCAAGTGCAGAGCTAGATGGCAGTTCCTTACCTCCCCTCGTAGTTGAGGGATAAATCTTGGTTTTTGGTTCTCTCAAGTTCTTCATAATGATAAGCAGATATAAATCCCAAGTGACTCAAAGAATAGAGCTATGCTCCTCGGCAACGGTGCCAGAAAATAGTCTTGATAACCCACAAGTATAGGATCGCAACAGTTTTCGAGGGTGGAGTATTCAACCCAAATTTATTGATTCGACACAAGGGGAGCCAAAGAATATTCTCAAGTATTAGCAGCTGAGTTGTCAATTCAACCACACCTGGAAACTTAATATCTGCAGGAAAGTATTTAGTAGCAAAGTAATATGATAGTAGTGGTAATGATAGCAAAAGTAACGGTAGCAAAAGTAATGTTTTTGGTATTTTGTAGTGATGATAACAATAGCAACGGAAAAGTAAAAAAGCGAAGAACAATATATGGAAAGCTCGTAGGCAATGGATCAGTGATAGAGAATTATGCCGGATGTGGTTCATCATGTAACAGTCATAACCTAGGGTGACACAGAACTAGCTCCAATTCATCAATGTAATGTAGGCATGTATTCTGAATATAGTCATACGTGCTTATGGAAAAGAACTTGCATGACATCTTTTGTCCTACCCTCCCGTGGCAGCGGGGTCCTAGCGGAAACTAAGGGATATTAATGCCTCCTTTTAATAGAGTACAGGACCAAAGCATTAACACATAGTGAATACATGAAGTCCTCAAACTACGGTCATCATCGGAAGTGGTCCCGATTATTGTCACTTCGGGGTTACCGGATCATAACACATAATAGGTGACTATAGACTTGCAAGATAGGATCAAGAACTCTCATATATTGATGAAAACATAATAGGTTCAGATCTGAAATCATGGCACTCGGGCCCTAGTGACAAGCATTAAGCATAACAAAGTCATAGCAACATCAATATCAGAACATAGTGGATACTAGGGATCAAACCCTAACAAAACTAACTCGATTACATGATAAATCTCATCCAACCCATCACCCTCTAGCAAGCCTATGATGGAATTACTCACGCACGACAGTGAGCATCATGAAATTGGTGATGGAGGATGGTTGATGATGATGATGGCGACGGATTCCCCTCTCCGGAGCCCTGAACGGACTCCAGATCAGCCCTCCCGAGAGGTTTTAGGGCTTGGCGGGGGCTCCGTATCATAAAATGTGATGAATCCTTCTTCTCTATTTTTTCTCCCCGAAAGCAAATATATAGAGTTGGAGTTGAGGTCAGAGGAGCTCCAGGGGGCCCACGAGGCAGGGGGCGCACCCAGGGAGGGGGGCAGGCGCGCCCCCACCCTTGTGGCTAGGGTGTGGGCCCCCTGGTCTTCATCTTTTGCAAGGATTTTTATTATTTCCAAAAAGACGTTCCGTGAAGTTTCAGGTCATTCCGAGAACTTTTGTTTCTGCACATAAATAACACCATGGCAATTCTGCTGAAAACAACATCAGTCCGGGTTAGTTCCATTCAAATCATGCAAGTTAGAGTCCAAAACAAGGGCAAAAGTGTTTGGAAAGTAGATATGACGGAGACGTATCAGCACCCACTGAGATAGAAGAAATAGATGTCACTATTAAACTTGCTAATAGAGACACCATATCACCAATTGGGATTATTAGAGATGTTGAAGTCTTGTGTGGGAAAATAAAATACCCTACTGATTTTCTTGTTCTTGGTTCCCCACAAGATGACTTTTGTCCCATTATCTTTGGTAGACCTTTCTTGAATATAGTTAATGCTAAGATAGATTGTAAGAAACAAACTGTTGGTGTTAGCTTTGGTGATGAGTCTCATGAGTTTAATTTTTCCAAGTTTAGTAGAAATCATCATGAAAAAGAATTGCCTAGTAAGGATGAATTAATTGGTCTTGCTTCTATTGTTGTTCCACCTACTGACCCTTTAGAACAATATTTGCTAGAGCATGAAAATGATTTACATATGCAAGAAAGAAATGAAATTGATAAGGTTTTCTTTGAACGGCGTCCTCTGCTTAAACACAATTTGCCTATTGAAACTCTAGGAGGTCCTCCTCCACTTAAAGGTGATCCTGTGTTTTAATTAAAACAATTGCCAGTCACTTTGAAATATGCTTATCTCGATGAAAAGAAGATATATCCTGTTATTATTAGTGCTAACCTTTCAGAACATGAAGAAGGAAGATTATTGAAAGTTCTAAGGAAGCACCGGGCTGCTATTGGATATACTCTTAATGATTTAAAGGGCATTAGTCCCACTCTATGTTAGCACAAAATTAATATGGAACCTGATGCTAAACCCATTGTTGATCACCAACGTTGGTTGAATCCAAAAATGAAGGAAGTGGTAAGAACGGAAATCTTAAAACTTCTAGAAGCAGGTATAATCTATCTTATAGCTGATAGTAGATGGGTAAGTCCTGTTTATTGTTTCCTTAAGAAAGGAGGTATTATTGTTGTTCCTAATGATAAGAATGAACTTATTCCACAAAGAATTGTTACAGGCTATAGAATGGTAATTGATTATAGAAAATTAAACAAAGCAACTAGAAAAGATCATTACCCCTTGCCTTTTATTAATCAAATGCTTGAAAGATTATCTAAGCACACACACTTTTGCTTCCTAGATGGATACTCTAGCTTTTCACAAATACCTGTTTCTCAACCTGATCAAGAAAATACTACTTTTACTTGTCCCTTTGGAACTTATGCTTATAGACGTATGCCTTTTGTTTTATGTAATGCACCGGCTGCCTTTCAAAGATGTATGACTGCTATATTCTCTGACTTTTGTGAAAAGATTGTTGAGGTTTTCATGGATGACTTTTCTGTTTATGGGAAGTCTTCTGATGATTGTTTAAGCAATCTTGATCAAGTTTTGCAGAGTTGTGAACAAACAAATCTTGTCTTGAATTAGGAGAAGTGTCACTTTATGGTTAATGAAGGCATTGTCTTGGGTCATAAAATTTCTGAAAGAGGTATTGAAGTGGACCAAGCTAAGGTTGATGCAATTGAGAAAATGCCATGTCCTAAGGACATCAAAGGTATTCGTAGTTTCTTGGGTCATGCTAGTTTTATAGGAGATTTATCAAAGACTTTTCTAAAATTTCTAGGCCTCCTGCTAATCTTTTGCTAAAGGATATTCCTTTTGTTTTTGATGATGATTATTCAGAAGCCTTTGAAACGCTCAAGAAAGCCTTAATATCTGAACCTATTGTTCAACCACATGATTGGAACTTGCCTTTTGAAATTATGTGTGATGCTAGTGATTATGTTGTTGGTGCTGTTCTAGGACAAAGAGTTGATAAGAAACTTAATGTTATTCATTATGCTAGTAAAACTCTAGACAGTTCTCAAAGAAATTATGCTACTACTGAAAAAGAATTCTTAGCAGTGGTGTTTGCTTGTGATAAATTTAGATCTTATATTGTTGATTCCAAAGTAACTGTTCACACAGACCATGCTGGTATTAAATATCTTATGGAAAAGAAAGATGCTAAACCTAGACTTATTCGTTAGGTTCTCTTGTTACAAGAATTTGATTTGCGAATCATTGATAGAAAAGGAGCCGAGAACCCCATAGCTGATAATTTGTCTAGGCTTGAAAATATGCTTGTTGACCCACTACCTATTGATGATAGTTTTCCTGATGAGCAGTTAGCTACAATAAATGTTGCTAATAGTACTCCTTGGTATGCTGACTATGCTAATTACATTGTTGCTAAATATTTACCACCTAGCTTTACATACCAGCAAAAGAAAAAAAATCTTCTATGATTTAAGACATTACTTTTGGGATGACCCACATCTTTATAAAGGAGTAGATGGTATTATTAGACATTGTGTACCTGAGCATGAACAGGGACAAATCCTACGGAAATGTCACTCTGAGGCTTATGGAGGGCATCATGCTGGAGATAGAACTGCTCACAAGGTATTGCAATCTGGATTTTATTGGCCTACTCTATTCAAGGATGCCCGTAAGTTTGTCTCTTTTTGTGATGAATGTCAAAGAATAGGTAATATCGGTACGCGTCAAGAAATGCCTATGAATTATTCACTTGCTGTTGAACCATTTGATATTTGGGGATTTGATTACATGGGACCTTTTCCTTCCTCTAATGGGTATACACATATTTTGGTTGTCATTGATTATGTTACTAAATGGGTAGAAGCCATTCCAACCAGTAGTGCTGATCACAACACCTCTATTAAAATGCTTAAGGAAGTTATTTTCCCAAGGTTTGGAGTCCCTAGCTATTTAATGACTGATGGTGGTTCACACTTTATTCATGGTGCTTTCCATAAGATGGTTGCTAAGTATGATGTTAACCATAGAATTGCATCACCATATCATCTTCAGTCTAGTGGTCAAGTTGAACTTAGCACTAGAGAAATAAAATTAATTTTACAAAAGACTGTTAATAGGTCCATGAAGAATTGGTCTAAGAAATTAGATGATGCACTTTGGGCTTATAGACAACATATAAAAATCCTATGGGTATGTCCCCTTATAAAATGGTTTATGGAAAAGCTTGTCATGTGCCTCTTGAGTTAGAACATAAAGCATATTGGGTAGTTGAAGAACCCAACTATGATTTCAAACTTGCTGGTGAAAAGAGGTTATTTGGTATAAGCTCCTTAGATGAATGGAGAACCCAAGCTTATGAGAATGCAAAGTTATTCAAAGAAAAAGTAAAAAGATGACATGACAAAAGAATTCAAAAGCGCGAGTTTAAAGTTGGAGAATATGTTCTTTTGTACAACTCTCATTTTTGATTTTTTGCAGGAAAGCTCCTCTCGAAATGGGAAGGCCCATACATCCTCGAGGAGGTTTAACAGTTTGGAGCCATCAAAGTAAATAACTCCGAAGGTACTAACCCGAAGGTTGTCAATGGGCAACGAATAAAGCATTATATCTCAGGTACACCTATCAATGTTGAAAGTAATATTATCCAACTTTGACACCGGAAGAACACATAAAATAGTCTTTTCGGAACACTCTAGAATCGTGAAATAAAGAAGTACGTGATACGGTAAGTAAACAGACTCCGAAAAGTCCACAAAAATATTTTTTATCAGTTTTGGAATATTTTAAAATTTTGGAAATAAAGAAACTTCCAGGAAGCGTCCCCTGGTGGGCACAAGACACCAGGGCGCGCTAGGCTGGCATGACCAGGTGGGTTGTGCCCACTTGGGACACCTTCCGTACTCTATTTTTCTATCATATACTTGTCCTCCAAGATAAAAAATCTATATATACTTCCCAAACCTGTTGATCACCGTATTGCGAAGAAATCCTCTGTTCTCTTTCCTTGCTGTTTCTGGTTAGATTTATCAAGCCAGGCATCATGTCTTCTTGCTCCTCCAACAACATGGAAGAAGATGCTTGGCTGATGAAGATCAAGATGAAGCAGGAGGAGCCTACGGACGCCCTCAAGGGAGACAAGGGCAAGAAAGCTACCTTGGATCCGCCCCCGGTGGCAGCACGAGATCTGCTGGCCGAGGAGGAGGAAGAGGATATCCTTAAAACCTACCTTCCTCATCTTACTCCCACTGAGATTGAGGCTTTTCGCGTCATTGAAATAGTTCGCATGCAGAATAAGTATCTTACTCGCGAAAATATTTTGCATCAAGAGCATATCATCCATCTCCGGAGTGTCATCCAATGGTTGGAGAACCTCTTGATCCTTAAGGATAGGATCGCTTCATCACCACCATCATCTTCTTCACCACCAAAGGAGAATTGAGTATCGGGTATGGGCACTCCCCTTGGCTTCCGCCAAGCTTGGGGGAGGTGCCCCTGTATCGTATCATCCCACTATCTCTTTGCTTTTACTTATCCTAGTTCGATCATTTGCTTTTAGATGAAATAAAGTTTACTTTGATTCTTTCTTCTTTGAGATTTTGCTTAGTGATCTATCCTTGTAATCGTGTGCAAGTTATATAATAAAGTTAGTTTGAGTTTTTGCTTTCTTTACTTTCATGTTGCAAATAAAGAAAAGAAAAAAGAAAAAAAGAGAGAAAGGAAATAAATGAAGAAAGGAAATAAATCAATAAGATTATATACTAATCCTATGGTAGGTGATGGCACCACATAAGGAAAAGTATAAATAGAAAATTTTATAGAGATTGACAAACATAGAATTAGTCAATGATGCAATTCATGAAAGAATTAATAAGGGAAGAGAAGATTCACATATAGATATACTACACTAGAAATCTTTTGTGATTGTGAGCCCCCATAAAAATATTATATGTCAAAATTGTTGACATTGGACAAGGAAGACAACTTAATGGTTTATGTTTGTTTATATTCACATAGAAGTCATATTGTCATAGATCCTTTAACATGTGATGCTTGCCCCCTGTCTTTGCTAGCCAAAAATTCTGTACTAAGTAGAGATACCACTTGTGCATCCAAAAACCCTTAAACCCAAATCGTTTTCAAGTGTCCACCATACCTACCTAGGGATTGAGCAAGATCCCTCGGGTAATTTGTGATCGGTGCAAAAAGGCAATAAATATTGCTTCTAAAAGTGTGAGATCATTTAGTGTAAGAGAAAATTGAGCGTTGTACGAACTTGGATGACAAAGAATAAAAGCGACAGACTGCATAATAAAGGTTGTCATCTTAAGGGTCAATACAACGTGACATTCTCTTGCACTAAGGGATTGAGCATACAAACAAATAAGCACATGGCAACTGTCGGTGTCAAAACCGGCGGATCTCGGGTAGGGGTTCCGAACTGTGCATCTAGGATTGATGGTAACAGGAGACGGGGGACACAATGTTTACCCAGGTTCGGGCCCTTTCTATGGAGGTAATACCCTACTTCCTGCTTGATTGATTTTGATGAATATGAGTATTACAAGAGTTGATCTACCACGAGATCGTAATGGCTAAACCCTAAAAGTCTAGCCTGGCTATGATTATGAGGATCTATCTACGGACCTAGCCCTCTGGTTTATATAGACAATGGAGGGATCTAGGGTTACACAAGGCCGGTTATAAAGAAAGGAATCTTCATAGTTGATCGCCAAGCTTGCCTTCCACGCCAAGGAGAGTCCTATCCGGACACGAGTAGAGTCTTCGGTCTTCGTATCTTTACGGCCCATCATTCCGGCCCATATCCAATAGATCGGACACCCGAGGACCCCTTAGTCCAGGACTCCCTTAGTAGCCCCTGAACCAGGCTTCAATGACGATGTGTCCGGCGCGTAGATTGTCTTCGGCATTGCAAGGCAGGTTCCCTTTTCCGAATACTCCAAGATAGTCTTTGGATGAAAAAAAATGTGTCCGGATCTACAACACAAGTACCCCACACAGCCAAGTAGAGCATAATATTTCACGAGTCCAACCTGCTGACAACTTTTTGTAACGTGGCATCATGTTTGCCCGGTCGTTATTTCGAACCGTTTCCTGTTCCACGTTTCGAGGCATGGTTTTTATTGGCACGTTCTGTCGAAGCAGAGATCGTGTCCCCTTATTGTGGGATCCTCATTAATACAAGCGTGGGTAACCCAACCGTTCCACTAGAAAGATTTCTTAGGAATAGGTAGGTTTTTAGGCTTAGGAGGAGGCGTTCGATACCCGCTGCCTTTGTAAAGGAACCAAGGGCCGTCCTTTTACGCCAAACCACTCCTCAACCTTTCCAACCTCGAGCTCTAGCACCCAAGATTCAACTTCATTGCTTCAAGCTTCCCCATCATGTCCGGACCCACCCATCAAGGTCGATAGGTGGCTTCCTCCATCACGGAGGAGGATATTGCAAAGCTTCGGGCGGCCAGATACCTGACCGCGGAGATCCACCACAGGCTCCCTGCTCAAGGACAGTGTCGTGGAATTGTCACAGCAGATGTCCTAGTAGAAGGACCTGGTCATAGGGCCATCGCAACTAGGAAGCTTAAAGGGGTTAATCGGGACAAAGGACACGAGAGGTTTTATACTAGTTCGGCCCCTTACGATGAAGGTAAAAGCCTACATCTAGTTGTGTTGAGATTGCTGGGGTTTCGATCACCAAGAGGCTAGTTCACCGGCTTGGTTATCGATCTCTTGTTTCTTGCCCTAAGCCACCACCGGGTCGTCCCCTTATATACACGCGTTGACACCTGGTGGCCTACAGAGTCCTGGCCAGCTCATAAATCGTGTCCGGCTCGGTGACTTCTTTTACATTCCTTTCCTTACAAGTCTTTCCTTACATACGGCGGTTTACAATATTGGGCCTTAAACCGCCTCTAGGCCTTTAGGCCTTCTATAAGATTTAATAAACTATCATCTTGAATGTCTACTGGGCTTCCTTTGTGACCCGCCATTGGGGCTGACCCGGCCCCTCCTGGGCGGGTCATAACTGATAGCTATATCCCCAACATTAGGCCCCAGGTTGACTTTGAACTCTGTTCTTTGTCAATCTTCAACACTTAAACAAAATCCATCTTCTTATCCTCGTAGAGGTTTTTGTAACCCGCCATGACATCATCTCTTGAAAACACGAAATTTTTTTATGACGTCATCTCCCAACGGATCTTCATATTTAATGCCTTCCGAGAATCGAGGCGTCCATTTAGTTAGATAACCATTATTTGGGTCTTCCTCGATTTTCGTGCCCACCTGTTCGCTTATGCCCTTATAAATAGGCACGCCCCGGTCTTTTCTCATTCCTCTCTCTTCTTCGTCTTCTTCCTCTCGCAACTCCACTGCAGCTCAAGCCCCGCTGCCATCGCAGAGCATCTCGTCGTCGTCGACTTTGGCCGCTGCATCAACCAGAATCGGTTCAGAGAACGACGGCGATCTTTCATGGAGGATCCGTGGCCGTAAGTATTTGCCCTCCATTCCTCAGATCCACATTTAGAGCTTCTAGGTTTTCCTGCATGTTCTTCGTAGTTCTTCGCGGTTCTTCGCAGTTCTTCCACTGCCGCCTCTTCTTGATCCAAAAAGAGATGTATGCTTATGCGGTAGTTGTTTTGTGCTTGCTCTTGACACTGGTAGATCCCTTTTCCCCAATCTAGGGCCTCATTAGGACTTACAAATTCATCTGCGCTAAACTTTTTAGGTCTAGAATTTTTTCCATTTTTGAACAGCCATTTGATCTGGAATAATACCAAGCAATTTGGGAAACTTGTTTGTCTCAACACTTAGCTGAATCTGCTTTCTCAAATATCTATAGTCATGGTGGCTTACTGTGCCGGCTTACTTTTCCTTATATGACATTATCCCTTACTTAAGCCGCAATTACTCCCCTGTACCATTACCACTTAATTTAACCATTATCATTGAATTGAACCGGCATGCTGCTTTCCTTTCAGTCCGTTTTTGAACATCATGCCGTCCAAAGCGCCAACTATCTGCAACTGGGTTCCCTCAATAGTCACCGAGGACACTCTGAAGGAATTCTTTACCATAGGTTTTTTGCCAGGGAAGAATGTTATGTCCTACCGTGCGCCTGACCCGGAGGAGGAACGGCCCAATCCAAAAGATGGTGAAGTTATCGTCTTTTCTGATCACATGAACTGTGGCTTTTACCCACCCGGCTCAAAGTTCTTCAGAGATGTCCTCCATTTTTTCAAACTCCACCCTCAAGACCTCGGGCCTAATTCCATATCCAATATTTGCAACTTCCAAGTTCTCTGCGAGGTGTACCTTCAAGAAGAACCGACTGTAGAACTCTTTAGAGAGTATTTTTATCTGAACCGCCAGAATGAGTGCACCAATGGCCCTAGCCTAGAACTTGGAGGTATCTCAATTCAGCATTGAGAAGGCGCCGTCTTCCCCCTAATAGTCTTGCCAAGTCATCCCAAGGACTGGAATCATACTTGGTTCTATTGTCAAGACACTTCACCAGCAAATGAGCATCCACTGCCGGGTTATCGCTTAGAGCGTCTTGATTCCAAATTTGCACTCCCTGACAAACTCACTGCCGCTGAACGCACGAAGCTGATACCATCCATTAAAAGGATTAATGCTTTATTGGGGAACGGCTTAACTGGAGTTGACTTGACCCGTTGCTGGGTTGCGTGGCGGGTCATCCCTCTAAGCCGTCGATCAAAATTGATGTATGAATATGGTGGAGGCCCAGATGACTCTCTTCGTCACAGCTCCGTTCAATTAACTGAAGAAGATATTGTTTCAATGTCAACCTTTTTGGTGAACGGAAAATATGAAGACTGCAGTAAAGTCGGGTTAAACCCTTTCTGCAAGCTTAACCCGGTGCCAGAGGTAAAGAACCTCTGCTCTCTTCCTCTTTGCATTTTTCTCAGCTGTTTTAAATACTTGCATGGCCTTTCATCTTGCTTGTTTATTTATAGGCCAAATCTGATTTCTGGAAAGCCAAGTACGATCACGAAGCCGCCAAGAAAGCCAGAGCCGCCGCCATAACCACCAAAAAGACGACCCGGAGATCTAAGAAGAAAAAGAAAAGCACCGCTGAAGATCCGTTGAAGCTTGATGATAATTCTTCTGAGTCGGAGGTAGCCCTTGACTCCCTTGGCCAGCTTTTTAACAATCTTATTAACACTGATCATTGCCAGGACGACACGGGGGCCTGTCAGGCCATGGAAGAAGAGGTAACTATTTCCTCCGACTCAGCCCATTTGCCAAGACTGAAACTTCGAGTCGTAACCCGGAAAGTAAGGTTTTCACACCCTTTGGCTTATCTGGACCCTCATTTTCTTTTGAAAAAGTAGCAACATGAGAGCCGTCGGCAGACCCAGAATGATGATGAACCACCTGTTGTTCTTCAACAGACTCCTCAAAAACGCCTGAATGAGGTTTATTTCTTTGTCTTTGACTTTCTGTTAATGGATCTTCTCCCTTGCATTACTTATTTTGTTTTAACTTTGTAGGAGGTGTCTCGCTCTTCTGGCGACTCGTCTTAGACCCAATTTCCGGCCTTCAAGACTGCCCCTGGGTAAGGAAAAAAAATACTCTTTCCTCCGTGTTTTCAAAACTGTCTCTTTATACTGACAGTCCCGTAACATTTCTCTTAGTGGTCAAGCTAAGTCCAAGAAGGCCAAGGTAACTAAGCCGGTGGAAGACCCGCCAGTCCTTGCACCTGAACCGGCAATGCCACCTTCTCCTCCATTAATTGAAGCTCCAGAAGATCCGCCTGTCAACGCTGAAGTAAATCCTCCTGAGCCGTCAGTTGACGATACCACCGTTAATCCTTCTGCAACTGGACCATCCAGCTCAGCCAACCCGCCATCACCGTCTGCGCAAGATGTTCTGATCACCGGAAGCCGCTTTGTTGAGCCGGGGAATCCCACCGTGTTGGCTCGTCACACGGTGAAACAAGAGGCGTTGGAGAGACAGAAAGTGCGTTTTGATATTTCGCATTATGGCCATCTGAATGCCAACGACATATTATCCGGCTATCTCAGCCATGTGCACTCCAGCCGTGACTCAGAGATCAAAATGGTCAAGCAGTTGTAGTTGAAGTACGAGGTATGTTCTTCCGGCTTATTTATATTCTGCCAGCCCCAAGTCTTCAGATTATGAGAAAACTGGAATGATATGTAGACTTTATGATATAGGCTAAGACTTTACCTTTAGATTTTTCTGAAGTCCAATAAAATAGAACAAAGCTTCACCTGTAGTCCCCAAGGGCCGGTTCACTTAACCATAAATGAGCCGGTACTTTGAATTTCATAACTGTCTTGTACCGAATCCAACAAATATTGTAATCTGGCTTAACCTTGAGAGACTTTGCTGAATATCATACATTAGCCCCCAAGTGCCAAGTGTTGTTACTTTGTAAAGTACTTGGGACTTGAAGTATTTTAGAGTCATAAGAAATTGTTTTGGCATACATTAGCCCCCAAGTGTCAAGTGGTTTTGCAATGCAAAAGTACTTGAGACTTGAATCTTGACTCTTGGACTTTAATTGAAACCTTGACACATCTGTGTATATTTTGTAGAATGCCTTATCTGAATTGAGCTCGCAATTAACTGATGTAAAGACCCGGCTGGCGGATCAGGAAGCAGAAATCAAGTCCGTTGACTCCAATCTGCAACTGAGTCTTGCTGAGACGGAAAATTTGAAAACCAGCTTGACTATCAAGAAAAAAAACTGGGCTGAGGAAAAAACGTTGCTGACACAACGCGTCGAGAAAGCTGAAGCAGCCCTTGAAGAGGTTACGACGGAGCTGACCGGATTAATAGACCGGGTGTCTCAAATGGTGTCCGCCATCTTCGGTAAGTCATATGTACTGACCTTTTTGACCTTCTTTTGACCTGGAATACAAACCGCTAGCCGACCCTTTGTCTAAAAAACCATGTGCAGGCCCACGAAGCAAGAACCTGAGCCAAGACAACGTGACTAAACTAAAGGCAGTGTATACCTTAGTGGAGCAATTGTACATTGGCACACAATGGGCACTCGCCGCTATTCTCCTGCCAATCAAGGACCCAACTGGCTTAGTGATGTCTTAAAGAAGCTGTCAATCTTACCCGCCAGGTTCCAAGAAGTCACGCGCTCCTGTGCTAGAGCCGGGGCTTTAACTGCCCTAAGCCGCTCAAAGGCTTGGGTGCCATATATAGACCCGGCGGATGTAGCCAGAGGGTACCCCACGGTAAAGGAAGACGGGTCACTGTTTGAACAGGATGACTTCGTCACTTGTGTGAGGGAGGTGCGACCTTAGGACACCATTCTTGGAGATGAAACAAATATCGATAAATACCAGCCGGGTTTTGACTTGGACAATAAGAAGATGGCGACTCCCTCCTACAAAGTGACCAACCTTATCCCGCCGGTTCGTCAACATACTTTTGCTCCGGATATTGATCCAGCTGGCTTGATTGATGAAGAAGCAGAATTTACTGCTGTAGACGGTTTTGACTGGTCAAAACCTAACTTCCAATTAGTAGAAGGCGGTGAGCCGGCGAGGGAGGAGTGAAGACCATCTTCATGGGCTTTTAAAAGCCTTATAATAGATTAGCTGTGAAAACACTGCATAATTTGCCTATGCCATCACGCATAAGACACCGTGTGTGATTCTGTGTTTGCTGATGTCAATATATGCATTATATTTATGGCTGTCCCTGCAATATTTCCGCTCTGTTCCTATAGATAAAAAAAAACTGGCTTGGCGGCTTAGTACCGAACGGGTCAGAACACCCGGTTTATAGCCAATATTTTTTATCATAGTAGAAAATAGAACCAGACGTAAAAAGAAAACAAGGTTGAAATAACTTTTGATTAATACAGAAGGAATCTGTTTATAAACAATAGCCATACCCGTATCTTTGACCTCCGGACCATCGGTTTTATATGACCCGGGTGATGAGGTTGATAATCAAGTCTTTGCGAGAAGTCAATGCTTCTGAATACCTGATGATTATCATGCCCTGGCGTCTTATTGTCAAATAGTCAAGCCGGTGAAAAGACCATGATTGATTATTTTGAAATTGAGACAACAAAAAACCAATAAGACAAATAACAGGTGGTAAACAAAATTAGTCTTGTAACTAAAGGTTGGGGGTTTTCTGATTCGAATACGATCAGTAAACCGGACCAAAGGGGTTAAGCTAAGATTCGAATACGATCATATAGCCCCCAGTGGCTTTGGCGTTGCGTCGATCAAGAGGGTACCGACATCTATGTTCTCTTTGGTTCGAATACGACCTATGTTTGAACAGGAGCCCCCAAATGACCTTGAGAGGTTTTTAACAACCCTGATTCGAATACGATCCAAGTCGGACCCAAAAGTGGTTAAGCTGTGATTCGAATATGATCAAGTGACGTGGATTATCAACCCAGGGAGGGTGACCCTCTCTGCTCCACACAATAGGCTGTTCTGACCACCGTAAGTAACGTGGTATCGCCGGCTCAACAGATTGACAACCCTCTTATAAAGTTTCTGGTCCCTCTTGCACAAACTAGTGGTAAATACATGGTATTGCCCACTATTCAATTGTTTTGGGTTGCTCTGATATCCGGACTGTTGCTGCTGATTGCCTTGGCCGGATTGTTGATTGTAACTTCCCTGGTTACCTGCATGGCCTTGACCGTGAAAACCACTTCCACTTGAACCGGCGCCTGGGCCCTGAAAGCCGCCTCCACCTGAACCGCCGCTCGGCCCGTGACCTCCGTCAAACGCGTTTGAATTCTTAAATGCCTTCATGATCGTATAGTCTTTCCACAGATGAGTTGCTGGCTTCTCCCGGGTGCCGTGTCTTGGGCAAGGTTCATTCAATAGTTGCTCGAGGGTGGGACCTGACCCGCCTGACCGAGGGGTTTGCCTGCCCTTGCGCCGTTGATTGTTTCCCTGTGTATTGGTGTTAGCCACAAATTCGTCAGCCTTACGTTTATTACCTCCTTGATTTGCCGGGTTATGCTGGTGACCCTTTCCGTTGCCGTTCTTCTTTCCCTTCTCTGCTTTCTCCTCGTCAGACAAGGGATCCTTGGTATTATTAGAATCAGCATATTTAACCAGAGCCGCCATCAACTGACCCATGTTATTGCAGTCACGCTTGAGCCGCCCCAGCTTCTGTTTCAGAGGTTCAAAACGGCAATTTTTCTCCAACATTAAGACTGCCAATCCGGCATCCATCTTATCAGATGAATGTATTATCTCCTTGACCCGACGCACCCAATGGGTTGTGGACTCCCCTTCCTCTTGCTTACAGTTAGTCAGGTCCACGATTGACATAGGTTGCTTACATGTGTCTTTGAAGTTTTGGATGAACCGGGTTTTCATCTCCGCCCATGAGCCGATGGAATTGGGTGGCAACCCTTTCAACCAAGTGCGAGCCGTTCCATCCAACATCATGGTGAAGTACTTAGCCATTGCTGCATCACTGACCTCCAAAAGCTCCATTGCCATCTCGTAACTCTCAATCCATGCCCCAGGCTGCAAATCGGTCGTGTAATTAGGCACCTTACGAGGCCCCTTGAAGTCCTTTGGCAAACGCTCATTATGTATGGCAGGCACCAGGCAAGGGACACCTCCGGTTCCCGTGGCCACTCCTGCCTCAACCGAGCCGCCTACTCTGCTGCCAGTTGAACCGCTCGCTCAGCCTCTTGTCGGATCCTCTCTTGATTCGCTAGGTTAAGGGCTCCAGCCTGTACCGGTTCATGCCTGTGCGGCCGGTTGCGGCGTTGAGCATTGCTTGACATATCAACTGAGTCCATATGTCTACTGTAGCTTGGGCTCCGGCTCAGGCGAGGGGTTAAATGGATTTTGTCTCGACTGTAAGAGTATGCATCCTGCTATGCCAGAGCTGTTTGAAGAAGTTCCCTCACCCTTCGCGTTTCGATCACCGCCGGAGAGTCGCCTTCCATCGGGAGAGCCGCCAAACGAGCCGACGCAACAATAAGGTTTTTCAAGGGATTGGAGAAGTCACCGGGTGGTGTTGGCACATAATGAGGCGGAGCGGTATTGTGACGCCAAGATAATTAAGCTACAATAAACCTCTACTAATTATGCCATGTCACGGACGTGGAGTATGTGATCGCGAGCTCACAGGAGCTCGCTATCTGTGCCGTCGAGTATAGCTTTGTGATTTGATATTTTGAATGCGTGTGTCAGTATGACGTCCACTTGGTACAGATAAGTCCAGATATACATCGCTGAACCGACCTGTCTTGTGGGTCCTCGGCTGCACGGGCGTTTGGACGCCGTGGACGGCGCGAGCCAGAGCCGTGGCTCGACTTGTCGCCGGCGTCCTGATCCGTGGATCAGCTCCGGTGCATTCCGGTAAACGACGGTAGAGGCTGCAGTAAATGCTCGATCCGGGTCGCTCCGAGCACCTGTCTCCTACCTCCAGACCTAGGTCATCCATTGTTGGGAGCGGCGACCGCGGTGGACAAATCTGGTGCGGCAAGGCGACTTGGGGTGAGGCAACCATGGAGTTCTTGATGCAGCCGATAAATAGGTACGAATCTCCTTCCCATTGCTTGTTGTTCGCCCATGAATTTAGGATTTGGTACTTTCAGATAGATCTCATTTTCCAAACTGCGGATGCAGCAGAACTCTCCTAGAAGAGGTGGACGAGAACAACACTTGGATCCTGTTCATTATCCTGTAAGCACGCCGCCCGTAGTACAGCTGCCAGCCAGGTCCGCGTCGAGTGCTAACAGCAAGATTTGTGCTAAAATGCTGTTCCAGCGGCAGGCAGTGCAGACAAAGAACAAACTTCAGAGCACTCCATCGAGCAGGTTGACCTAAAAAAACCTGGATGATGCAAAGGTACTTCAGTTAGTGGTAGAACCTATTTTAAAGTAAACTGATATACTCCAATACAGTTCTGAATCAGCTGCCTTGCATCTGCTGTTGTTACGAAGTCTCTGAAAAAAGTATAAGAAGCGTGACTAGAGGGCAAACTGTTATCTGAACAAACTTGCATAGCAAAAAAGAAAGTATCTGGAAGCTTGGCCATGGGTATGGGTACATAAAACTAAATTTATTATGCTGCGCATTAGAAATGAAATAATTTAAGCGATTCCTGTCCAAACAACTTGTCAACAAAGTTTTCTGATGGGGGTGTGTGGTGAGCAAGTATTCATTATTATTATGACATGCATAGATTTTGCTCGGTGGTCTCTTTAACTGTAATACCAGACTCTTTAGGTTAAGACACTTTCTTTGAATTGCAGAGTGTGGGTTGGGGCTGCTGCGCTTGGCAGGGCGCCGTGTGCTAATAGAGTTTTCGCACTACGGAAAACTGTCCAGCAATTTGCTGAAGAGCCTGGTGACGTTGTCACTGTGCCTAAACTAGGAACAAGTTTTGACACACTTGGTGAGGCTTATGATTTCTACAACTTATACTCATGGAGAAAGGCTTTGGTATCGGATATGGAAAAGGCATGCTGAACGTAAACCGGACAAAATGCATGCAGGAGATTACATGTGGCTGTGCGGTAGTAAAAAATTTCTTGTTCCACAATTTAATTTTTTTTAGCTGGTCATGAAGGTATTAAGCTGTTGTTAACTGACTTATTGTTTATAAAACTGTTTGCAGGGCAAACCAATAACATTGTGGAGCATCCAGATGAGCACAATCATTCATTGTCCGCGACCTATGGATAGACTATACACTGGCCATCCCACAAGCATATTGACATGTACAACACAGACCTTGTGAAGCCATTGCGACAGAACAACGTCAATCTCGCGAAGGTCTACAACATAATTGGGAGCTTCTTTGGTAGGATGGAGAATGTACCATTCACGAAGAGAGCATTACATAATCTGTGTGATAAATTTAGCCGTGAACAAGCAGAAGATGATGTCAGGAAAACAATGGAGGTGTTTTAGGAGCTCTTATCAAAGGATTCACAATTCACCTATCGAGTTCAGGCTAACAAAGAAGGGAGGATTAGCACTCTAATGTGGGCTACTGGAAACAGCAGATTCCATTATACCTTTTTTGGGGTTGTTGTGACATTCGATACGACATTGACTAATCCGTACGACATGTCATTTGGTCTTTTTGTGGGTGTTAACAATCATTTCCAGAGCATTGTACTAGCTGGGGTGCTGATTCGTGATGAGAAGGTTGAAACATTCGAATGGGTTTTTGCAGAATTCATTAGGATAATGGGTGGAACTGCACCGCAAAACCATCCTTACAGGTAATATATTCTGAATTACTACTGAATCATATAAGAAGGGGAGCCTTGGCGCAGTGGTAAAGCTGCTGCCTTGTGACCATGAGGTCATGGGTTCAAGTCCTGGAAACAGCCTCTTACAGAAATGTAGGGAAAGGCTGCGTACTATAGACCCAAAGTGGTCGGACCCTTCCCTGGACCCTGCGCAAGCGGGAGCTACATGCACCAGGTTGCCCTTTTTTTTTACTGAATCATATAAAAACTATAATCAGTTTAGCAAGAATAATAATGTGTTGTTGATGATTTTCAGATCAAAATTGAGCGATGGAAGTAGCAATACAAAATGTCATGCCTGACACAGCTCAGTGGTGGTGCAAGTGGCATGTGCTGAAGAAGGCCAAAGAGTCTTTGGGTCCTCTGTACTCCAAGAAGAGTGACTTCCACCCTGAGTTTCACAAGGTTGTTAATCATATGCTAACAAGTAACAATAGATGAATTTGAAGGAGCATGGAAGTATTTAGTAGAGAAGCACAACCTGAAGAATCACACATACATGACACAATTGTATGAAATCCGTCACAAATGGGCGAAGCCTTATTTCAAAGGTATATTCTGTGCAAAGATGACAAGTACGCAGCGGAGTGAAAGTACAAACCAAATGTTGAAGAATTATGTCCCTCCTGGATGCCCCATGCATATGTTTGTCAGGAAGTACATGAGATTGCTCTTTTGACAGAGAATCTGAAGAAAATTACAAGGAGAAACGGACCAGAATTGTAAGGAAGAGACGCCACTTCTTTTTGTACCCCACAATAATTTTCTGGACTAAGTAATTAATGATTTTGCAGGGGAGGCCACTTCTGCGTGCAAACATGGCAACTGAACGGCATGCTGGGAAGATATACACAAGAGCTATCTTTGAGCAGTTTGGGCATATACTATATGAGTGCGGTGCATACCAGGTGGAGGAGATCGAGAAAGGAAAATCATATGTCGCAATACATACTGAAGCGGATCGCAGGGAGAAGTGGTGTAGGACTTCATACAAATTTACAGTGTTAGATGGTGGAGATGAATTTGATTATGAATGCAGTCAGTTTGCACACATGGGTTTGCCTGGCAGCCATGTGTTAAAGATAATATCAGCAGATCATATTCATGCATAACATTTGAAAGAAAAAAGCAGACTTGTAATCAGTAGATGGTTGTTGACTCTTTTTATGCAGGTCCTGGACTTTATATGCGTTACTGAAATCCCTAAGAAGCATATAGTAAAACGATGGGCACAAGATCCACGTGATATCCTCCCGCCGCACCTGACACTGCTGGAGGGACCATGCTCAAGAGAACCCATTCAGTTTCAGGCATTTTAATTAATATGTGTACGCACGCAATGGAGCTTGTGCGGATGGGAGACAGCAACGTAGAAGCATATGAGCATCTGATAAAACTGTTCAGCTGAGATGAAGCCATTCATTTAGATGAGAGACGGGTTGGGATTGGAGGACCGATTGGCCGAAAATGGAGGTGTTTTGAATCAGGTTCAGTGAGAAGGAGTTGTCGTAGCTGCGGCAGTAGGGACACATGTTGACATGGATAACGACAAGAATAGTTCAGTAAATGAGTCTGGGAATATGCTGGAAGCGTTATTACCTCCGGCTAAGCGCAAGGAGATGGGTAGGCCTACCACAAGTAGGGAGAAGGCACCGTACGAAGGATTGAGTAAACGAACCAGATTCTGCAGCATTTGTTGATGACAAGGACACAAGCGAGTCTCATCATGGAGATGTACCTAAACAACCTCGGAAGCCTGCGAGATGCAAGAATTGTGGTGTGGAAGGTCACCGTCGGAACAATTGTCATAAGGTGGTTGAGCTTAGACTTATGTAATTGTGTGCACTTTCAGTGAAGGCAACAGACATAACTTTGCGACAGTATCCAGGATGCTTGTGTACAAAGATGGCATGATGACCAGATTCTTAAATCATCCTGATGTGTTTTATGTTGAACTCAAGAAGTGTGAATAAGCAACAAAGCTTCTGAAGAGATCAGTGCATCATCTCTTATGCAACTGCTACTGCAGTTGACTCCTTTCCAAGCACTGGTAAAATCTTTCTACAGATCTTAGCGCTCTTCTTAAATTTACCGGGATTTTATATAGTTGTTTTTCCTCTAATAAGGTGCATCATGCTTACTGTTGAATCTTTGCATCTTTAATCAGACCATGCTTATTGTTGGATTTGCACATGAATAACTAAAAACGCCATTGCATTACACAGTTCCTTCATTTTAGCAATTAAACTTACTTATGTATCTGGTGTTAATTTAGTATGATTTCTTGTTCAAAGTGTATATTCATAGGAAGGTCTTTATGTGGCTTTGGTCATCCTAAATTTTGTGTGGATTATTTTTTCAGCCCTGGTTAGCTTTCATCTGCACACGCCCAATTTCCTTATGCACTGCTGATGTTGAAGGACGGCGACATGTTTAACTCGTGTTTAATATTGTCAGAAGAGAAAATGTAGAGAAAGGGTTGCTTGCATGCCATCCATGTCATAGAGAAAATGTTAAATTCCCTCTCTCCATTTCCTTACCATGAATCCAACGCTTTATTATTCTGTTTTTAGCTTCTAGATGTTCTGCAATTATATAAACAATGAGTAGTATGCCAAATAATAGTTACTGTCTGTCTGAACTGTAGTTCCACTCCATGAGAAGCTGAAATAAACTGAGAATGGGGCAAACAAATTCCAACGCTTCCTGCTCGTAGGCGGTGCCCGCTATGATTCTACCGCAGCGGCGCAGGCGGAGTCGACATCAACCACGACCTTCCACCGCCGCCCCTGCGGGTAAAGCCGGAGGCTGAGGAGGCGGAGGCAGTCGACATCAACCACGACCTTCCACCGCCGCCCCTGCGGGTAAAGCCGGAGGCTGAGGAGGCGGAGGCGGAGTACCAAGACGCCCTCGAGGAGGCCCTGCATCATGCGCTGGAGGCGAGCCGGCTTGAGGAGGACACCCATTGGGATGGGCTGGAGCAAGCCCTAGCTTTGTCCGCGGCGGGGGACTCCGTCTAGGCGCCCTTATTCGTGCCTCCACTGCCGTCAGCGCGGCCCCTCATCGGGCCCAAGGCTGAGACGGAGCCGGAGCGCGAGCCAACTCCCACGCGCAAGAGTTCACCGCCGGCCCCCACTTGGCAGAGTCCTATTCGTGGACCGGCCAGCTCCGCGAGTGGGTGAACGCGTCTCCCTGCCACTACGCCGCCACGACGGAAGAAGAGGCGGCCCACCTTGAGCGCTGGAAGGCGCATTGGCTCGCCGAGGAGGGGGCCGACGGCGAGCGGCAGATGCGATATGAGAAGATGATGCGCCGCAATGAGGAGGCTCTGCGGCTTGAGGAGGAGGAGGAGCGCGCCCGCCTCGCCGCTATGCCGCCGTCCCAGCAGACGCTGGAGGAGGCTGCCCTGGCGGTGTATCAAGCCGCGTTCGGGTGGGCTGGGCCTCCCCCCGTGTTCATTGACCTCACCGGCGGCGACGACGACGACGGGAAGGGCAAGGGCAAGGCGGTCTACTAGGGCACCGTGCTAGCGTTTATTATAGTTTTTAAATTTGTAATTATGTTTAAGTGGACTTTGGCCGGCGTTTGACCGGCCATTTATGTATAATTATGCTTAATTCGTCTGTTTCGGCCACGTTGGTATAAATGGGTCGGCCCCCCTTTGAACGCACCTACATACCTAAATAAAAAAGCGGTCGCGCACGTCCATCTGACCGACTCAAACGGACGAAAAACGGACAAAGCGTTCATCCGTTTGGATCGGCGCGTTGGAGTTGCTCTAAGTTTGCGGCAGTGTCTAAGATGCTCGTGTACAAAGATGGCGTGATGTACAGGGACTGGGAAATAAAAATGGCGTCACATTTTCGATTTGGGTTTTGTGGTGAGTTCTACTGAATATTATATTGTTTTTAGACAGTACTGAATATTAGATAAACCATGCTTTTTTTGACGGGTAACTAGGGACTTTATTAATCAGTAATCAACATCGGAATACAAATAATGTCTGGTACTGTCCCTAGCCAAATGTGGCGGCCTATAGCAAAAGAAGATACCGCTTTCGCCAGTGCATGGGCTTCGAAGTTATTTTCTCTATGTTCAAACTTGAACTTGACATGGTGGAAATCCCTTCTCCTCTCCGATATTTCATGTAACACCGATGCATAGTGTGTCGCCGATGCTGTTTCTATCCTGTTCAGCACTTCAAGACAATCGGAGGCAATCAGCAATCGGGTTAGATGCAGGTCCGTAGCCAAGGCAAGAGCCTCATTGCATGCGTGTGCCTCCAGAACAGCCGCATCATTCAAACTGTCAAAAACCAGTGCCAAAGCCTCCCAGATAAACCATGTTGGTAGCTGCCACAGTGCGTATTAATAAATGGGCTTAACGGGACAAGTTAGTCCAGAATCTACAGAGAGCCGGCCCAGTACATCCATCTCCGTCCTGATCCGTGACGATGCTAACCAACGGAATTAGCAGGGCGTCATCTGACTTGTGGGCCATATCCGGAACAGTGGAAAAACGTAACCTGTTCCGATTCCTGTAGCTGCACTTATCACGAGTTGAACTGGCGACACAGATTCCGGGAGCACAGCAGCTCGGGCTCACATTAGTATTTTCGCCATGTCACTGCTATTACTGTTATTAATCTCAGGGTGGTTCAAAAACAATTTAAATTTCAAATAACAAGTTAAATTCTTATTTATTCAAAATCTCAAATAAAAATGTTCGAGGGTTTACAAATATTCACTTAGTATTTAACATGTAGGAACCAACATTAAATGGATTTTTAAATTTCCCCTAGGAATAATTAATGTTGACAAGCAACACTTATTATGCCCATTTAAATATAAACCTATTTTCAAACATTTTTCAAATAACCTCAAACTTTTTAGACCACCAAGATATCAGTAGGTAATGTTGTGGGAAGTTTCAACTTTAACTAAAATCATTTAGTATTTAGGTTAAATACAAAACAGTGGCTAAAATAGAAAATAGAAATATATATAAAACTAAACTACTCTTTGGACTCACGGCCTACTAGCTACAGGAACCAGCCCAGCTCAACTTGGGCCATCCCCAACCTCGCTACATGAGACATGGGAATCGTGTCGGCCATCCACCGGCATGGCCGCGCCATGCCGTGCGTGTCGGCCATCCAGCACACCTCGGTGCCCTACAAAACACCGCCGCACCCCTTGGCCGAAACCCTAGCTCCTAATTCTGTCCCCCCTTTCCTCGTTTGATCTAGAACTCGCATCCGAACGTAGCCGTCACCGCTTTGCCGTTGTCGTCGTGGCCACTTGCATCCCCGCCGGCTGAAACTTCGCCAGGAGACGCGTCGGCCTCGTCTACTTCGACTACGACCACCAGATCGAGCTGGGGCGCTGTCAAGCTTCGGGATCGACGGCTTCTTCGCGCTTCGGTCGCCGGAGTTCCTCACCGAATCCACCACCTCTGCTGCTCCTAAGCCACTCGACGGGCCTCCTTGCGCCTGCTCGGTGAGCACCTCCTCTCCCCTCCCGTTCTTGCGCCGTAGGCCGCCGTCCCCGAGTTCGCCCGAGCCCCCCGCGTACGCATACACGTATGTGCGTGCGTGTTGTGCTGCTCCTGTGCCGCTGCTCCGTCGTGGTTGCCCGCCTACGCGTCGCGAGCGCCGCGACCCGCGTCGTCCCTAGCCCTCTCCTCTGCCTCGCCTCGCTGCGCTCGCCTACTCGCCCACACGCGCTCGCGCTCACCGGCGCCCTGCCCGCGTCCGCCCGCTTGCTCTGCTGCTGTACTCGCCCCAGCGCGCCCCTGCTCCTCCTCCCCTCCCACGCGCGGCGCTATTGCTTCTGCATCTGCTGCTGCGGCCGCCCCGTTCGCGAGCTCCACCGGTCGCGGCCTCGCTTTGTGCATGCATCGTGTGCTCGTGCGCGTCTCCTGCAGCCACATGCGCCCATCATCGCTGCCGCTTGCGCCTGCCTACGTGTGGCTTCGCCCGCGCCCTCGCGTGACCCAAGCTGCTCTGCCTGTGGCTGCTGTTGCGCCTCGCTCGGCTGCAGCGCCCGAGCCACGCTGTTGCTTACTGTACTGCTGATGCTAGTTACTGTAGCGGCTACTAGCTAGCTTTTCTGATTATACATTGACTAACCCTCTAGACATCCTCTTAACAACGTCTAAACAGCTGTTAACTTGGGTGAAATTAATATAAGTAGAAAGTATACTTGACAAACTTCATTTTATCCCACTGGACCAAATCCTTTCGATGCATGGTTTAAATCCTACAAAAATCACAAAATGCTAAGTTCCGTTAAGTGAAAAAAACCGAAAACAACTTTATTTTCATAGCTACTTTAGAGCTGTTGATGATCAAGCAAATGAACTCTAATTTGGACGAAAGTGCTTCTATCTTGTATATGACAGAAAAATGCTCAAAATTGATATAAGGCATATAATCATAGGAGGTATAGATCCATAGTTGTAGCCTTTTGAAAACAGCTAAAAGACGTTTAAAACTGATAAATTCTCAGACTTAGCAAAATTTCAGGAATTTTCAGAATATTGCTAAACTTCGGAAAATCATAAAAATTAATCCGTAACTTGGATGAAAAAGTTTTCTACATGAAAGTGGCTCAGAATGACGAGACGAATCCAAACACACGGTCCGTTCATCTGTCACATGCCGCTAGCATAGCGATCACGCAACTTTTTCCCTCCGATTCATCTGTCTGAAAACGCGAAACACCGGGGATATTTTCCCGGATGTTTCCCTCCTTCGTCGGTATCCCCTCCTACTGTGTTAGGTTACCCTAGCACCGCGTATTGCCATGTTATGCTTTGGGAAGCCTTGATTGCTCTGTTATTTATTGTGTTCCCCCTCCGTTATTTCTTTCCGATAGACCCCGAGACTGCGGTTAAACCAGTGATCGACTACTTCACCTTCGAGGGTCCGTTTCTGTCTGCAGAGCAACCAGGCAAGCCCCCCCTTGATCACCAGATATCGCCTACTCTTCTCTATACTGCTTGCATTAGAGTAGTGTAGCATGTTACTGCTTTCCGTCAATCCTATCCTGAGGCATAGCCTGTCCTTGCTACTACTGTTGTTACCTTTACCGCAATCCTAATGCTTAGTATAGGATGCTAGTTTATCATCAGTGGCCCTACCTACTTGTCCGTCTGCCATGCTCTACTATCGGGCCGTGATCACTCGGGAGGTGATCACGGGTATATACTATATACTTTATACATGATACATGTGGTGACTAAAGTCGGGTCGGCTCGTGGAGCACCCGCGAGTGACTGAAAGGACCTTTGTCCCAACGGCCCTCTGTGTGGATCTTTGTGGCAAAGCGACAGGGCAGGTTGAGACCACCTAGGAGAGAGGTGGGCCTGGCCCTGGTCGGCGTTCGCGGTTATTTCAAGATAACACGTTTAACGAGATCTTGGTATTTGATCTGAGTCTGGCCACTGGCCTATACGCACTAACCATCTACGCGGGGACAGTTATGGGCACTCGACATCGTGGTATCATCCAAAGCCTTCGTGACGTCAGCGACTGAGCGGCGCGTGTCGGTGTTCTGGGAACGGGGGTCCCCAGACTTGCCTGCCTGCGGCCCGCGGCGTGGCTCAAAAGAGGGCCCAGCGCGACCCATCTTCATCAACATAGACCCAAGACCCTCGCGAGGGGCCAAGCCTCGCGGGGCGGATGACACGGAGCTTCCTCAGGCATGGCCTCATCAGGCTGGCTCGTGAGGAGGCGGAGAGATCAAGGCGGGGTACCTCACGAGGTGCCTGTGACGCAAGCCATGACGACCAAAGGCGCCAGGCGGGCGCCTGCCGCGCAGTGTCCTCCTTTCCTATTTGGTGCAAAGGGAGCAAGCGCAGGCGAGAGCATCAAGCAAAGGCACCCGTTTCGGTGCAACGAGACCAAGACCAGTCCAACGGCAGGGAGGAAGTCCTTGTGGAGCCCAAGCCAGCGTCATCACCAGAGCCTTTGGCAGGCGAGGACCAACTTTAGTTAGGTAAGTGTACCAGATGTTCCCCTTCAAAATGGCCAATTGTTGGCGCCCTTCCCGCTTAATATTTGGGAAGAGGCCCAGGGCCTGTGCCTATAAATAGGACTAGCCACCCACAGGGGAGATGGGAGATCACATCGAAATCGGAGGGAGAATCAAGAAGGGAGAGAGAGAGAAGGGCGACTGAACTCCTCCTAGCAGTTCATCCCCCCAGCAAAGAATAGACCCTCGTGAGGCTGTTCTTCCTTGTATTGCTCATCATCATTAGCCCAAGAGGCAATCCACCACACCACACACTAGAGTAGGGTATTACACCACAACGGTGGCCCAAACCAGTATAAACCCTGTGTCTCTTGTGCTGTTCTTTCCATAGCTTAGATCTTAGCGAGGCGGAGGGGTGCAGGTAGGTAGAAGGCGAAATCTCCGCGCGCACCCCATTGTTCGAACCTCAAGGGTCTGCCGGAACCCGAAATCCGACATTTGGCGTGCCAGGTAGGGGTGCGCCAGAATTCGTCTTCCACCACCCCATTCTCCTCCGACCATCGCGTCCATGTCTAACGCTCGTCGAGCCCGCGCCAAGCGCCGGGCCACTCTTGCTTCCCGCGTCGCCCAGACGGCTCCTGTCGGCGGGTGTCCTCGCCGTTCCCCGTCACCTGCCGTCAACGCCGCCACCGGCCCGGCGGGGGACGAGCAGCAAGCGTCGTCTCAGCATCCGTCCGTGCGGCAAGACAGCCGCACCGCTACTCCCTGCTCACCCCAGCTAGTTCTTCGTCCCGCGCGCTCCGCGCACCCATGGAGGCTCGAGCCGTGCTCATCGCGGCAAACGAGCTCCTGCGCTACCGTCCCGTCGACGACGTCTACGAAGAATGGCTCGACCGCGTCGTCGAGCTCGTCTGTGCCGCAGGGGGTTCTCCTGCGCCGTCTATTCCGCTGCACCGCACCCCGCCCCGCATGGGCGACGAAGCTCCGGCGGGGCCCCAGCCGCCTCCTCCTCAAGAAGGCGCCATGGCTCCAAGGCGCGTGGCCCCTGGGCGGAACCCGCCCCGTCAGGTGCCAACGCGGCAAGAGCAGAGCTGCCAAGAAGTCCCTCACCCGCAAGAAGCTGCCCGGGCGCTCCCTGCTCCAGCACGTCACGACCATGCTCTTGCTCCCGCACGTCAAGACCCCGCGCTGCTCCCAGCTGCAGCGCGTGGGGACATGCAAGACCAAGCTCTCCGTCACCCAAGGCCTCCCGTGGCCACAACAGGCTGTCGTGCCTTCACCATCGAGCTACGCAGCGTCACGTGGCCCGG
This sequence comes from Triticum dicoccoides, assembly GCF_002162155.2. Lineage (NCBI taxonomy): Eukaryota > Viridiplantae > Streptophyta > Magnoliopsida > Poales > Poaceae > Triticum > Triticum dicoccoides. Next base: position 415,966,622 of record NC_041382.1, read on the forward strand.
CAAGTTCAAGCCAGACCTGCCTCCTCATTATGACGGCACGGCCGACCCTGCGGAGTTCCTCCAGCTCTATGAGCTGGGCATCGAAGCTGCCAACGGAGACGAAAAGGTCATGGCGAACTGGTTTCCCATGGCGCTCAAGGATGGGGCCCGCACCTGGCTCCTGAACCTGGCTCCAGGCACGATCTCCTCTTGGGACGAGATGCGCACCCGCTTCATCGCCAACTTCCAAGGTACTCGCGGCCGGCCACCCGCCATGAGCGACATGCGCTGCATCAAGCAACAACCCGGAGAGACCCTGCAGAAGTACATCCAACGCTTCAACAACGCACGCCTCAAGATTCCCAAGGTGACCGAGGAGGCCATCATCTCAGCCTTCTCTGACGGCGTGCACGATGTCAAGATGAAGGAGGAGCTGGCGATGCATGAAGACTTGTGCACTTCCTTGGAGTTGTTCAACTTGGCAACCAAGTGCGCCAGGGCTAAAGAAGGGCATCTCTCCCTCCTCGAGCTGCCTGCCGCGGACCCAGAAGAGAAGAAGCCCAAGGCCAAGGATGTGAAGCGCAAGGGGGCTGCCGTGCTTGCGGCAGAACCAGACACCAAGCGGGGCAGAGATCAGCCCGAATCTTCCAAGGGCAGTCGGTACTGTGTGTACCACGACCTCCACACCCACAACACCAACGAATGTCAAGAGCTCCGAGCCGTGCGAGAAGGAAGGATCGGCCGTTGCCCCGACCGCGGTGACCGGGGCTACGGTCGAGGAGGAGGAAGGAACGCAGGACGCTGGGAAGACCGCTGCCCGCGCCAAGGGTGGCGCGACCGACCTCGCGAGGATCGATGGCAAGACCCGCCTCGCAAGGGAGACTGGAGGAATCAGCCTCATGAGGATCGCCCGCCAGGCAACGCATGCCTCCCTCCGCTGCCGCCGCAGCCAAGGAGAAACGAGGACCGCCATCAGGACGAGGGGGCTGGGGGCTTCCAGGAGCCGCGCGCGATCGCCTGCATCCTGGGCGGGGCTCAAGCCCCAGCCTCTCAACGCATCTTCAAGCAGTTCGCCAGCGAAGTGAATGTAGTCCTCCCCAAGCTCGAAGCCACGCGCCCTCTCAGGTGGTCGGCGTGCGCCATCACGTTCAGCTCAGCAGATCAGCTCAAGTGTGTGGCCACGGTCGGAGTCCTCCCGATGCTTTGTTCCCCAATCATCAGCAACGTGGTGTTCACCAGGACCCTCATCGATGGCGGGGCAGGGCTCAACGTCTTGTCCATGGAAACATTCAACAATCTCCAAGTGCCCTACAACCAGCTTCAGCCAACCAAGCCTTTCTCCGGAGTCACCGACGGCTCCACGGTCCTGATTGGGCAGGTCCGCCTCCCTGTCACCTTCGGAGCACGCGACAACTACCGCACCGAGCTCATCAACTTCGACGTCGCTCACATTCGCCTGCCGTACAATGCCATCCTTGGGTACCCAGCGCTATCCAAGTTCATGGCTGTAACTCACCACGGCTACAACGTCCTCAAGATGCCAGGAAGTGGCGGAGTCATCACGGTGCCGTGTGAAGAGAAGGACGTGGTGTGTTCCCTGGAACGAGCCTTTCAGGCCGCATCGCTGGAAGACCCGGATCGCGGAAGAAGGAGGCTTCCCGAGACCACCCCCAAGAAGAAGAAGACATCATCCGGCCCGGCCCCTCAGGAGGCAGGCCCCTTAGGGCCCGCGCCTGCCCAGGGGGAACCTCCTTCCATCGCATAGGAAAGCGCGCCCGGCGCCCTCCTCAGGCAGGGCTCGGGGGCTCTCCCCTGGAGGGCCACTGACCTGGCTAAGGTCACGAGGGAGGCGCTTGGGCACCACATGAAGGCGTGTTTCGAAGCACGTTTCCCTCAAGAAGGAGTAAGGCAAGGAGGGCCAGACCCTCAGGAGTTCGTCAGTAAGGCCATTCAGGAGCTACAGGAGTCAAGAGTCATGAGAGGCGGCCGCCGCCTACCAGCTGTGGCTCCCCATCCAGGCGAGGATGGTGGGCTGCGCGTCTGCATCGACATACCAGGGCTCAATCGAGTCGCCTCTCTGGAGCGCCTCTGGCCCTCGCGAGTGGGGCACTGCAAAGGTCCACCCCACAGCTACGTTTGCATGCCTTACGACTTGCCGAACGCGGTTGCCACGTACCAGCACCTCATGAGGGGCATCATGGAGGCTCAAGAGGCCAGGCGTTCCGCAGCCCTGGCGGAGATGGAGATGGTTCGCGAGGAGCCACCAGCGCCTCCGGAGCCTCCCGAGGCCCCTGGGCCTGGGGGCTCATGAGGATCGGCTTCCGCAGCCCACCGAGTCTGCTACGCCAATACTCCTTCGTCCTCAATATCATCAGGTGACATCTTTCAAGATTCATTTCCAGCTGGGAGCGGCCCCCAGGGCTGCATTATTCCCAGGCCACGTGGGTCCGTCCCTGCGGCATGTATCCCTTTTATTTTATGTTGTTAGCTTACCTTGTTGGGGACGCCCCTCGGGCTGCATCATCCCCCAAGTCGCTCGGGCCAGACCCAGCGGCATGTATCCCCTTTTGCGTTTATTTCCGGCTATGCGTTCGACCCACCATGCTTGATTATTTGATGCCTGTCCACGGCACCTCTTCTTCTCCATGCCGACCACTTGCACGTTAAAGGGGGGGGGGTACCTGAGCATCGCGACTCAGGGCTCTTACTGGCTCTCCAGCCCTCACCCTCTGGCCTTGTCCACAGCATCGCGACCTGGCATACCAGCGACGGCTGAGACCAGCTCGAGGGCCGGGACCCGAGGACGTAGAGTGCCGGCATCTAACCAAATTTGTAGGGACACATCACAAGATAAGGCCCAGTGCCAGGCGCAACCCGCCTAGAGGTAGGGCCCCGTGAGTCCCGCGCTGGCTCACGGGTGCCCAGATACACCTCGCCAGGCCCTACCATGCCAGCCACGTGTCAGGGCAGGGCTGTACACGTAGCCCCCTCCCACGTACCAGTGGAAGCACCATGCTCCGCGCTGGCTGACGACACTGCCGAGGAGCGGCTATGCCCGTACACATACGGAAGCGTTATGCTCCGCGCTGGTGATAAACAACTGAGGGCGGCCCCCGGGCCGCATCAACCTCAGGGAGCCCAGAGCTCAGTGTCTAGCCTCATCGTAATGCCTCCCCTCGGGAGTGCCGCACGAGGGGGCTGGGCACGGGGGCTGCGCCTGGGTCACGCCCAGACGCACGCCACCCAGCCAGGCCCCCTCGGGCCTGGTTCGTCGCGCGTCTCTCCCCGAGCGGAGCCAAGGTATGAAGGTTGTTTGAGCGTCAAGGGGGACTCCTGAGCATCGCGACTCAGGAGCCTAACTGGTCACGTAGCCCCTCACTCCTTAGTTCCGAAAGGCTAACGGCGGTTGAGGTATGCGCGCGGCCGGGCTCTGCAGACGTAGAACGGTAGATCCACCCACATCACACCTCCCTACTTGCTGTTCGTGCGCCAAGGGGGACTCCTGAGCATCGCGACTCAGGAGCCTAACTTGTCACGTAGCCCCTCACTACTTGGTCCCATCCTGGTTTCCGGTCGGGGCTAACGGCGGCTGAGGTATGCGCGGGGCCGGGCTCTGCCGGCGTAGAACATAAGCAAGTAGGAAGGAAAAGCGTAAATTTCAAGGAATTCAAAAGCAAATATTACAGTCCACACTGTTATCTCAATGCCAAATGCAAGTTTAAACGCCTCCCCGAGGCATGACACATGTGCAGGAATTAAAGGCAGGACAGGAGCCACAACGGAGTCACTTGTCGGTGGTGGAGCAGCGCAGAGTGGGTTCGCCTCATGGAGCAGCAGGGTCGGCAGCGCCTTGCTTCGGCTTGGTGCTGAAGGCCCGGAACTTCCCCAGCAGAGCCTCCGCGCGACCCTTCACGGCCTCGGTAGCGGCAGCGGCACGCTCACCGCTTACTGGCTCCAGCAGGCTGTCGAGGTCGACGCCGGGATCGCGAAGGTAGATGTGGTGAGGACCCGCGTCAGCGCTGCAGAAGACAAGACACGCGCCTCGGCCTCGGCTGTGGGGCCAAGGCCAAGGGTGACATCTTCAAGAGCGCGAACCAGGAAGGGAAGCAGCTTGGCGGGGCCGTCCTCGGCGCCAGCCAGCGGGCTCTCTAGGCCGCTGTCGTAAAGCATCCTTAGCGAGTAGCGAGCCTTCGCCTCCATCTCCACGAAAGCCACGCGGTCCTCGACAAGAACCTGGGCCTTGTCGTCCAGCTCGACCTTCCTCGCCCCCAACTCCTGCTCCAGCGTGCCTAGGCGGTCACGGCGCCTCCTGAGCTTGACCTTCCTCCCCTTGACGGCCGCCTCGCGAGCCTTCACGCCTTCTTCCTGCTCCTGGTGAAGGCGGGCCTCTTTCGCGAGATGGTCCCGCAGGCCTTGCAGCTCGTCCTCCAGCGCCTTGTAGCGACCACGGACGTCGACCACCTCCCCCAGTGCTGCGTCACGAGCAGCCTTCGCCTCAAGGACAGCCTGCCTCTCCTCATCGCAAGCCGTCGAGGCCTGGACCAGCGCCGCCCGAATCGAAGCGTCGGAGAGAATCCATCCTGAAGCCAGCTCCAAGCACCCGGCCACCAAGCGAGGGTCGGCGCCAAGAAGATCCTGCCGCAGCCGGTCCAGCTCAGCAGCAGCACGATCCAGAACGGTAGGAGGAGTCGGAGAGACAACAGTCGGTGGAGTAGGAGGAGAAGGCGGCAGCGCGACCACAGCATCCTGAGGCGGAGCCTGCTGCGCCCCAACGGATGTAGTGGCGGCAGCAGGCAAAGGCACCTCGGGAGTCACTTGGGCCATGGGGGCTGAGCTCGCCCCAGCCGGCTCAGCCAGGCCTCGCGAGGACGACCGGGCAGGAGAAGCCCGTGCGTCGCGGTCACCTTCCTTCGCGGGCAGAGGCGCTGCCACAGATGGAACCTCGGGAGCTCCCTTCGGCTTCTTTGCTGCGGGCGCCAGCCTGTCCAAAAGATGTGGACGTCAAGCCTCAGTAGCAGAACAAGAAATAAAGACAAGAATCAAGCGCTTATGGGTCGTCGCCAGTGAGCTCAGGCAGCCTCCGGCCAAATTTGAAGCCTGAAAGCCGTCTGGAAGGGTCAACCTTGGGAAGCTCGGGAGCGGAAGGCGCGTCTGCGGTCCGCCTCGGGGCCGGGGCAGACCCGCGGGAGATCAGCCCGATCCTGTCCTTCTTCGGGTTCGGGGGCAAGCTCCCGCCGCCCTGCTCGTCATCATCCTCGTCGTCATCGCTCGGAGAGAGGCGGAGAGCGCGGGACCTGCGCCGGGGGAGAGGAGCCCTCGACTCTCCATCAGTCGCCTCGGAGTCAGGCCCTTTTTCCCGCTCCCCTCCTTCCTCCTCTTCGTTGGAGTCGTCGGAGGACACGTCCATCGATTCCCTGGGAGTTTCCATGGGCACGGGCCCGTCCCCGTTGAAGACGGGCATGGACTCCACTACCTGCTCCCAGTCGTCGCGGAGGAACAAGGGCGTAGGAGCGCCCTCCAACCTCGCCACATCGCCCCCGACCAGAGATTGGAGGACCACAGCCGGATCTTCGTCGGCCAAGGCCGCGGGGCTCGGATGGGGCCTCCACATCGGAAGTGAGTACTGCCGAAGCGGAGCCAGCTGGTGCTCCAGGAATTCCCTCAGTAGTGACGCGTCGGTCAGCTTCGCCGCCGCCATGTTGGCCGGCCTCAGATCCGCGTCCATCTTCTCCAACACCAGCTTCGCACGGGGGTCCGCGAGCTCCACTCGACCCCAATCGCTGGAGCTCGTGGGTTGCTCCGTGGGCAAGATCAGCCGAGGGTGGATGCGCCCAGCATCTGCGAAGACCCACTTGCTCCTGAAGCCCTCAATCCTTTTCCCGGGGATCGAAATGGCAATGGCGCCACCGTACGCGATGAAGCTCGCGCACGCGGAAGTAGGACCGCGAGAGGTCCGGAGGTAGAAGTAGTGGCGCAGCAAGGCCACTGAGGGCTGCACCCCAACGTGAGCCTCGCAGTAATAGGCGAAGATTGCCAGGAGAAGGACGGAGTTGGGGTGGAGATGCAAAGCCTGTAGCTTATAATGGCGGAGGACAGAGAAGAAGAACTCCGAGAAGGGAGGCACCAGGACAGCAGCAATGGCGCTTACAAAGAACGGATAGAAGGTGCTCCCTTGGCCCTCAGGGGTGGCGGAGCCGGCCTTGAACACCTTCGCCCCGTCGATGCCCTGCGCCGCCGCCATCCGGCGCAACCGGGCGAGGCTCGCCTCAGACACGTTCGACAAGTCCAGGGCAGACGAGTACCAAGCTCCGGCCGGGGACCGATGAGGCGCCATGGCTTCCTAGGTCACGCGGTCGAAGTAGATCTGGAAATTTTGGAGGAAGGAAGGAGAGGCGCAAGAAAGGGGATCTGAGCAGCAACCAGAGAAAGCAAAAAGCAAAGCCTAGGCAGATGCCACTCCCTTATCAACTCACGCGGTTGCTGAGGCGCCCACGTCCAGTCAACCGCCATGCGGCGCCCAAGGTCGCAGGCTGTTAGGGCCCGCTGCGCTTCGCTCTTGCCCTTTCGCCTCCCTGCACGGCCAAGTCCGGACGCGCCTTGGGCCCGGGGGCTACTGTCGGCGTTCTGGGAACGGGGGTCCCCAGACTTGCCTGCCTGCGGCCCGCGGCGTGGCTCAAAAGGGGGCCCGGCGCGGCCCATCTTCATCAACACAGACCCAAGACCCTCGCGAGGGGCCAGGCCTCGCGGGGCAGACGACATGGAGCTTCCTCCGGCACGGCCTCATCAGGCTGGCTCGCGAGGAGGCGGAGAGATCAAGGCGGGGTACCTCACGAGGTGCCCGTGACGCAAGCCATGACGACCAAAGGCGCCAGGCGGGCGCCAGCCGCGCAATGTCCTCCTTTCCTCTTTGGTGCAAAGGGAGCAAGCGCAGGCGAGAGCATCAAGCAAAGGCACCCGTTTCGGTGCAACGAGATCAAGACCAGTCCAACGGCAGGGAGGAAGTCATTGTGGAGCCCAAGCCAGCGTCACCACCAGACCTTTGGCAGGCGAGGACCAACTTTAGTTAGGATAAGTGTACCAGATGTCCCCCCTTCAAAATGGCCAATTGTTGGCGCCCTTCCCGCTCAATATTTGGGAAGAGGCCCAGGGCCTTTGCCTATAAATAGGACTAGCCACCCATAGGGGATATGGGAGATCGCATCGAAATTGGAGGGAGAATCGAGAAGGGAGAGAGAGAGAAGGGCGACTGAACTCCTCCTAGCAGTTCATCCCCCCAGCCAAGAACAGACCCTCGCGAGGCTGTTCTTCCTTGTATTGCTCATCATCATCAGCACAAGAGGCAATCCACCACACCACACACTGGAGTAGGGTATTACACCACAATGGTGGCCCGAACCAGTATAAACCCTGTGTCTCTTGTGCTGTTCTTTCCATAGCTTAGATCTTAGCGAGGCGGAGGGGTGCAGGTAGGTAGAAGGCGAAATCTCTGCGCGCACCCCAGTGTTCGAACCTCAAGGGTCTGCCGGAACCCGAAATCCGACAGCGCGCGCCGAGTTGGACCGCGTAACGCAACTTCCTTTGTAATGGAGGTTGCTAGGTCTGCTCTCCGGCCGCCCTCGCAACGTGCAGGTGTGCAATGGGCGATGGGCCCAGACCCCTGCGCCATAGGATTTAGACCGGCGTGCTGACCTCTCTGTTGTGCCTAGGTAGGGCTGCGACGTGTTGATCTTCCGAGGCCGGGCATGACCCAGGAAAGTGTGTCCGGCCAAATGGGATCGAGCGTGTTGGGTTATGTGGTGCACCCCTGCAGGGAAGTTGATCTATTCAAATAGCCGTGTCCCTCGGTAAAAGGACGACCCGGAGTTGTACCTTGACCTTATGACAACTAGAACCGGATACTTAATAAAACACACCCTTCCAAGTGCCAGATACAACCGGTGATCGCTCTCTCACAGGGCGACGAAGGGAGGATCATCGGTTAGGATTATGCTATGCGATGCTACTTGGTGAACTTACCATCTACTCTCTTCTCTTGCTGCAAGATGGAGGTTACCAAAAGCATAGTCTTCGATAGGACTAGCTATCCCCCTCTTATTCCGGCATTCTGCAGTTCAGTCCACATATGATACCCTTATTCCATTTGATACCAATGCATACATATGTAGTGTAGCTCCTTGCTTGCGAGTACTTTGGATGAGTACTCACGGTTGCTTTGCTCCCTCTTTTCCACCTCTCTATACCCGATTGCTGCGACCAGACGATGGAGCCCAGGAGCCAGACATCACTATCGATGACGACTACTACTACTCGGGAGGTGCCTACTACTACGTGCAGCCCGCTGACGATGACCAGGAGTAGTTTAGGAGGATCCCAGGCAGGAGGCCTGCGCCTCTTTCGATCTGTATCCCAGTTTGTGCTAGCCTTCTTAACCAAACTTGTTTAACTCATGTCTGTACTCAGATATTGTTACTTCTGCTGACTCGTCTATGATCGAGCTCTTGTATTCGAGCCCTCGAGGCACCTGCCTTGTAATATGATGCTTGTATGACTTATTTTATTTGTAGAGTTGTGTTGTGATATCTTCCCGTGAGTCCCTGATCTTGATCGTACACGTTTGCGTGTATGATTAGTGTACGGTCAAATCAGGGGCGGCACAAGTTGGTATCAGAGCCGACTGCCTGTAGGAATCCCCCTTTCCAACTCCTTGGCCGAAGTCAAGTCTAGTCATTGAAAACCTTTTACTAACATGGCTGTGTGGCTTATGGGCCCACGTCGCCATTGGGTGGTATTAGGATCTTTTACTCCTTGTTTATACTCTGGGACTCTGATCTCTCTTCTATTCGGGTTAAATGAATTTTGCTAAATCTAACATTAGGATCTCGTTATCACTTCCACCCGGAGAGCCCCTTATCACAAATGATCGCCTGCTGCACCAGAAGATTCCAAAAATACTCTCCGATGTTCTCCCGAGAACATATGCTCATCCTCTTTGCAACTCCCTACCACCGTAATATCCTTATGGATAACTACATACACTTGCCATTCATACAATCATTCCCTGTTGATCTTGTTATTACAAGATACCCCGAACTTCTCCCTATTGTTCTGAGAATACTTGTGCCTACTGCCTTGTAGTTCCTTGCCACGGAAATACCCCTATGGATAATTCCTTGCACTTATCAAGTATCCGCTCATCCCTCATTGATCATGAGTTTCACAAAATTCTTTGAAATGCTATTCGATCTTCCAAATTCCTGAGCAGTCTATTGCTTTTAAGACTCTCGCTTGCTTGCACTATGGTTAATACCATAAGTCTAGTAATCTTATTGTCATCCTTTGTCATTATCATTTTGAGTCCGTTGATACAATATGTGGCGAATGCTCGCAATCCTCAATCAGATCCTAGAATTCATCCTTCCGGCTCAGACGTCATTTTAACATGAGCTGGATCTCAACCAATCAAATTGCCATCGATTGTACCCCTAAGGCTATTCAACTTATCCATCTCTAATTAGAGCATTGCTATTGATCCCTTGTCTTGGAATTCATAATTCCTTTGCATTTGAGCTTTGAGTTAGTCAGTTGTTTCTATAATCTGATCTCCTTGCTTTCTTTCTTCCTCTTGTTGAGTACCGATGCTCACATTGGATCCCTTGTGGACCACCACACCCTTTGGCGGATTTTATCCAACAACGTCCTTCATATTCAATAAGCTTGTGAGCCTTTCCTTGGATACATAATGCCTTTGGTAAATTGTATCCTCTGCTTTCTCAAGCATGCTGTATTATCGAGCTTGTGTTATTTACTCTGAAGTTTGTGGTATATGCTCCTAAGATGCCCTGATGGGTTGAACCTACGCCTTCCCTAATCTGTGTGAACCTAAAAGATTTCACGGGTCATACTTATCTGGTATTGCACCAGGTAAAAACTTTCAACAACTAAATCATTTTTATTTAGAGCAGTGAATGAATGGTCATGCATTGGAGAAGTGGGAGTCGACCTTGAACCTTGCGTTCATGCCCATGGACACGATGCTAATATTATCATGGATGCTTCTCTTAAACCCTCTTTGGTATAAGTTCACCTTATATATGGGAATTGGTCTTTTGCAACCGTGCTTCCGACCAATTTTTTTTTCTTGATTCCATCTCTTGGACAAGTTAGAGTACTTGCCTTCTGCAGATCAATACGCCTGCCCAACCTCTATTTTTGATCTGCTTTCTTGTATTACCCCCATGGTATCTCGAGGATATATCTTATGAATTTCTGATGAAGTAGTACCTTCCCTGTCATAGTGACTCCACGGGTTCTGGGTTGTCGTCAACCGAGAACATCGATAAGTGAATCGATTCCGCGCTCCGATACGATAACTCTAAGTAATTTTGTTGCTTATGAGTTTAATAATCCTTCAAGTCATGCCTAGCCTAATTGGCTATATCCTTATCGTGCTAAATTGTAACTGTGCTACCTGGTCCTTCTTCCCAGAGCACAACTATCGATGATGGGCTAAGCTTACGTCGATCTTCCTCATCTTATCATTTCGCCTTGAACCGCAAGCTTGGTCTCGAGTTTGTGTCGTACCCGTGGTTCCAATAATCTTTCGCTTCATCATTCCTTTGACTTTATGTCATCGCCGATCGATTACATCTTCAGGTAACCTCTCGACAAATGTGTCTTGATCATCATCAACATATTGAGCTCTTTCAAGATACCCATCGAATTCATGATGAGCAATACCATCCTTGCCCCTCGATGATGTGTGTTATCATCGACAACATTCTTGCCTTCCCACAACACAAACTTGTTCATGTTATGAATGCAACTTGCTATCCAGCTTGTGTGATGTTCCACCTTGAAGTATTAATGTCCTTTATGACAAGGATGTTGTGAGGATTGCTCCACCTCTTAAGAATTCTTGGTATAGTGATGCTTCTCACCATCACCATTCTTTCTTGGTCCTTGTGTTGATTCCAACCGGTGTACCAACAAGTGAACGGTGCTGTTTGGATTCTGCCCTTCTAGCAACCCTATTGCTTTGAAGTTGATGGTCGATAGTTCGTTCTTAGACTATTGGTTGTTGAACCACCATTCTAACGTTGATCATGCTACCTAAGCCCATCTTTTGTGCGCACCTTTCAACCAATGTTAATTATGTGTGTTTTCCTTGAGCATACCTCATTATATCATTTGATGTGACAAATGTTATCTCCTTGTTCACCTAATTGTGGAAATCCATCTTTTGGAAATCTCGATGAATTGTGGCTGAGTTCATCAGCCACCTCCTCATTCTCTCCTTGGTTTAAGGATGTTTCGGAACTCGTTTCCATAGTTCATTTCCCAAGAATCTTACAATGTCATCTTGTCAATTTGTGTTGCACCTTTTCTCCTCAGGCATCCTGAGTCTGAGGTAATTTGACACCAACCGGATCTGAATCTCGGTCAGATATGATGGTTGGGACATATTTCCAAGAGTTATAACATTCGTCTTCATGTGACCCGGTAAGGTGATGTCATGCCTAGCACACCTGGCCGGAGGACCTGCTGTTATAGTTTCCTTTTTAGCAAGGTTAACCATTCTTCCATGAGGAAATTGAATGACTTGTTTAATAAGTTTTTCCCGATGGATCCTTTGTGTATCAAGGTCCGACCTTTGCTTGAAGACCTTCTCAGTGCGATCTCGAAGCATGTTGGTGGTACTCTGATTTTCAATAAGAGCATTTGAAGAACAATGCTAAATCTTCTTTGTCCATTATCCAAACACCGTTGTTTGGGTTATGTCATGAAATTCCTCTCCCCTTACCTAAATGGTTTTCTACTTTCTATCTTGTCATGGATATCATGCTCTGCTTGTCCTTTGGAAGGATATATCCCTGAAACATGTGTTTAAACACATTTTCCTTTCCATTGTCTGTTTAATCTGATGATCACCTTTTCCTTTCCATTGTTTTATTTAAACTTACTGGTGATCAATATGATCTAAGTAGTAATATTCTCCTGCTTAGGTAAGCACCTCATTGAACCACTCTGTCAGTAAGACCCTGTTAATATTGTTGATAACATTCCGGTAACCACCGATGGACGAGAACTTTACCTATTGGTCCGCCTCGTTCAACGAGCAGGAAGATGGTTCTCTTCGTCCCTCGCCCTTGGTACCGATGTTGTTGCTGACATAACTGACAGACTATCCTCTAACATGCCCGGCTTACCTGATTGTACAAGATGTCACCGACCTTCCTACTTGTAAACCACATGGTGGGCCCATAACCCACAGTTCCACAGGATCGAAACCTGACTCTCCTGTACATCCCTGTTTCAAAGTTATCCCTTGCGCTTCATTTCGTATGTAATTCGCGAGCCACCCTCCTAGTTATAAATTCTAGTATCGGACACAATACTTATTCCCGTTGCTCTGAACCCCTTTCACACTCTGTTTCAGGCAATAAACGATTGCCTATCCGCTCGAAACTTCTTATTGCACTGTCTTACTTGCTCTCGATGTTTTCTTAAGTTTCAATTCGAGAGTTACTTTCCGCCACCTTCCCTGGTGTTATCTACCGGCTTAGCAACCTTGTAGAGTTTCGTTCTTCCGAAGCTACCCATTATCCTTTTCGTAAGTACGATGGAGTTCCCGAAGAAAGGATGCCGACTTCATCATGATGACCTCAAGCTGAAGTATGAAAACATCAGCATTATGGATCGACCACTTCGAGGAGAGCAACTAAGACCGAGTACACTCTATAGAATTTCGTAACTAGAACCCCCCTTACGCCTCTTAAATCTCGGGACGAGATTTCTTGTAGTGGAGGAGAATTGTGACGCCCAGATAATTAAGCTACAGTGAACCTATGCTAATTATGCCATGTCACTACTATTACTGTTATTAATCCCGCGGTGGTTCAAAAACAATTTAAATTTCAAATAACAAGTCAAATTCTTATTTATTCAAAATGTCAAATAAAAATGTTTGAGGGTTTACAAATATTCACTTAGTATTTAACATGTAGGAACCAACATTAAATGGATTTTTAAATTTCCCCTAGGAATAATTAATGTTGACAAGCAACACTTATTATGCCCATTTAAATATAAACCTATTTTCAAACATTTTCCAAATAACCTCAAACTTTTTAGACAACACCAAGATATCAGTAGGTAATGTTGTGGGAAGTTTCAACTTTAACTAAAATCATTTAGTGTTTAGGCTAAATACAAAACAGTGGCTAAAATAGAAAATAGAAATATATATAAAACTAAACTACTCTTTGGACTCACGGCCTACTAGCTACAGGAACTAGCCCAGCCCAACTTGGGCCATCCCCAACCTCGCTACAGGAGACATGGGGATCGTGGCGGCCATCCACCGGCATGGCCGCGCCATGCCGTGCGTGTCGGCCATCCAGCACACCTCGGTGCCCTACAAAACACCGCCGCACCCCTCGGCCAAAACCCTAGCTCCTAATTCTATCTCCCCTTTCCTTGTTCGATCTAGAACTCGCATCCGAACGTAGCCGTCACCGCTTCGCCATTGTCGTCGTGGCCACTTGCATCCCCGCCGGTTGAAACTTCGCCAGGAGACGCGTCGGCCTCGTCTACTTTGACTACGGCCACCAGATCGAGCTGGGGCGCCGTCAAGCTTCGGGATCGACGGCTTCTTCCCGCTTCGGTCGCCGGAGTTCCTCACCGAATCCACCACCTCTGCTGCTCCTAAGCCACTCGATGGGCCTCCTTGCGCCTGCTCGGTCAGCACCTCCTCTCCCCTCCCATTCTTGCGCCGTAGGCCGCCGTCTCCGAGTTTGTCCGAGCCCCCCACGTACGCATATGTGTATATGCGTGCGTGTTGTGCTGCTCCTGTGCCGCTGCTCCGTCGTGGTTGCCCGCCTACGCGTCGCGAGCGCCGCGACCCGCGTCGTCCCTAGCCCTCTCCTCTGCCCCACCTTGCTGCGCTCGCCTACTCGCCCACACGCGCTCGCGCTCACCGGCGCCCTGCCCGCGTCCGCCCGCTTGCTCTGCTGCTGCACTCGCCCCAGCGTGCCCCCTGCTCCTCCTCCCCTCCCACGCGCGGCGCTGTTGTTTCTGCATCTGCTGCCGCGGCCGCCCCGTTCGCGAGCTCCACCGGTCGCGGCCTCGCCTTGTGCATGCATCATGTGCTCGCGCGCGTCTCCTGCAGCCACCTGCGCCCATCGCTGCTGCCGCTTGCGCCTGCCTACGTGTGGCTTCGCCCACGCCCTCGCGTGACCCAAGCTGCTCTGCCTGTGGCTGCTGTTGCGCCTCACTCGGCTGCAGCGCCCGAGCCACGCCGTTGCTTACTGTACTGCTGATGCTAGTTACTGTAGCGGCTACTAGCTAGCTTTTCTGATTATACATTGACTAACCCTCTAGACATCCTCTAAACAACGTCTAAACAGCTGTTAACTTGGGTGAAATTAATATGAGTAGAAAGTATACTTGACAAACTTCATTTTATCCCGCTAGACCAAATCCTTTCGATGCATGGTTTAAATCCTACAAAAATCACAAAATGCTAAGTTCTGTTAAGTGAAAAAAAAACCGAAAACAGCTTTATTTTCATAGCTACTTTAGAGCTGTTCATGATCAAGCAAATGAACTCTAATTTGGACGAAAGTGCTACTATCTTGTATATGACAGAAAAACGCTCAAAATTGATATAAGGCATATAATCATAGGAGGTACAGATCCATAGTTGTAGCCTTTTGAAAACAACTAAAAGACGTTTAAAACTGACAAATTCTCAGACTTAGCAAAATTTCAGGAATTTTCAGAATATTGCTAAAACTTCGGAAAATCATAGAAATTAATATGTAACTTGGATGAAAAAGTTTTCTACATGAAAGTTGCTCAGAATGACGAGACGAATCCAAACACATGGTGCGTTCATCTGTCACATGCCCCTAGCATAGCGAACACACAACTTTCCCCCTCCGATTCATCTGTCCAAAAATGCGAAACACCGGGGATATTTTCTCGGATGTTTCCCTCCTTCGTCGGTATCCCCTCCTACTGCGTTAGGTCATCCTAGCACCGCGTATTTCCATGTTATGCTTTGGGAAGCTTTGATTGCTCTGTTATTTATTGTGTTCCCCCTCCATTATTTCTTTCCGGTAGACCCCGAGACTGCGGTTGAACCAGTGATCGACTACTTCACCTTCGAGGGTCCGTTTCTGTCTGCAGAGCAACCAGGCAAGCCCCCCCCCCTTGATCACCAGATATCGCCTACTCTTCTCTATACTGCTTGCATTAGAGTAGTGTAGCATGTTACTGCTTTCCGTTAATCCTATCCTGAGGCATAGCCTGTCCTTGCTACTACTGTTGTTACCTTTACTGCAATCCTAATGCTTAGTATAGGATGCTTGTTTATCATCAGTGGCCCTACCTACTTGTCCGTCTGCCATGCTATACTATCGGGCCGTGATCACTCGGGAGGTGATCACGGGTATATACTATATACTTTATACATGATACATGTGGTGACTAAAGTCGGGTCGGCTCGTGGAGCACTCGCGAGTGATTCACGGATTGGGGGCTGAAAGGACCTTTGTCCCAACGGCCCTCTGTGTGGATCTTTGTGGCGAAGCGACAGGGTAGGTTGAGACCACCTAGGAGAGAGGTGGGCCTAGCCCTGGTCGGCGTTCGTGGTTATTTCAAGATAACATGTTTAACGAGATCTTGGTATTTGATCTGAGTCTGGCCACTGGCCTATACGCACTAACCATCTACGCGGGGACAGTTATGGTCACTCGACATCGTGGTATCAGCCGAAGCCTTCGTGACGTCAGCGACTGAGCGGCGCGCGCCGGGTTGGAATGCGTAACGCAACTTCCTTTGTAATGGAGGTTGCTAGGTCTGCTCTCTGGCCGCCCTTGCAACGTGCAGGTGTGCAATGGGCGATGGGCCCAGACCCCTGCGCCATAGGATTTAGACCGGCGTGCTGAACTCTCTGTTGTGCCTAGGTAGGGCTGCGACGTATTGATCTTCCGAGGCCGGGCATGACCCAGGAAAGTGTGTCCGGCCAAATGGGATCGAGCGTGTTGGGTTATGTGGTGCACCCCTGCAGGGAAGTTGATCTATTCGAACAGCCGTATCCGTCGGTAAAAGGACGACCCGGAGTTGTACCTTGACCTTATGACAACTAGAACCGGATACCTAATAAAACACACCCTTCCAAGTGCCAGATAAAACCGGTGATCGCTCTCTCACAGGGTGACGAAGGGAGGATCATCGGTTAGGATTATGCTATGCGATGCTACTTGGTGAACTTACCATCTACTCTCTTCTCCTGCTGCAAGATGGAGGTTACCAGAAGCATAGTATTCGATAGGACTAGCTATCCCCTCTCTTATTCCAGCATTTTGTAGTTCAGTCCACATATGATACCCTTATTCCATTTGATACCAATGCATACATATGTAGTGTAACTCCTTGCTTGCGAGTACTTTGGATGAGTACTCACGGTTGCTTTGCTCCCTCTTTTCCACCTCTCTATACCCGATTGCCGCGACCAGACGATGGAGCCCAGGAGCCAGACACCACTATCGATGACGACTACTACTACTCGGGAGGTGCCTACTGAAGGAAATATGCCCTAGAGGCAATAATAAAGTTATTATTTATTTCCTTATTTCATGATAAATGTTTATTATTCATGCTAGAATTGTATTAGCCGGAAACATAATACATGTGTGAATACATAGACAAACAAAGTGTCACTAGTATGCCTCCACTTGACTAGCTCGTTAATCAAAGATGGTTATGTTTCCTAACCATAGACATGTGTTGTCATTTGATTAACGGGATCACATCATTAGGAGAATGATGTGATTGACATGACCCATTCCATTAGCTTAGCATCCGATCATTTAGTATGTTGCTATTGCTTTCTTCATGACTTATACATGTTCCTATGACTATGAGATTATGCAACTCCCGTTTACCAGAGGAACACTTTGTGTGCTACCAAACGTCACAACGTAACTAGGTGATTATAGAGGAGCTCTATAGGTGTCTCCAAAGGTACATGTTGGGTTGGCGTATTTCGAGATTAGGATTTGTCACTCCGATTGTCGGAAAGGTTCTTTGGGCCCTCTCGATAATGCACATCACATAAGCCTTGCAAGCATTACAACTAATGAGTTAGTTGCAAGATGATGTATTACGAAACGAGTAAAGAGACTTGCTGGTAACGAGATTGAACTAGGTATTGAGATATCGACGATCAAATCTCGGGCAAGTAACATACCGATGACAAAGGGAACAACGTATGTTGTTATGCGGTCTGACCGATAAAGTTCTCCGTAGAATATGTGGGAGCCAATATGAGCATCCAGGTTCCGCTATTGGTTATTGACTGGAGACATGTCTCGGTCATGTCTACATTGTTCTCGAACCCGTAGGGTCTGCACGCTTAAGGTTTTCGATGACAGTTATATTATGAGTTTATGAGTTTTGATGTACCGAAGGAGTTCGGAGTCCCGGATGAGATCGGGGACATGACGAGGAGTCTCAAAATGGTCGAGATGTAAAGATCGATATATTGGACGACTATATTCGGACATCGGAAAGGTTCCAAGTGATTTGGGTATTTTTCGGAGGACCGGAGAGTTACGGGAATACGTATTGGGCCTTATTGGGCCGTACGGGAAAGAAGGAAAAGGGCCTCAAGGGTGGCCGCACCCCTCCCCTTGGTCTGGTCCGAATTGGACTAGGGAAGGGGGGCGCCCCCTTTGTTCCTTCTCCTTTTCCCTTCCTCTTTTCCTATTCCATATGGGAGGTGGAATCCTACTAGGACTAGGGAGTCCTAGTAGGACTCCACACTTGGCGCACCCCCTCCTAGGGCCGGCCTCCTCCTCCCTTGCTCCTTTATATACGGGGGCAGGGGGCACCTCTAGATACACAAGTTGATCCGCGTGATCATATTCTTAGCCGTGTGCGGTGCCCCCTTCCACCATAATCCTCGATAATATTGTAGCGGTGCTTAGGCGAAGCCCTGCGACGGTAGTACATCAAGATCGTCACCATGCCGTCGTGCTGACGGAACTCTTCCCCGACACTTTGCTGGATCGGAGTCCGGGGATCGTCATCGAGCTGAAGGTGTGCTAGAACTCGGAGGTGCCGTAGTTTCGGTGCTTGATCGGTCGGGCCGTGAAGACGTACGACTACATCAATCGCGTTCTGCTAACGCTTCCGCTGTCGATCTACAAGGGTACGTAGATCACACTCTCCCCTCTCGTTGCTATGCATCACCATGATCTTGCATGTGCGTAGGATTTTTTTTGAAATTACTACGTTCCCCAACAGTGGCATCCGAGCCTAGGTTTTATGTGTTGATGTTATATGCACGAGTAGAACACAAGTGAGTTGTGGGCGATATAAGTCATACTGCTTATCAGCATGTCATACTTTGGTTCGGCGGTATTGTTGGATGAAGCGCCCCAGACCGACATTACGCGTACGCTTACGCGAGACCGTTTCTCCCGACGTGCTTTGCACAGAGGTGGCTAGCGGGTGACAGTTTCTCCAACTTTAGTTGAACCGAGTGTGGCTACGCCCGGTCCTTGCGAAGGTTAAAACAGCACCAACTTGACAAACTATCATTGTGGTTTTGATGCGTAGGTAAGATTGGTTCTTGCTTAAGCCCGTAGCAGCCACGTAAAACTTGCAACAACAAAGTAGAGGACGTCTAACTTGTTTTTGCAGGGCATGTTGTGATGTGATATGGTCAAGACATGATGCTAAATTTTATTGTATGAGATGATCATGTTTTGTAACCAAGTTATCGGCAACTGGCAGGAGCCATATGGTTGTCGCTTTATTGTATGCAATGCAATTGCGCTGTAATGCTTTACTTTATCACTAAGCGGTAGCGATAGTCGTGGAAGCATAAGATTGGCGAGATGACAACGATGCTACGATGGTGATCAAGGTGTCGCGCCGGTGACAATGGTGATCACCACGGTGCTTCGAAGATGGAGATCATAAGCACAAGATGAGGATGGCCATATCATATCACTTATATTGATTGCATGTGATGTTTATCTTTTATGCATCTTATCTTTCTTTGATTGACGGTAGCATTTTAAGATGATCTCTCAATAATTATCAAGAAGTGTTCTCCCTGAGTATGCACCGTTGCGAAAGTTCTTCGTGCTGAGACACCACGTGATGATCGGGTGTGATAGGCTCTACGTTCAAATACAACGGGTGCAAAACAGTTGCACATGCGGAATACTCAGGTTATACTTGACGAGCCAAGCATATACAAATATGGCCTCGGAACACGGAGACCAAAAGGTCGAGCGTGAATCATATAGTAGATATGATCAACATAGTGATGTTCACCAATGAAACTACTCCATCTCACGTGATGATCGGACATGGTTTAGTTGATTTGGATCATGTAATCACTTAGAGGATTAGAGGGATGTCTATCTAAGTGGGAGTTCTGAAGTAATATGATTAATTGAACTTAAATTTATCATGAACTTAGTCCTGGTAGTATTTTGCAAATTATGTTGTAGATCAATAGCTCGCGTTGTTGCTTCCCTGTGTTTATTTTGATATGTTCCTAGAGAAATTTGTGTTGAAAGATGTTAGTAGCAATGATGCGGATTGGATCCGTAATCTGAGGTTTATCCTCATTGCTGCACAGAAGAATTATGTCCTTGATTCACCGCTAGGTGACAGACCTATTGTAGGAGCAGATGCAGATGTTATGAATGTTTGGCTAGCTCAATATGATGACTACTTGATAGTTTAGTGCACCATTCTTAACGGCTTAGAATCGGGACTTCAAAGACATTTTGAACGTCATGGACCATATGAGATGTTCCAGGAGTTGAAGTTAATATTTCAAGCAAATACCCGAGTTGAGAGATATGAAGTCTCCAACAAGTTCTATAGCTAAAAGATGGAGGAGAATCGCTCAAGCAATGAGCATGTGCTCAGATTGTCTGGGTACTACAATCGCTTGAATCAAGTGGGAGTTAATCTTTCAGATAAAATAGTGATTGACAGAATTCTCTAGTCACCATCACCAAGTTAGTAGAACTTCGTGATGAACTATAATATGCAAGGGATAACGGAAACGATTCCCAAGCTCTTCATGATGAAATCGATGAAGGTAGAAATCAAGAAAGAGCATCAAGTGTTGATGGTTGACAATATCACTAGTTTCAAGAAAAGGGCAAAGGAAAAAAGGGGAACTTCAAGAAGAACAGCAAGCAAGTTGCTGCTCAAGTGAAGAAGCCCAAGTCTGGTCCTAAGCCTGAGACTAAGTGCTTCTACTGCAAAGGGACTGGTCACTGGAAGCGGAACTACCCCAAGTGATTGGCGGATAAGAAGGATGGCAAAGTGAACATAAGTATATTTGATATACATGTTATTGATGTGTACTTTACTAGTGTTTATAGCAACCCCTCAGTATTTGATACTAGTTCAGTTGCTAAGATTAGTAACTCGAAACGGGAGTTGCAGAATAAACAGAGACTAGTTAAGGGTGAAGTGACGATGTGTGTTGGAAGGGGTTCCAAGATTGATATGATCATCATCACACACTCCCTATAATTTCGGGATTAGTGCATGAATATGATTTGATCATGTTTATTATAATACGGTTATTCATTTAAGTAAGAGAATAAATTGTTGTTCTGTTACATGAATAAAACCTTATATGGTTACACACCCAATGAAAATAGTTCATTGGATCTCGATCGTAGTGATACACATAATCATAATATTGAAACCAAAAGATGCAAAGTTAATAATGATAGTGCAACTTATTTGTGGCACTGCCGTTTAGGTCATATCGGTGTAAAGCGCATGAAGAAACTCCATACTGATGGACTTTTGGAACCACTTGATTATGAATCATTTGGTACTTGCGAACCGTGCCTCATGGGCAAGATGACTAAAACGCCGTTCTCCGGTACTATGGAGAGAGTAACGGATTTGTTGGAAATCATACATACTGATGTATGTGATCCGATGAATATTGAGGCTCGTGGCAGGTATCATTATTTTCTAATCTTCACAGATGATTTGAGCAGATATGAGTATATCTACTTGATGAAACACAAGTCTGAAATATTTGAAAAGTTCAAAGAATTTCAGAGTGAAGTGGAGAATCATCGTAACAAAAATAAAAATTTCTACGATATGATCGCAGAAGTAAAATATTTGAGTTACGAGTTTGGCCTTCAGTTAAAACAATGTGAAATAGTTTCACTACTCACGCCACCTGGAACACCACAATGTAATGGTGTGTCCGAACGTCATAACCGTACTTTATTAGATATGGTGCGATCTATGATGTCTCTTACCGATCTACCACTATCGTTTTGGGGTTATGCATTAGAGACAGATGCATTCACGTTAAATAGGGCACCATCTAAATCTGTTGAGACGACACAATCTGAACTGTGGTTTGGCAAGAAACCAAAGTTGCCGTTTCTTAAAGTTTGGGGTTGTGATGCTTATATGAAAAAGTTTCATCCTGATAAGCTCAAACCCAAATGGGAGAAATATGTCTTCATAGGATACCCAAAGGAGACTGTTGGGTACACCTTCTATCACAGATCCGAAGGCAAATTATTCATTGTTGAGAATGGATCCTTTCTAGAGAAGGAGTTTCTCTCGAAAGAAGTGAGTGGGAGGAAAGTAGAACTTGATGAGGTAACTGTACCTACTCCCTTATTGGAAAGTAGTTCATCACAGAAATCTATTCCTGTGACTACTAGACCGATTAGTGAGGAAGCTAATGATGATGATCATGTAACTTCAGATCAAGTTACTACCGAACCTCGTAGGTAAACCAGAGTGAGATCCGCACCAGAGTGGTACGGTAATCCAGTTCTGGAGGTCATATTACTTGACCATGACGAGCCTACGAACTATGAGGAAGCGATAATGAGCCTAGATTGCGCGAAATGGCTTGAGGCCATGAAATCTGAGATGAGATCCATGTATGAGAACAAAGTATGGACTTTGATTGACTCGCCCAATGATCGGCGAGCCATTGAGATTAAATGGGTCTTCAAGAGGAAGACGGACGCTGATAGTAGTGTTACTATCTACAAAGCTAGAATTGTCACAAAAAAAGGTTTTCGACAAGTTCAAGGTGTTGACTACGATGAGAGTTTCTCACTCGTATCTATGCTTAAATCTGTCCGAATCATGTTAGCAATTGCCGCATTTTATGAAATGCGGCAAATGGATAAACAAAACTGCATTCCTTAATGGATTTATTAAAGAAGAGTTGTATATGATACAAGCAGAGGTCTTGTCAATCCTAAAGGTGCTAACAAAATGTGCAAGCTCCAGTGATCCATCTATGGACTGGTGCAAGCATCTCGGAGTTGGAATATGCGCTTTGATGAGATGATCAAAGCATATAGTTTTATACAGACTTGCGGTGAAGCCTGTATTTACAAGAAAGTGAGTGGGAGCACTACAACATTTCTGATAAGTATATGTGAATGACATATTGTTGATCGGAAATAATGTAGAATTATTCTGCAAAGCATAAAGGAGTGTTTTCAAAGAAGTTTTTCAAAGAAAGACCTCGGTGAAGCTGCTTACATATTAAGCATCAAGATCTATAGAGATAGATCAAGACGCTTGATAAGTTTTTTCAATGAGTACATACCTTGACAATATTTTGAAGTAGTTCAAAAATGGAATAGTCAAAGAAAGAGTTCTTGGCTGTGTTACAAGGTGTGAAATTGAGTAAGACTCAAAGCCCGACCACGACAGAAGATAGAAAGAGAATGAAAGTCATTCCCTATGCCTCAGCCATAGGTTCTATAAAGTATGCCATGCTGTGTACCAGATCTATTGTATACCCTACACTGTGTTAAGCAAGGGAGTACAATAGTGATCTAAGAGTAGATCACTGGACAGCGGTCAAAATTATCCTTAGTGGAATAAGGAAATATTTCTCAATTATGGAGGTGACAAAAGGTTCGTCGTAAAAAGTTACGTCGATGCAAGTTTTGACACAGATCTGGATGACTCTAAGTCTCGATCTAGATACATATTGAAAGTGGGAGCAATTAGCTAGAGTAGCTCCGTGCATAGCATTGTAGACATAGAATTCGCAAAATACTTACGGATCTATATGTGACAGACTCGTTGACTAAAATTATCTCACAAGCAAAACATGATCACACCTTAGTACTCTTTGGGTGTTAATCACATAAACGATGTGAACTAGATTACTGACTCTAGTAAACCCTTTGGGTATAGGTCACATGACGATGTGAACTATGGGTGTTAATCACATGCTGATGTGAACTATTAGTGTTGATTCACATGGCGATGTGATCTAGATTATTGACTCTAGTGCAAGTGGGAGACTGAAGGAAATATGCCCTAGAGGCAGTAATAAAGTTATTATTTATTTCCTTATTTCATGATAAATGTTTATTATTCATGCTAGAATTGTATTAACCGGAAACATAATACATGTGTGAATACATAGACAAACAAAGTGTCACTAGTATGCCTCTACTTGATTAGCTCGTTAATCAAAGATGGTTATGTTTCCTAACCATAGACATGTGTTGTCATTTGATTAACGGGATCACATCATTAGGAGAATGATGTGATTGACATGACCCATTCCATGAGCTTAGCACCCGATTGTTTAGTATGTTGCTATTGCTTTCTTCATGACTTATACATGTTCCTATGACTATGAGCTTATGCAACTCCCGTTTATCAGAGGAACACTTTGTGTGCTACCAAATGTCACAATGTAACTGGGTGATTATAAAGGAGCTCTACAGGTGTCTCCAAAGGTACATGTTGGGTTGGCGTATTTCGAGATTAGTATTTGTCACTCCGATTGTCGGAAAGGTATCTCTGGGCCCTCTCGGTAATGCACATCACATAAGCCTTGCAAGCATTACAACTAATGAGTTAGTTGCAAGATGATGTATTACGGAACAAGTAAAGAGACTTGCCGGTAACGAGATTGAACTAGGTATTGAGATATCGACGACCGAATCTCGTGCAAGTAACGTGCCGATGACAAAGGGAACAACGTATGTTGTTATGCGGTCTGACTGATAAAGATCTTCATAGAATATGTGGGAGCCAATATGAGCATCCAGGTTCCGCTATTGGTTATTGACTGGAGACATGTCTCGGTCATGTCTACATTGTTCTCGAACCCGTAGGGTCCGCACGCTTAAGGTTTTCGATGACAGTTATATTATGAGTTTATGAGTTTTGATGTACCGAAGGAGTTCCGAGTCCCGGATGAGATCGGGGACATGACGAGGAGTCTCGAAATGGTCGAGACGTAAAGATTGATATATTGGACGACTATATTCGGACATCGAAAAGGTTCCGAGTGATTCGGGTATTTTCAGGAGTACCGGAGAGTTACGGGAATACGTATTGGGCCTTATTGGGCCATGCGGGAAAGAAGAAAAAGGGCCTCAAGGGTGGCCGCACCCCTCCCCTTGGTCTGGTCCGAATTGGACTAGGGAAGGGGGGCGCCCCCTTCCTTCCTTCTCCTTTTCCCTTCCTCTTTTCCTATTCCATATGGGAGGTGGAATCCTACTAGGACTAGGGAGTCCTAGTAGGACTCCACACTTGGCGCGAGTCTCGAAATGGTCGATACGTAAAGATCGATATATTGGACGACTATATTCGGACATCGGAAAGGTTCCGAGTGATTCGGGTATTTTTCGGAGTACCGGAGAGTTACGAGAATACGTATTGGGCCTTATTGAGCCATACGGGAAAGAAGAAAAAGGGCCTCAAGGGTGGCCGCACCCCTCCCCTTGGTCTGGTCCGAATTGGACTAGGGAAGGGGGGCGCGCCCTTCCTTCCTTCTCCTTTTCCCTTCCTCTTTCCCTATTCCATATGGGAGGTGGAATCCTACTAGGACTAGGGAGTCCTAGTAGGACTCCACACTTGGCGCGCCCCCTCCTAGGGCCGGCCTCCTCCTCCCTTGCTCCTTGATATACGGGGGCAGGGGGCACCTCTAGATACACAAGTTGATCCGCATGATCATATTCTTAGCCGTGTGCGGTGCCCCCTTCCACCATAATCCTCGATAATATTGTAGCGGTGCTTAGGCGAAGCCCTGCGACGGTAGTACATCAAGATCGTCACCACGCCGTCGTGCTGACGGAACTCTTCCCCGACACTTTGCTGGATCGGAGTCCGGGGATCGTCATCGAGCTGAACGTGTGCTAGAACTCGGAGGTGCCGTAGTTTCGGTGCTTGATCGGTCGGGCCGTGAAGACGTACGACTACATCAACCGCGTTGTGCTAACGCTTCTGCTGTCGATCTACAAGGGTACGTAGATCACACTCTCCCCTCTCGTTGCTATGCATCACCATGATCTTGCGTGTGCGTAGGAATTTTTTTGAAATTACTACGTTCCCCAACACCTACTACTACGTGCAGCCCGCTGACGATGACCAGGAGTAGTTTAGGAGGATCCCAGGCAGGAGGCATGCGCCTCTTTCGATCTGTATCCCAGTTTGTGCTAGCCTTCTTAAGCCAAACTTGTTTAACTTATGTCTGTACTCAGATATTGTTGCTTCCGCTGACTCGTCTATGATCGAGTTCTTGTATTCCAGCCCTTGTGGCCCCTGCCTTGTAATATGATGCTTGTATGACTTATTTTATTTGTAGAGTTGTGTTGTGATATCTTCCCATGAGTCCCTGATCTTGATCGTACTCGTTTGCGTGTATGATTAGTGTATGGTCAAATCGGGGGCGGCACAGGTATGTACACGGGGTGGTTCCATGGCGCGCGGCTAAACCGGTGCCCCAGGTGTCATGATCCGATTTGCCTCCGGCGGGTTACTTGTCCCGGCCCCGGGTGTATGAAATAGGTTCCTAGGATCGAGCGTCAGAGGTAAACGTGACTGAGTTTTCTGATGCCTTCTCCTCATGACCTCGTTTGACGTGTTCAGATCCACCGAGAGCCGGAAAGTCTCCGCTTGAAGCTGTTGAGCACGAGCGTCCAAAGCCGCCCGCTCCGCAGCCATCCTGACCTCTTCTGCTGCTAAATTTTCTTTAGCTTGTACCATCTCTTCATGTACGCGTACCACCTCTGCATCATGCTGAGCTTTATCTGCCGGCTCTACCATGGCAGTCAACAGAGTCGTCAGTTTATCCATGAGGTCCGTTAGGATCTGAGACGGGGGGGGGGGCGCAGGGTCTCCGGACCCGGATGCGGCTGACCCGGTGGTTGTTGCTGCTGCAGCTGTGGAGTTTTGCCCGGGCTGCGTGATACGTCTCCAATGTATCTATAATTTTTGATTGTTCCATGCTATTATATTATCAACCTTGGATGTTTTATATGCATTTATATTATATTTTATATGATTTTTGGGACTAACCAATTAACCCAGAGCCCAGTGCCAGTTTCTGTTTTTTCCCTTGTTTTAGAGTATCGCAGAAAAGGAAAATCAAACTGAGTCCAATTGACCTGAAACTTCACAGAACTTATTTTTGGAAGGAAAGCAACCCGGAAGACTTGGAGTCCACATAAGGGAAGCTTCGAGGAGGCCACAAGGTAGGGGGGCGCGCCCTCCACCCTCGTGGGCCCCTCGTGGCTCCCATGACGTACTTCTTCCTCCTATATATCTCCATATACCCTAAAAACATCCGGGAGCACAATAGATCGGGAGTTTCGCCACCAGAAGCCTCTGTAGCCATCAAAAACCAATCTAGACCCGTTCCGGCACCCTACCGGAGGGGGCAATCCCTCTCCGGTGGCCATCTACATCATCCTGGTGCTCTCCATGACGAGGAGGGAGTAGTTCTCCCTCGAGGCTGAGGGTATGTACCAGTAGCTATGTTTTGATCTCTCTCTCTCTCTCTCTCTCTCTCTCTCTCTCTCGTGTTCTTGAGGTGATACGATCTTGGTGTATCGCGAGCTTTGCTATTATATTTGGATCCTATGATGTTTCTTCCCCCCTCTACTCTCTTGTAATGGATTGAGTTTCCCCTTTGAAGTTATCTTATCGGATTGAGTCTTTAAAGATTTGAGAACACTTGATGTATGTCTTGCCGTGCGTATCTGTGGTGACAATGGGATACCACGTGATTCACTTGATGTATGTTTTGGTGATCAACTTGCGGGTTCCGCCCATGAACCTATGCATAGGGGTTGGCACACATTTTCGTCGTGATTCTCCGGTAGAAACTTTGGGGCACTGTTTGAGGTTCTATGTGTTGGTTGAATAGATGCATCTAAGATTGTGTGATGCATATCGTATAATCATACCCACGGATACTTGAGGTGACATTGGAGTATCTAGGTGACATTAGGTTTTTGGTTGATTTGTGTCTTAAGGTGTTATTCTAGTATGAACTCTAGGGCTGTTTGTGGCACTTATAGGAATAGCCCAACGGATTGATTGGAAAGAATAACTTTGAGGTGGTTTCGTACCCTACCATAATCTCTTCGTTTGTTCTCCGCTATTAGTGACTTTGGAGTGACTCTTTGTTGCATGTTGAGGGATAGTTATGTGATCCAATTATGTTATTATTGTTGAGAGGACTTGCACTAGTGAAAGTATGAACCCTAGGCCTTGTTTCAATGCATTGCAATACCGTTTGTGCTCACTTTTATCATTAGTTACCTTGCTGTTTTTATATTTTTAGATTACAAAAACTATTATCTACTATCCATATACCACTTGTATCACCATCTCTTCGCCGAACTAGTGCACCTATACAATTTACCATTGTATTGGGTGTGTTGGGGACACAAGAGACACTTTGTTATTTGGTTGCAGAGTTGCTTGAGAGAGACCATCTTCATCCTACACTTCCTACGGATTGATAAACCTTAGGTCATCCAGTTGAGGGAAATTTGCTACTGTCCTACAAACCTCTGCACTTGGAGGCCCAACAATGTCTACAAGAAGAAGGTTGTGTAGTAGACATCAAGCTCTTTTCTGGCGCCGTTGCCGGGGAGGTTAGCGCTTGAAGGTATATCTTTAGATCTTGCAATCGAATCTTTTTGTTTCTTGTTTTATCACTAGTTTAGTTTATAAAAGAAAATTAAAAAATGGAATTAAGTTTGCCTCATACGCTTCATCTTTTTAATATCTTTTCGTGAGTATGATGGAAAGGAAAATTGTGCCGAAGTGTTAGAAGAAGAATGCATTAGAATGTTTGGCACTAAATATTTGAATGATGAGCATGATTGCAATGTTGTTTGTATGAATTCCTTGAATATCCATGATGCTAATGATATGCAAAGCCACAAGCTTGGGGAAGCTATGTTTGATGAAGATGATATTTTTTGTCCCCCAAGTTTTGATGAGCAAATTTATTATGATGAATGCATGCCTCCTATTTATGATGATTATATTGATGAAAGTGGATTTGGAGAGGTCATGACTTTATTTGGTGATGAATCCACTATTTCAGAAGAGGTTCCAATTGATTATGAGAACAAAGTTGCTATCTATGATGATTATTGTGATGACTTGTATGCTATAAAGAATAATGATATCCCTGAAACTTGTCATCATGATTTTAGTTTTCAATTGGATTATTCCTCACATGATAATTATTTTGTTGAGTTTGCTCCCACTATTATTCATGAGAAGAATTTTGCTTATGTGGAGAGTAGTAAAATTCCTATGCTTGTAGATCATGAAAACAATGCTTTAGGTGCTGGTTATATTGTTGAATTCATCCATGATGCTACTGAAAATTATTATGAGGGAGGAATATATGCTTGTAGGAATTGCAATAATATCAAGTTTCCTCTCTACGTGTTGAAAATCTTGAAGTTATGCTTGTTTTGCTTTCCTATGCTAGTTGATTATTGTTCCCATAAATTGTTTGCTCACAAAATCCCTATGCACAGGAAATGGGTTAGACTTAAATGTGTTAGCAATATGCTTCATGATGCTATCTTTATATTTCAATTCTTATCTTTTATGTGAGCATCATTGAAATCATCATGCCTAGCTAGGTGCGTTAAACGATAGCGCTTGTTGGGAGGCAACCCAACTTTATTTTTGTTATTTGCTTTTTATTCCAGTTTAGTAATAAATAAATTATATAGACTCTGTTTTGGTTGTGTTTTTTTTGTGTTTAATTAGTGTTTGTGCCAAGTAGAACCTTTGGGAAGACTTGGGTGAAGTCTTTATGATCATGCTGTAAAAAACCGAAACTTTAGCGCTCACGATAATTGCTGCCATTTTTATTTGGAGAGTGATATTTAGTTAATTCATTTTTAATATGATTAATAGATAAATTCCTTACGTCCAGCAATTTATTTTAGAATTTTTGGAGTTCCAGAAGTTTGCGTTAGTTACAGATTACTACAGACTGTTCTGTTTTTGACAGATTCTGTTTTTCGTGTGTTGTTTGCTTATTTTGATGAATCTATGGCTAGTAAAATAGTTTATAAACCATAGAGAAATTGGAATACAGTAGGTTTAACACCAATACGAATCAATAGTGATTTCATTACAGTACCTTGAAGTGGTTTTCTTTTCTTTCGCTAACGGAGCTTACGAGTTTTCTGTAAGTTTTGTGTTGTGAAGTTTTCAAGTTTTGGGTAAAGATTCGATGGACTATGGAATAAGGAGTGGCAAGAGCCTAAGCTTGGGGATGCCCAAGGCACCCCGAGGTAATATTCAAGGACAACCAAAAGCCTAAGCTTGGGGATGCCCCGGAAGGCATCCCCTCTTTTGTCTTCGTTCATCGGTAACTTTACTTGGAGCTATATTTTTATTCGCCACATGATATGTGTTTTGCTAGGAGCATCAATTTATTTTGTTAGCATTTGCTTGCTGTTTGAATAAAATACCAAGATCTGAAATTCTTAAATGTTAGAGAGTCTTTACATAGTTGCATAATTATTCGACTACTCATTGATCTTCACTTATATCTTTCGGAGTAGTTTGTCATTTGCTCTAGTGCTTCACTTATATCTTTTTAGAGCACGGTGGTGGTTTTATTTTGAAGAATTAGATGAACTCCCGTGCTTCACTTATATTATTTTGAGAGTCCTAAACAGCATGGTAATTTGCTTTGGTTATGAATTTAGTCCTAATATGATGGGCATCCAAGAGGGATATAATAAAAACTTTCATATGAAGTGCATTGAATACTATGATAAGTTTGATACTTGATGATTGTTTTGAGATATGAGGATGGTAATATTAGAGTCATGCTAGTGAGTAGTTGTGAATTTGAGAGATACTTGTGTTAATGTTTGTGATTCCCGTAGCATGCATGTATGGTGAACCGTTATGTGATGAAGTCGGAGCATGATTTATTTATTATTTGTCTTCCTTATGAGTGGCGGTCGGGGACGAGCGATGGTATTTTCCTACCAATCTATCCCCCTAGGAGCATGCGCGTAGTAATTTGTTTCGATAACTAATAGATTTTTGCAATAAGTATGCGAGTTCTTTATGACTAATGTTGAGTCCATGGGTTATACGCACTATAAACCTTCCACCATTGCTAGCCTCTCTAGTACCGCGCAACTTTTGCCGGTACCATAAACCCACCATATACCTTCCTCAAAACAGCCACCATACCTACCTATTATGGCATTTCCATAGCCATTCCGAGATATATTGCCATGCAACTTTCCACCGTTCCGTTTATTATGACACGCTCCATCATTGTCATATTGCTATGCATGATCATGTAGTTGACATCGTATTTGTGGCAAAGCCACCGTTCATAATTCTTTCATACATGTCACTCATGAGTCATTGCACATCCCGGTACACCACCGGAGGCATTCATATAGAGTCATATTTTGTTCTAAGAATCGAGTTGTAATTCTTGAGTTGTAAGTAAATAAAAGTGTGATGATCATCATTATTAGAGCATTGTCCTAGTGAGGAAAGGATGATGGAGACTATGATTCCCCCACAAGTCGGGATGAGACTCTGGACGAAAATAAATAAATAAAAGAGGCCAAAGAAGCCCAAATAAAAAAAAGAGGAGAAAAGAGGCCATAAAAAAAGAGAAGGCCCAAATAAAAAAATAAAAATGGGAGAAAAAGAGAGAAGGGACAATGCTACTATCCTTTTACCACACTTGTGCTTCAAAGTAGCACCATGATCTTCACGATAGAGAGTCTCCTATGTTGTCACTTTCATATACTAGTGGGAATCTTTCATTATAGAACTTGGCTTGTATATTCCAATGATGGGCTTCCTCAAAATGCCCTAGTTCTTCGTGAGCAAGCAAATTGGATGCACACCCACTAGTTTCTTTTGTTGAGCTTTCATACACTTATAGCTCTAGTGCATCCGTTGCATGGCAATCCCTACTCACTCATGTTGATATCTATTGATGGGCATCTCCATAGCCTATTGATACGCCTAGTTGATGTGAGACTATCTTCTCCCTTTTGTCTTCTCCACAACCACCATTCTATTCCACCTATAGTGCTATATCCATGGCTAACGCTCATGTATTGCGTGAAGATTGAAAAAGTTTGATAACATCAAAAGTATGAAACAATTGCTTGGCTTGTCATCGGGGTTGTGCATGATTTAAATATTTTGTGTGGTGAAGATAGAGCATAGCCAGACTATATGATTTTGTAGGGATAGCTTTCTTTGGCCATGTTATTTTGAGAAGACATGTTTACTTGGTTAGTATGCTTGAAGTACTATTATTTTTATGTCAATATTAAACTTTTGTCTTGAATCTTATGGATCAGAATATTCTTTACACAATAAAGAGAACTACATGTATAAATATGTTAGGTAGCATTCCACATCAAAAATTCTGTTTTTTTCATTTACCTACTCGAGGACGAGCAGGAATTAAGCTTGGGGATGCTGATACGTCTCCAACGTATCTATAATTTTTGATTGTTCCATGCTATTATATTATCAACCTTGGATGTTTTATATGCATTTATATGCTATTTTATATGATTTTTGGGACTAACCTATTAACCCAGAGCCCAGTGCCATTTTCTGTTTTTTCCTTGTTTTAGAGTATCGCAGAAAAGGAAAATCAAACGGAGTCCAATTGACCTGAAACTTCACGGATCTTATTTTTGGAAGGAAAGCAACCCGGGAGACTTGGAGTCCACGTAAGGGAAGCTTCGAGGAGGCCACAAGGTAGGGGGGCGCGCCCACCCCCCTGGGCGCGCCCTCCACCCTCGTGGGCTCCTCGTGGCTCCCCTGACATACTTCTTCCTCCTATATATCTCCATATACCCTAAAAACATCCAGGAGCACAATAGATCGGGAGTTCCGCCGCCAGAAGCCTCCGTAGCCACCAAAAACCAATCTAGACCCGTTCCGGCACCCTGCCGGAGGGGGCAATCCCTCTCTGGTGGCCATCTACATCATCCTGGTGCTCTCCATGACGAGGAGGGAGTAGTTCTCCCTCGGGGCTGAGGGTATGTACCAGTAGCTATGTGTTTGATCTCTCTCTCTCTCTCTCTCTCTCTCTCTCGTATTCTTGAGGTGATACGATCTTGATGTATCGCGAGCTTTGCTATTATATTTGGATCCTATGATGTTTCTTCACCCCTCTACTCTCTTGTAATGGATTGAGTTTCCCCTTTGAAGTTATCTTATCGGATTGAGTCTTTAAGATTTGAGAACACTTGATGTATGTCTTGCCGTGCGTATTTGTGGTGACAATGGGATACCACGTGATTCACTTGATGTATGTTTTGGTGATCAACTTGTGGGTTCCGCCCATGAACCTATGCATAGGGGTTGGCACACGTTTTCGTCGTGATTCTCCGGTAGAAACTTTGGGGCACTCTTTGAGGTTCTATGTGTTGGTTGAATAGACGAATCTAAGATTGTGTGATGCATATCGTATAATCATACCCACGGATACTTGACGTGACATTGGAGTATCTAGGTGACATTAGGGTTTTGGTTGATTTGTGTCTTAAGGTGTTATTCTAGTACGAACTCTAGGGCTGTTTGTGACACTTATAGGAATAGCCCAACGGATTGATTGGAAAGAATAACTTTGAGGTGGTTTCGTACCCTACCATAATCTCTTCGTTTGTTCTCCGCTATTAGTGACTTTGGAGTGACTCTTTGTTGCATGTTGAGGGATAGTTATGTGATCCAATTATGTTATTATTGTTGAGAGGACTTGCACTAGTGAAAGTATGAACCCTAGGCCTTGTTTCAACGCATTGCAATACCGTTTGTGCTCATTTTTATCATTAGTTACCTTGCTGTTTTTATATTTTTAGATTACAAAAAGTATTATCTACTATCCATATACCACATGTATCACGATCTCTTCGCCGAACTAGTGCACCTATACAATTTACCATTGTATTGGCTGTGTTGGGGACACAAGAGACACTTTGTTATTTGGTTGCAGGGTTGCTTGAGAGAGACCATCTTCATCCTACGCCTCCTTTGGATTGATAAACCTTAGGTCATCCACTTGAGGGAAATTTGCTACTGTCCTACAAACCTCTGCACTTGGAGGCCCAACAACGTCTACAAGAAGAAGGTTGTGTAGTAGACATCACTACGTGCCTACCATGAAGACTCCGGCCCGATTCGGCGGCTCAGAGGGGTCTGGAATACTGCTGCCATTGGAACAGCCCCCGAGCATGCCATCCTGCAGATGATACAAAGAGTCCGTTTCGCCCGTTGATGATGTAGCGTCAGAACAGATGGCCGTCTCACCGCCACCCACCGATCCTTCAGAATATTCACCGCCGTGGATGCAACCCACAAAGGCATGCTTCATGACAGATTGAACACGGGCGGACCTCGCGCGCTGAGCCGTTTCGGCGAGGTTAGTGTGGACGTCCGGCTCAGGGCCTGACTCACCGATCCGGCCGATGAAGACATGAATTCCGCTGAAGGGGACCCGGTACCCATACTCAATTGAGCCGGCCTCGGGGCCCCAGCCTTTGTCGTCGATGTAGAGCTTGCCGCGACGATTCTTGGTCATCCAGCCCACAACGTATCCCTTGAGCCCTTCGAAGTTGCCCTTCAAGAACTCAAATCCACCGCGTGCTGGCCCCACGGTGGGCGCCAACTGTCGTGGAATTGTCATGGCAGATGTCCTAGCAGAAGGACTTAGTCGTAGGGCCATCGCAACTAGGAAGCTTAAAGGGGTTAATCAGGACAAAGGACACAAGAGGTTTTATACTAGTTCGGCCCCTTACGATGAAGGTAAAAGCCTACGTCTAGTTGTGTTGATATTGCTGGGGTTTCGATCACCAAGAGGCTAGTTCGCCGGCTTGGTTATCGATCTCTTGTTTCTTGCCCTAAGCCGCCATCGGGTCGTCCCCTTATATACACGGGTTGACGCCTGGTGGCCTACAGAGTCCTGGCCGGCTCATAAATCGTGTCCGGCTCGGTGACTTCTTTTACATTCCTTTCCTTAGAAGTCTTTCCTTACATACGGCAGTTTACAATATTGGGCCTTAAACCTCCTCTAGGCCTTTAGGCCTTCTATAAGATTTAATAAACTATCGTCTTGAATGTCTGTTGGGCTTCCTTTGTGACCCGCCATTGGGGCTGACCCGGCCCCTCCTGGGCAGGTCATAATTGATAGCTATATCCCCAACAGATAGGTTATTACAACCCCCAGATCTAGCGAGAGGGTTGTATTTATCTCTCACTTCCTCCGAGGGATATGGTTTGCTCTCCACCCCTTTGTCCGGAGGCTAATGTTTTATTACGAACTAGATTTTCATGATCTAGCTCTGGATTCTTTCCTTCACGTCTCGGTGTTTACTGTCACATGCGAGGCCTTTCTCCGACTCCCCCCCCC